>NC_082660.1:93983384-94352884 GCF_028023285.1 Balaenoptera ricei | reverse complement strand
TATTTTTTTGAATTTTACGTTTTATATTTTTTTTATACAGCAGGTTCTTATTAGTAATCAATTTTATACATATTAGTGTATATATGTCAATCCCAATCTCCCAATTCATCACACCACCACTAACAACTCCCTGCTACTTTCCCCTACTGGTGTCCATACGTTTGTTCTCTACATCTCTGTTTC
This sequence comes from Balaenoptera ricei, assembly GCF_028023285.1. Classification (NCBI taxonomy): domain Eukaryota; kingdom Metazoa; phylum Chordata; class Mammalia; order Artiodactyla; family Balaenopteridae; genus Balaenoptera; species Balaenoptera ricei. The sequence continues at coordinate 94,352,701 of NC_082660.1, read as the reverse complement.
AATTTCTGCCCCGCAAACCATTTCATCTGTACCATCTTTCTAGGTTCCACATATCTGCGTTAATATACGATAATTGTTTTTGTCTTTCTAACATACGTCACTTTGTATGACAGGATCTAGGTCCGTCCCCCTCACTACAAGTAACTCAATTTCATTTCTTTTTATGGCCGAGTAATATTCCATTGTATATATGTGCCACATCTTCTTTTTATTTTTTTTCCGAACAAAAATATACAGTTTATTTTCATTAACTTTCTAGGTTCCTAATTATTTTGTGTTTACCAAATGTACTTTTCCAATGGTAATTTTGGTTTGGATTCTTTATTCATTGGAAGGTGTACAGAAGCCGTCTCACTCTCTCTCTTTTTTTTCGGCCTTTGTTCCCTAGAGAAATAAAATCTGACATACTAGAAAGATATTGGGGACATGAGACAGTTACATCATAGGTAAGGCTAGTCAAATGACTAAAACATAGTTGAGATTTCAGATACCTCACAGGGTCCCTAGAATATGGTCATCAAGGAAAGTGCAGTCATCCTTTGTCTTTTTGTAACCACTATTTTTTTTTATGCCTTAATTCCATTTCCTTCCATTTGTATTTTTTGGTTTTTTCCCTTTCTTTTAGCAGTTAACTTAGGGAAATCCTTAGAAAATGGAAGTACTAATTCTATATTACTCTTTTTTTTTTAACTTGGAACATTTTAATGTGAATTGGATGTTACATGCTATCAAGGAAATATTTCTATATTTTGGTGGTATAGTGGTACTGTGAATTGTTATTTCAGGAACTGTGCTTTATTTTTGTTTCTGCTTTATAACAAAGTGATTCAGCTATACATATACATATATTCCCATATCTCTTCCCTCTTGCGTGTCCCTTCCTCCCAACCTTCCTATCCCACCCCTCTAGGTGGTCACAAAGCACTGAGCTGATCTCCCTGTGCTATGCAACTGCTTCACAATAGCTATTTATTTAACATTTGGTAGTGTATATATGTCCATGCTACTCTTTCACTTCGTCCCACCTTACACTTCCCCCTCCCTGTGTCCACAAGTCCATTGTCTATATCTGTGTCTTTATTCCTCTCCTGTCCCTAGGTTCAACAGAACTATTTTTTTTAATTTTATTTAATTTAATTTTTTATACAGCAGTTTATTAGTTATCCATTTTATACATATTAATGTATATATGTCAATCCCAATCTCCCAATTCATCACACCGCCACCACCACCCCCACACCACTTTCCCCCTTTGGTGTCCATACGTTTGTTCTCTACATCTGTTTCTCAATTTCTGCCCTGCAAACTGGTTCATCTGCACCTTTTTTCTAGGTTCCACATATATGCGTTAATATACAATAACTGCTTTTCTCTTTCTGACTTATTTCACTCTGTATGACAGGCTCTAGGTCCATCTACCTCACTACAAATAACTCAATTTCATTTCTTTTTATGGCCGAGTAACATTCCATTGTACATATGTGCCACATCATCTGTTTTTATTTTTTTCTGTAGAAAAATATATAGTTTATTTTTATTAACTTTCTAGGTTCCATATTATTTTGTGTTTGGCAAATGTAGTTTTCCAATGGTAGTTTTGGTTTTGATTCTTCATTAATTGGAAGATGTACAGAAGCTGCCTCTCTCTCTCTATTTTTTTCGGCCTTTGTTCCCCAGAGAAATAAATTCTGACATACTACAAAAATATAGGGGACATGAGAAAGTCACAGTATAGGTAAGGCTAGTTAAATGCCTAAAACATACTTGAGATTTCAGATACCTCACAGTGTGCCTAGAACATGGTCATCAAAGAAAAGGCAATGACCCTGTATCTTTTTTTAGACCACTTTTTTTTTTACAACTTAATAGCAATTTAATCCATGTGTATTTTCTTTTTTCCATTTCTTGTTAGCAGTTAAGTCACAAAAATCCCTAGAAAATGGAAGTACTAATTCTTTATTACTGTTTTTTTTTAATTGGGAACATTTTAATATGAATTTGATATTTGATGCCATTAAGGTAATATTTCTATATTTTGGTGCTATAGTGGTACTGTGAATGGTTATTTCAGGAACCATGTTTTTTTTTTTCTAGTTTCTTCTTTATGAGAAAGTGAATCAGCTATACATATACATACATCTCCATATCTCTTCCCTCTTGCATCTCCCAATCTCCCACCCTCCCTATCCCACCTCTCATTGTCATCACAAAGCACCGAGCTGATCTCCCTGGGCTATGCAACTGCTTCCCACTAGCTATCTATTTTACATTTGGTAGTGTATATGTGTCCATGCTACTCTTTCACTTCGTCCCACCGTACCCTTCCTCCTCCCCATGACCTCATGTCCATTCTCTGTGTCTGCGTCTTTATTCAGCCCTGTCCCTGGGTTCATCAGAACCATTTATTTTTAACTTTAGTTTGTTTATTTTTTATACAGCCGGTTCTTTTTAGTTATCCATTTTATACATATAAGTGTATATATCTCAATCCCAATCTCCCAATTCATCACACCACCACCACCACCACCACCCCGCCACTTTCCCCCCTTGATGTCCATATGTTTGTTCTCTACATCTGTGTCTCAATTTCAGCCCTGTAAACCGGTTCACGTGTACCATTTTTCTAGATTCCACATATATGCGTTAATATATGATAATTGTTTTTCTCTTTCTGACTTACTTCACTCTGTATGACAGGCTCTAGGCCCATCCACCTCACTACAAATAACTCAGTTTCATTTCTTTTTATGGCCGAGTAATATTCCATTTTATATATGTGCCACATCTTCTTTTTTGTTTGTTTTCCATAGAAAAATATATACTTTACTTTTATAAACTTTCTATGTTCCATATTATTTTGTGTTTAGCAAATGTGCTTTTCCAATGATAATTATGGTTTCAATTCTAAGCATTGGAAGATATACAGAAACCCTCCACTCTCTCTCTTTTTTTCGGCCTTTGTTCCCCAGAGAAATAAAATCTGACATACTAGAAAGATATTGGGGACATGAGAAAGTCACAGCATAGGTAAGGCTAGTTAAATGCCTAAAACATTCTTGAGATTTCAGATGCCTCACAGTGTCCCCAGAATATGGTCATCAAGGAAAGTGCAATGACCCTGTGTCTCTTTTCAACCACTATTTTTTTTAACATCTTAATTCCATTTTATTCCATGTGTATTTTTTGTTTTTTTCCCTTTCTTGTTAGAATTTAAGTCACTAAAATCCCTACAAAATGGAAGTACTAATTCTGTATTACTCTTTTTTTTTAATTTGGAACATTTTAATGTGAATTTGATATTAGATGTTATTAAGGAAATACTTCTATATTTTGGTGGTATAGTGGTATTGTGAATGGTTATTTGAAGAACTATGTTTTTTGGTTTTTGGGGTTTTTTTTTTTTTTTTTTTTTGCTTTATAACAAAGTGAATCAGCTATACATATACATATATCCCCATATCTCTTCCCTCTTTCGTCTCCTTCCCTCCCACCCTCCCTATTCCACCCCTCTGGTTGGTCACAAGACCCCGAGCTGATCTCCCCATGCTATGCAACTGCTTCCCACTAGCTCTCTATTTTACACTTGGTAGTGTATATATGTCCATGCTACTCTTTCACTTGGTCCCACCTTACGTTTTCCCCTCCCCGTGACGTCAAGTCTATTCTCTACGTCTCCATCTTTATTCCTGTCCTGTCCCTAGGTTCATCAGAACCATTTTTTTAAATTTTATGTTATTTATTTTTTTATACAGCAGGTTCTTGTTAGTTATCCATTTAATACATATTAGTGTATATATGTCAATCCCAATCTCCCAATTCATCACACCACCACCACCAACCCCCCACCACTTTCCCCTGTTGGTGTCCATTCTTTTGGTCTCTACATATGTGTTTCCATTTCTGCCCTGCAAACTGGTTCATCTGTACCATTTTTCTAGGTTACACTTGTATGTGTTAATATATGATAACTCTTTTTCCCTTACTGACTTACTTCACTCTGTATGACAGGCTCTAGGTCCTTCCACCTCACTACCAATAACTCAATTTCATTTCTTTTCATGGCCGAGTAGTATTCCATTGTATACATGTCCCACATCTTCTTTATCCATTCATCTCTCAATGGACACTTAGGTTGTTTCCATGTCCTAGCTATTGTAAATAGTGCTGCAATGAACACTGTGGTACATGTCTCTTTTTGAATTATGGTTTTCTCAGGGTATATGCCCCAAAGTGGGTTTGCTGGGTTATATGGTAGTTCTATTTTTAATTTTTTAAGGAACCTCCATACTTTTCTCCATAGTGGCTGTATCAATTTACATTCCCACCAACAGTGCAAGAGGGTTCCCTTTTCTCCATACCCTCTCCAGCATTTATTGTTTGTAGATTTTTTTGATGATGGCCATTCTGACTGCTGTGAGGTGATACCTCATTGTAGTTTTGATTTGCATTTCTCTAATGATTAGTGATGTTGAGCATCCTTTCATGTGTTTGTTGGCAATCTTTATGTCTTCTTTTCAGAAATGTCTATTTAGATCTTCTGCCCATTTTTGGATTGGGTTTTTTGTTTTTTTGATATGGAGCTGCATGAGCTGTTTGTATATTTTGAAGATTAATCCTTTTTCAGTTGCTTCATTTGCAAACATTTTCTCCCATTCTGAGGGTTGTCTTTTTGTCTTGTTTACGGTTTCCTTTGCTGTGCAAAAGCTTTTAAATTTCGTTAGGTCCCATTTGTTTATTTTTGTTTTATTTCCATTTCTCTAGGAGGTGGGTCAGAAAAGATCTTGCTGTGGTTTATGTCACACAGTGTTCTGCCTATGTTTTCCTCTAAGAGTTTTACTGTGTCTGACCTTACATTTAGGTCTTTAATCTATTTTGAGTTTATTTTTGTGTATGTTGTTAGGGAGTGTTCTAATTTCATTCTTTTACATGTAGCTGTCCAGTTTTCCCAGCACCACTTATTGAACAGGCTGTCTTTTCTCCATTGTATATTCTTGCTTTCTTTATCAAAGATAAGGTGACCATATGTGCGTGGGTTTATCTCTGGGCTTTCTATCCTGTTCCATTGATCTATATTTATGTTTTTGTTCCAGTACCATACTGTCTTGATCACTGTAGCTCTTTAGTATAGTCTAGAGTCAGGGAGCCTGATTCCTCCAGCTCCGTTTTTCTTTTCTTTTTTTTTAAATTAATTAATTAATTTTTGGCTGTATTGGGTCTTCTTTGCTGCGCGTGGGCTTTCTCTAGTTGCGGCGAGTGGGGGCTACTCTTCGTGCGAGGGCTTCTCATTGCAGTGGCTTCTCTTGCTGCGGAGTACGGGCTCTAGGTGCACGGGCTTCAGTACTTGTGGCACGTGGGCTCAGTAGTTGTGGTGCACGGGCTTAGTTGCTCCATGGCATGTGTGATCTTCCCAGACCAGGGCTTGAGCCCATGTCCCCTGCATTGGCAGGCGGATTCTTAACCACTGCGCCACCAAGGAAGCCACAGTTCCATTTTTCTTTCTCAAGATTGCTTTGGCTATTTGGGGTCTTTTGTGTTTCCATACAAATTGTAAAATTTTTTGCTCTAATCTGTGAAAAATGCCATTGGTATCTTGATAGGGATTGCACTGAATCTGTAGATTGCTTTTGGTAGTGTAGTCATTTCCACAATGTTGATTCTTCCAATCCAAGAACATGGTATATCTCTCCATCTGTTTGTATTACCTTTAATTTCTTTCATCAGTGTCTTATAGTTTTCTGCATACAGGTCTTTTGTCTCCTTAGGTAGGCTTATTCCTAGGTATTTTATTCTTTTTTTTGCAATGGTAAATGGGAGTGTTTCCTTAATTTCTCTTTCAGATTTTTCGTCATTACTGTATAGGAATGCAAGAGATTTCTGTGCATTAATTTTGTATCCTGCTACTTTACCAAATTCATTGATTAGCTCTAGTAGTTTTCTGGTAGCATCTTTAGGATTCTCTATGTATAATAGCATGTCATCTGCAATCAGTGACAGTTTTACTTCTTCTTTTCCAATTTGCATTCCTTTTATTTCTTTTTCTTCTCTGATTGCTGTGGCTAAAACTTCCAAAACTATGTTGAATAATAGTGGTGAGAGTGGGCAAGCTTGTCTTGTTCCTGATCTTAGAGGAAATTATTTCAGTTTTCCACCATTGAGAATGATGTTGGCTGTGGGTTTATCATATATGGCTTTTATTATGTTGAGTTAGGTTCCCTCTATGCCCACTTTCTGGAGAGTTTTTATCATAAATTGAAATTGATTTTTTAAAAAAACATTTAGTAAATAATGGTATTGATGGTATTAGAAATGGCAAAAGTCCACGAAGGAAGCCCTCATATGACCCATAATGGGGAACCCCACACTTCCAGAGGAGCATTGCAGCAGTGGAAATCCCAGCCACTAAGGCAGGCCAGTCAGAGAGGGACATCTCTCTGAGAGCAGACTTCTGTTCCCACACCCTAGATTTCCCAGGAGTTGGCCCAACCTGTCTGTAAAGAAGAACACACATGGCAAAGCCAGGAAGAGGAAGGCTCATACTTACTGGAGGGCCAAATTCTCCCTGTCCCATAGAAACCTGAGCAGGGCTTCAGGGCTGGGTCTCCCACCAGCCAGAGATACGGTGATAAGTTTCACTGAAACATTGAAGCAAACCTTTACCTTTTTTTTTTACATTCCCCCCCCTCTACTTTATCCATCCTATAAAAATTTCCAACCTTGTTAAACTAACCAGATAATTAATCTGAATTAGCACTAGGGGATTCCTGTATCTCAGAGCACAAATGCTTAAAATAAGTGAATTGCCTAGTTAGCTTAGGAAACATTTTCTTTAATAGGATGCATAAAACACTGGTGAATAGGAAGAGTAGTGGCTTCTTGCTCACCCCCCAATAAAAGTACCATATTTAACAGAGTTGTTGTGGAAAAAGGAGACAGTAGCAAAAGGAACTACAGCCTCAAGATGGAGGCCAACTGCTCCCATTGGTGCCAACAGGTACAATGAAGTTGCTCCAGGGAACTCTGCCAGAGCACAGGAAGCTTCCATCTTATCCTAGTATGCATTAGCCCTCGACAGGTCCCCACCACTACAGAGATCCCCCAGAGTTGACGGCATTCTAAAATGGTTCCAGATGAACAAATGTGCACTCAGAGAGTATACCAGAGAACATAATTTTAAAGTCCCACACCTGTAATTCACCCTGCTTGCAACAAACCATCCACAAACCTCAGCCCATGGCTCTGGCTCCTCCTTAGCAGGACCCTGTACTCAGCTCATTGGAATAAGAGAATCATTCCCAAATCTTTTTCTTTTGGGTAAATAAGAGCACAGCTAAAATGTTACTGTTCTCATTTCCACCCTGCCTCCCTCCAAAACACCACCATGACCAAAAGTATAAATAGAACTCTGTTTCAGGAATTTCTAATTGTTCCCACCAGAAACAAACATCAGCTCTGTCTGCCTACCGCACATACAATGTAACTACTTCAGCAATAATAGTTTTTTACAGCAATAGTTTTTTTAAAGGGTGTGTATGCATTTTGAGTTCATCATCTGTGTACCTTCTTCATGTTTATTTGCATCAGCAATCATATAATTACTGCCCAACCCTTGAGAATCCAGGTTACAAATCCCTTTTCCCTTAAACCTCCACTTATAAGCTAAGTGATGGGCACAGTAATCCTTTGCAAATTACTGGGGCCCTGGAAGTTAAGTCTCCAGCCTTGAGTGCCAAGGTTATCCAGATGTTTCAATTCAAATGATACAAGGCAAGTTTGAGTACAGATATAAATGTCTAGAGTGCTCACTTTCCCCTTAGCTTTTGACTCTATATTAACTGCCTATTAGATATAATACATATCTGGAAGGCCCACAGACACCCCAAACTCACAATATCCACAATCGAATTTATCCTCTTTCCCCAAAACTTGGTCCTTGCCATATTCCTCTCAGTAAGTGGTGTCATCTTCTGGCTCAAGCCAGAAACCCAGGAACCACCCTTGATACTTCCCTCTTAATCTCTATATTCAGTCCATCAGTAAATTCTATTATTTCCACCTCAAAAATAAACCCCAAAGCTAGTTTCTTCTCTCCACCTCCATCATCTGGTCCAAGCCATCATCCTCTCTCACCTAACTGACTGCAAAAGTCTCCTAATTGACCTCCCTGCCTCGACAGGTTCCACCTTCAAGAATTCTTTCTCCATCCATCAGCCAATATGATTTTCAGAAAACACAAATCATGTTACTACCCTATTTCAAACCCTTCAATGAGAGTCATATAGTGTTCATAAATTGGAAGATTCAACATAGTAAAGATGCCAATTTTCCCCAAATTGATATAGAGGTTGAAGGCAATTGTTATCAAGATCCCTGCAAGAAGACCTACTAGAGAATGGACTTGAGGACACGGGGAGGGGGAAGGGTAAGCTGGGACAAAGTGAGAGAGTGGCATGGACATATATACACTACCAAATGTAAAATAGATAGCTAGTGGGAAGCAGCCGCATAGCTCAGGGAGATCAGCTTGGTGCTTTGTGACCACCTAGATGGGTGGGATACGGAGGGTGGGAGGGAGGGAGATGCAAGAAGGAAGAGATATGGGGATATATGTATATATATAGCTGATTCACTTTGTTATAAAGCAGAAACTAACACACCATTGTAAAGCAATTATACTCCAATAAAGATGTTAAAAAAAAAAAAGATCCCTGCAAGATTTTTTAAAAGCATAGACAAGCTTGTTCTAAAATTTATATGGAAAGGCAAAGGAACTAGAATAGGTCAAACAATTTTGAAAAAGACGGATAAAGTGAGAGGAATCAATCCACTTGATTTCAAGACATAACTAGAGCAATCAAGACTATGTGGTATTAGCAGAGGGACAAACATATCGATAAGGGAAACAGAACAGATATTCCAAAATAGACCCACACAAATATGCCCAACTGACTTTTGACGAATGTGCAAAAGAATTCAAATGGTGCTGGAGCAACTGAACATTCATAGGCAAAAAGATGAACCTCGACTTCAACTCACTCCTTATATAAAAATTTACTCAAAATGGATCACAAACTTAAATGTATATCATAAAACTATAAAACTTTTAGGACAAAAATAGGAGAATGTCTTCAAGATCTGGGGCTAGACAAAGAATTCTTAAACATGGCATGTTCCCTAAAGGGAAAAATTGAAGAATTAGATCTCATCAGAATTAAAAACTTTTAATGGGATGAAGGTGGTCAGAAGGTACATACTTCCAGTTATAAGATAAATAAGTACTGGGGATGTAATGTACAACATGATGACTACAGTTAATAGTGCTGCATGGTAACCTTTAAAAATTGTGAATCACTGTACTGTACACCTGTACCTTACATAATATTGTACATCAACTATACTTCAATTTAAAAAATTGAAAAATAGTGCTGCATGATATATATGAAAGTTGCTAAGAGAGTAGATCCTAAAAGTTCTCATTCCCAGGAAAAAAATTTTTATAACTATATGAGGAAATGGGTGTTAACTAAACATACGACTACCATAAGACCCAGATATCGAATACTTGGGGATTTCTAGCAATGAAATGAAACTGATGTTCACACAAAAACCTGTACATGAATGTTCATAGCAGCTTTTATTCACAATAAGCAAAACTAGAAACAATCCAAATGTCAGTAACAGGTGATGGTTAAGTAATACTACTATGGAACAAAAAGGAACAAACTATTGATACAAGCAACAGCATGAAATAGATCTCAAGGGAATTATGCTGAGTGAAGAAAAAGAAGCCAGTTTCAAATGTTATGTACTGTATGATTCCATTCACATAACATTCTCAAAGTGACAAAATTATAGAGATGGATAATAGATCAGTGCGTGCCAGGAGTTAGAGCGCTACGAAGCAGGTAATACTAGGGAGCTTCTTTGGGGGTGATGGAGCAGTTCTGTATCCTGATTGTCATAATCGTTACACAGATCTATACATGCGATAAAATTTCATAGAACCACACACACACACACACACACACACAGTGAATCTGATCAAGTTTTGTTCTTGAGTTAATGCAGTGGTTCTCAACCATAAGCAATGTTGCCCAGACCCAGGGGACATTTGGTAAAATATGGAAATATTTTTGGTTGTGGAAACTGAGGCAAGGGATTGCTACTGGCATCTAGTGGGTAGAGGCCACTGATGCTACTAAACATCGTGCAATGCATAGGAAAGCCCCCCACAACAAAGAATTATTCAAAATGACAATAGTTACAGCAAAAAGGCCCAGCCTCTGGACTGGAATTTCATGTGCAAACGATTCAGTTCCAGAGAACAAACCTGAAGGGTACGTGGTGTTCCAAGACAGGATAGGAAATGCAAATATCAATCACTTTTATTGCCACATAAAATCGCCAGTAGTAACAGACATCTCCAGACTGTCTTTCCTTCCCTCTGGTCCTCTCTAAAGGCTAGGACTACATATGCAAATAGCCTCAGTGAGTTTTCCTCTCACTTTGTCGGTGTACACACAGTCTCGAGAGTCTGAAGGAATTACAGAGAACTGTGATTCTCCCAAAGGTAGGCATAAGAAGCCCCCACATGCCCCTTATATCTCTAAGAAATAATGCCTATTCTTTTTTTAAAAGCCAAAGTGTTGGCTTCTGACATGAATGAATAATCTATTTATGATATTTAATGAAAATTGACATCACATCACTGGTGTTTCATCAAAAGCCACCCCACTCTTCCTGTCAGTCTTTTTGTGGTGGATTATCAGGGGTGCTCTGTAGGAACTTTTGGTCAAGGACTGAAAATATTTCAAATGCCTAGCTAGAGTCTCCTTGTAGGGAGAAGTAAGAATTAGAAACCACACGGTGCTATGAATGGGCTCCTGCAGACCTTAAGGAACCAAAAATCCCTCCACCCCGTCCTCACTGCTGGCCATAGCTGGGACAGGTGACTCCCACTTGCGGCAGAAACATAATCTTTAAGTATGAAATTTCCATAATGTTACAGCTTTCTTGGCTGCAAGGGTCCTTAAAACCCATCTTGAGATTGCCTCAGTTTACAGACCAGAATAAAGACCTCTGGTCTTCATTCAAACATCATTAGTTCCTTCACAAAGGGAGTATTGCCTGATAGAAGGACTCCTCATGGGTAGAGTGGTTTAACATGAAATTTGGTTTTCAAGAGCACATTCCTTCTGTAAAGCCTACTAAGCCTGCATCAGCCAGTCGGCCTTCAGCAAGGGGAAAGCAGGCAAGTGTGCCATCTTGGTGGGGTAGTGCCAAAGCCACACCTAGGTCACCCCAAGCCTCTGTATGGGGACATCAGCTCCATTTTATCCTGGTATTTAGCTCCTGGAGGCTAGTGTCTAATGCCTCCAAGTAAGAGGAATAAAATATTGATTCATGCAACAACGTGGATGAACTTAACATTATGCTAAGTGAAAGACACAAAAGGCCACATGTTGTATGATTCCATTTACATGATATGCCCAGTATAGGTAAATCTATAGAGACAGAAAGTACATTCATGGTTGCCAAGGGCTGGGGAAGGTGGAAATGGGGAGTGAGTGCTTAATGGGTACAAGTTACCTTCTGGAGTGATGAAAAGGTTCTGGTACTTGATAGTGGTGATGATTGCACAGGATTATGAATGCACTAAATGCCACTGAATTGCACACTTTAAAATGGTAAGATAGTAAATTTTACATTATGTATATTTTACCACAATAAAAAGAGAAAAAATTACATTCATCTTTTAGTTCCATTTCTAGTAATTCTATTTGGTTCTTTCTGATATTTATTTATAGCTTCCTTGTCTTTTTTACATCCTCTCATTTATTTAAACATGTTAAACATGTTTCTAAATAGTTTGCATCTGATAATAACTTTGGGGATCTACATCTTTAGTTTATTGTTTGTACTAACAGTGGCTTTTTAAAAAATTGTGTGTATGTTTGACTGGGCTTTATCTGTGAGAGTCTTGTTAAAGTCTTAGTTAGGGGTAGACGCCTCCATAAAGGACCAGATTTGCTTCTGCCACATGTCTGGAGTTGCCACTGAAAATGAATTGGGCTATGCTGATAGTATTCATTTGAACTCCAAAACCACATGAGGCCAGGCTTGTGATTGCAAACATCAAAGGACCCTAATAAGAAAGTGAAAATAAAATGTACACTTTTTGGAAGTGGAAGAAAATATTTGCAAATCATGAAGAGTCTAGTCTCCAAATATGTAAAGAACTCTTACAACTCTTTAACAAAAAGACAAACACCCAGTTAATAAATAGGCAAAAGGCATGAATAGACATTTCTCCAAGATATACAAATGGCCAATAAGCACGTGAAAATATGCTCAACATCATTAATCATCAGAAAAATGTAAATCAAAACCACAGTGATACCACTTCACACCCACTAGGATGGCTACAATTTTTAAAAACCCTGAAAATAACAAGGGTTGGCAAGGATTTGGATAAATTGGAACCCTCATACATTGTTGGTAGGAATGTAAAATAGTGCAGCTGCTGTGGAAAACAGTTTGGTGTTTCCTCAAAAAGTTAAACGTATGACCCAGTAACTCCACTCCTAAATATATACCTAAAAGAATTGAAGACAGATATTCAAACAAAACTTGTACACGAATGTTCATAGCAATCAAAGCAGTGCTATTCACAATCACCAAAAGGTGGAAACAACTCAAATGTACATCAGATGCAAATGAATAAACAAAATGTGGTCTATTTGTATGATGGAATATTATTCAATCATAAAAATTAGAGGTACTGATACATGGCACAACATGGTAACCTCAAAAACATGACACTAAGTGAAAAAAGTCAGACACGATTGATCACAAATTGTATGATTGCATTTGCATGAAATATCCAGAATAGGAAAATCCATAGAAATAGAAAGTACATTAGTGGGACTTCCCTGGTGGCACAGTGGTTAAGAATCCACCTTCCAATGCAGGGGACACGGGTTCAATCCCTGGTCTGAGAAGATCCCACATGCCACAGAGCAATTAAGCCCATGTGCCACAACTACTGAGCCTGTGCCCCAGGGCCCGTGCCACAACTACTGAGCCCACGTGCCACAACTACTGAAGCCTGCACACTGTAGGGCCCGTGCTCCGCAACAAGAGAAGCCACCGCAATGAGAATCCTGCGCACCGCAAGTAAGAGTAGCCCCCTTTCGCCACAACTAGAGAAAAGCTCACATGCATCAATGAAGACCCAACACAGCAAAAAAGAAAAGATAAAGAAAGTACATTAGCGTTTACCAGGGGCTGCTGGGAGGGAGGTCTGGGAAATGACTGCTAATGGGTATGGAGTTTCTTTATAGGATGATGAAAATGTTCTTGGATTAGATAATAGCAACAGTTGCACAACATTGTGAATATACTATGGCTGAAATGACTGAATGGTATATTAATTTTTAAAAAATCATAACAGCTACCATTATTGAGCATGTTCTCTCTGCAAAGCATCATTCTAAGAGGGTTCAAATCCAAGATCCAACACTCACTAGCTGGGTGCCTTTAGGCAAGTTACTTAATCTCTCTGTGACTCGATAACATCATCTGTAAAATGAGGATAACAGATGTATCTACCTCCATAGGGCTGTTATGAAGATTAAATGTGTTAATATGTAGAAAGCACTTTGAACAGTGCTTGGCACACAGTAAGAATTAGCGAAGTGTTAGATACAGGCATACCTCGTTTTACTGTGCTTCGCTGTATTGTGCTTTGCAAATATTGCATTTTTTACAAATTGAACCTGTGTTGTCAGATTATGGTTGGCAGTTTTTAGCAATAAAGTACTTTTAAATTAAGGTATATGCATTGTTTTTTTTAGATGTAGTGCTATTGCTCACTTAATAGAGTACAGTATAGTATAGTATAAGCATAACTTTTATATGCACTGGGAAACAAAAAAATTTCTGTGACGCTTTGTTATTTGCTTTATTACAGTGGTCTGGAACTGAACCCACAGTTTCTCCGACGTACGCCTGTACTGTGATCATTTCAATGAATTCTCACAACAACCCCACGAAGTAGGTACTATTAGTTATTCCCATTTTACAGATGCGAAAACTAAGGCACAAAGAGAATAAGCAACTCACCAGGTGAGCCAGCTAGCAAGTGGCAAGCAAAGCTAGGATTTAGACACCAGCAGTCTGGCTTCAGGGTCCCTGCTCTCAACTACTGCCATGCTCTACCTCACATAAATTCGGTATATCAAGCCCCGGAATTCATAGCTATTTTTGCCTAGGATGAGATTCAATTAGGTATTTAAGGTTTTCAAAAAGTGAATCAATTTAAGTAAATATGTTGAGTGAACACTACCATGGCTGGTACCCAGGCATGGCAAAACTTTCAAGGGCACATGAATGACTGAGGTTTAGAAAACATTGGAGTAAACCATGGAAATCTAAGATACGACAGAATATACCTGAGCTGTTACCAATGTACTAGGTAGGCTACTGCCCACCATGATTAAAATCTGTATGGGGAATTCCCTGGTGGCCCAGTGGTTCAGATTCTGCGCTTCCACTGCACAGGGCACGGGTTCGATCCCTGGCTAGGGAATTAAGATCCCGCAAGCCACTCTGCGTGGCCAAAAAACAAATAAATAAAAATTTAAAAAAAAAACCCGTATGGATCTCTTGTGTAATAACTCGTCCCAGGCCATAATTGTTCACCAGGTATCTAGCCAAAAGAGAGGGAAGCCTGCAGAACTCAGCGAAAGCTGGCCTGAGGAGGAAACATCTTGATTAAAGTTGGAGAGAAGTTGTGGAGGTGCCATCCCTTGATATCTGTTTGAAAGTGAATTGGTCAACCAGCCATCTATTCCCTGGTTTCCTACCCACCACCCCCTGGGAACATGAGGCACAGCAGTCACAGTGCCCCAAAATATTTTAATTTCTTTTTAAATTAAAAGAAAAAATTAATATGATCCAGCCCAAATTATATTCATCTTTATACCAACAGGTGTAAAATATAATTTTTAAAAAATGTTATGGAGGAAGAGGCCCAAGAAGGCAGAATTGCCTAGGGCCCACAAAAGTCCTAATGTGGCCCTGATACTGGGGTGGGTCTCACGACCTCTCCCTCCTGACTGTCTTGAAGGAATCAGTTCAGAAGCCAATGCACGTAGCACCCTGATCCTGTTAGCATCCCCTCAGTGTTGAGAAAAGTAAAGGGACCACATTTGGGAAACCCAGCACTCGTGGATCCCAAATCTCTGGGTTAGGGAAACTCAGCCAAGGCCCTGGTGCAAGGGGGGAGAGGCTTGAACCAGCGCAGGAGGAGGCAGCCCAGGAGGAGCTGGACTGGCACTCAGGATTTTTTTTTTTTTTTTTGGCCACGCTTTGTGGCATGTGGGATCTTAGTTCCATGACCAGGGATCGAACCCGCGTCCCCTACAATGGAAGCGCGGAGTCTTAACCACTGGACCGCCAGGGAAGTCCCACTCAGGATTTTCAAAGACTGCCCAATGTCCTGCTTCCCCAAAATACCTTTCCCCCTCCTCCACTCCTGTCTGGAATCACACCATTATTTACTCCTTTGAAATAAGACAGCAAGAGTATTGTGAAAAGTGCACAAACTCACTCGTATGCCCATGGTCAAGTTGCCTGGCTTCCCTGGGGCTCAGTTTTCTGTGTAAAAAGAATGGGGAGATAATAATGGTGGTTGTAAAAGTAAACGGAGGATAAATTATGCACAGTGCTAAGCAGAGGACTCATTTTTTTTTAAGTGATTCTTTTCCAGATCTTACTTCCCCGACCAGGGATCAAACTCGTGCCTCCTGGAGTGGAAGCGCGGAGTCTTAACCACTGGACCGCCAGGGAAGTCCCGATGAAGTGATTCTTATAATATGAAGGACGTCAAAACGTCCTGGAACACCAGCAAACACTTCTTGGAGGAAGAACCACAATCTTTATTCGTGGCCTGGCCCTTTTTTTATTTGACACATCGGTAGGGAAAACAGCTCAGTAAGATAACTCTAGAAAAATGGAGAGAGAGGAGAGGAAGCGGCAGTGGGGAAGGCGGGAACTCTTCCCAAGTCTACAGTACCCGCCCGGGAATAAGGCGCGCTTTAGGCGCCTGCAGAGCCGGGTGCCTTAAGGTGAGCAGCAACCCAGAACAGCAAATGTTGCATGCGCCAGGAGCTGACCGTGCAGCACAGGCATGGTTGGATACATTAAGCACTTGGAAAGTTTCTATATTTGCACTCTGAGGTGGGTTCATTACTAAATAAAGTCCTTGGAGCTTTCTCAAGAGGCACGTGGGGCTTCTTGCAGCATGCATGCATCTGAGCACCCGGACTGCTTTGCAAACCTAACCGAAAACTCCAGGTCTCGGAATGCAGGGTGGGACCTGATTTCAAAAACCCCGTGCAAACAACCTCCACGCCAATCATTTCGTCTTAACCGCTAGCTGGATTCGCAGGTTTCGCGCGCGAATGTAACAAAATCAGATAGTTCCGTCCATTCCACCAACTTCTACGAAGCGAGAACCTTGCTCAGAGCCCAGGGCAAGATAAAGTAACTTCGCTTTAGCGCGCTTTGTTTTCTGGGGGCTCGTGCTTTACCCAGCTGTATCTCTCCGCCTTTTCCCCTGGGGAAGCAAGGAACACCGGCGATACTGCCGAATTGCGGAACATCGAGGGTTGGGCGGAAGAATATTCTTCAAACACTTCACAACCTCCACGAGCTAGTGTGCAGTCTTGCCCCCCGCCCGCAAACTGCTTTCGCAGTCCAGCACAGCCCCTTCCTCCGATCATACACTTCGTACAAGTTGCAAACAGTCAGTTAAACGAGTCACCGTTCCCCGAATAAGCGCGCCCACTACCAGCACCACTCACACGCACTCGCCCTATGTTTTTTTACACACCCTGGCCGCGAGCGCGCCCCCATCGAGTCCCACCGACCCCCACGAGAGGCAATGTGAATTCTAGTAGGGGGCGTCTAACCGACGCGAACGCGTATGCTTTGAACCCGCGGAAGCAACATACCGCTCTATATAAGACGCGCAAGCCCGAGCGTCGGCGCCCGAAGAGGTCCCGGCGGCAGAGGAGCAGCCCACGAGGTAGTCGCCACGGCCCCAGCGCGGAGCCTGCTGAGGCGCAAGGCCTCATCGACAGCAATCAAGACATGGCGTGCAGCCACCATGACACCGGCTACCACAGCCTGGGAGTCGACGAGGACGAGAAAGAACTGCATAGTCAGTGTCTAGACGGGGACAGGTGCTTCGGCAAATTCCAGAAAAGGGACTTTCCCTGGGAAGGGCAGGTGGACGGGACGCTGCGCGGCAGCGGCCGTCCTACAGCCCGCGCACCGTGGGCTCTCTCGCCCCGGTCTCTCCTTTTTGCTTTTCTCTTTTCCCAGATGCGGAGCCTACCTTGACCCCGGAGGCTGTAACCGGAGGAGAGAATGAGCCTACGCTGTCCGAACCTGAGCTCGGAGAAGCAGCAGCAGCAGCAGCAGCAGCAGCAGACTACTTTAATGCGGTCGGTTCCAGCCCCTCGGACGAAAACCGTGAGGGCGGCGACGGCGGTCTTGAGCCCCCGCAGCAGCAGGAGGAGGTGGCCCCCCCGGCCGCTGAGGGGCCACAGATTGTACCGGGAAAGCAGCGCCGCTGCCGTACGGTGTTCACCAGGCTGCAGCGGCGGGAGCTGGAGAAAGTTTTCCTGCGCACTCGTTACCCCGACGTGTTCGAGCGGTAAGTGGCTGGCTCCGGAGACGGACGCCTAGTTCTCCAGGATCCCGCGCTTATCCCAGGGCGCCTTAGGCTCTTTCCCAGGACCCTCCCCCTCCTCTCCTGGGCCAAAAGCTACTTAGGAGGCTTGAGGGCGCCGGGTTCGCCCTAGCTCTTTGGGCGTGGGGCAATGCCTGTAGAGCTTGCGGGGGTGCAAGACAGGAGCGGAACTCGGAGCAAGGAAGGCAGTGCCGATTAATCCTGCTTTAATTTAAAATCTTGGTAATTTGTTCATCATGGAGTTTTGCATTCATTTTTACATTTTGAAAATTGCATTAAAATATTTATCGTAATTACTCAGCTTTTTCGCGCCCTTTAAATTTTGCGCACGAGGCGAGCGCCTCATTGGCCTCACCTTAGTCTTGGCCCTGCCTCGTGGAGCGCCATTTCCAGGCGACAGAGTTTCGACCGTAAGAAAGCCAGTGACTTATTCCCGTTGCTTACCTTCCCCGGAGGCCTTGTGGTCCAGACAAGGGGAAGGCTTGTTCTGGCCCGGTAGTAATGGGGGACGAGGACAAATCGGTGTGAGGTTTAGGGGCGCCCTTTCAGGTTCCGTTGTATTCAATCTTCGTCCGCTAAAGAGCAAAAAGAATTTCCCTTGATCGCTTGGCCAACGTGGTTTGAAGTTTCTCCTTGAGAGTTTACCGCTTCCTTTTACAATAAACAGAAATACTCTGGTTCAGAACGCCGCTTTTTTGGTATTTTGGCGTTTTATTTATTTATTTATTTATTTTAACCTCTTTATTGGGGTATAATTGCTTTACAATACTCTGTTAGTTTCCCACAAACGGAAAAATTAATTGCGTCATATTCAACTAACATACACTATCAGGAATTTTAATGTGTATTCCCTTTTTATATTTTATTTAACAGATGAGTTGTCCATGGGAAAACCCTCCCTAAAGTAAACCTCAAGCTGTATTACAGAAAACTGTGGGAAGGGGTATAGAAATGTAAATGATATATTTTATCCACAACTCCAAATACTGAACATTTGCACTTTTCCCCCTCTCAGAGAGGCGATTGCAGGACGCTTGAATTTGCCTGAAACCAGAGTGCAGGTCAGTAAATCTTAATTTTAAAATTGGCAGGGCAGCCATTCTAAAACATGCTTTAGGTTTTGTCCTGGAAACTCTCAAGTTGGTGTGTTTTGTTGTCTTTTCCGTGTTTAGCAAATAAGTTTTGAACAATGGGCGCTTTGGGGGTGGGAAATAGGACAAGTAAGTTCGAGCTTATGGAAATTGTACTTTACCAGAGGGAATTCGATTTCCTAAAGGGAAAAATATAAAACACACACCTCTCTCCTCCTCTCTTTATACACACACACACACACACACACACACACACTTTTATTTCCAATAAATAAAGTTTATCTCCCTCTAACACTGGCATCCTTTAGGAAGGATGTTAGTACTCCCTAAAGGAATATTTCTATGTGGAATTTATTGGGGCTCAGTCTCACCTGGGAAGTATTCAAATGAATACACTGAAGAGCTAGGTTATAAGAAAGTTCAACTGTACTAAGTTATTTAAACTACTTAAAACCAGGCATAAGCTCTTGGCTAAATGAGTGAACTTATAAATATTTAGACATTGGGGTGAGGGAGTAATTCAGACACAGAACATAGTACATGAGTAACTAATACACATTTAGTTAAACTGAAACTGATGGCCGGGGGTGGCTAAAAAGTCCAAGTCCCAGTGCCTAATCTTCCTGCTGCTGTTTTTAAGTGTTTTGCAAATCAGTGTAGAGAGTGGCAGTCTTAAATTCTAATTTTTTTGGAAGACTTTGATGTCAGCCTGAAGACATTGCTAAAATACTGCAGTTACGGTGGTAATGGGAAAAGGTTTGTAAGCTTTGGAAAATTATCCTCAAAAAATGAATCCAAAAAAGAGAAAGAATAATTTTGAATAAAGTTCCACTGACCTAAGAAGGAGTGAAATGTTAGAGAAGAATCGTATACATTCAAATATATGCATCGCAGGTGACATACAAATTCAACTTTATGAAACTACTAAATGCATAAGTGAATATTCTCTTGAAGAATTTTTAACATCTAAGTTTTTTTATCCTTTTTGGTGGTATTGTTTTGAAAAGGTGGGTTTCCGGAATTTGATTGGTTGTGAGGGTGATCTCACTTCAGGCCAGATTCTCACCTGTGTTAATTTAAAATACTTTTTCATTTATTCAGGCAGTGATTACAAATTTGTAGATCATGGAATCAAAAAGTGACTATTTGAGGTCATAGAATACCATAGTTACATCAAAGAAGTATTTTCCCCCCTCAATATAAATATATAAATAAATGAATATACATATATATATATATATATATCAGATGGCTTACTTGTTTTGCCCCAGAGCACATGCATGAGTACAGTGATGGAAACGTACTGCCCATCTGTCCGTGGTATGCAGAAAAGCAGGCCACTGGATGGTGGCATCCTAATGCCACAGGCTGGACCACCAGTCAGGCTCGGTCTCAGGACGAGTCTCAGACAGGCAAGGTAAACCCAGAGGAAAAGAAAAACAAGGTTTGCTGAATTGCTTTTCCTCATGCCTTGGTTTACATAGTCCTCTTAATGGATTTCTGAAGGGAAAATGAGCCAGAAGACACAAGTAAGGAAAAAGACAATGTTCTCATAAATTTCCAAACACTACAGCATGAATTTCCCCAAGAAACTTAATAGATGCTTCCCCCACCCATCTTGTGCAAATATAGTAGATCTCTTTTATGAAACCAGTATTGGGAATATGGACCTAATATTGGCCCATACCAAAATTTGCCATACGTGGGCTTTTGGTTATGTTTAGGGAGATTAGACCACAGGTACATTTGAATCCCTCCAAAATGAGCTCTATTACAGTGGCCTTCTTCAGACTATATATCCATATAGTAGAAGGACACCAAATCCTAAAATGGGAGAGAGAGAAGGTGGCTTCGGGCAGGCAGAGAGAAGAGGCCATTTGTCTCACTTAAGACCTGCCATTTGGGCACGTCCAAAAGGATTAAATACAATGTAAACCCCATCAACTAGTACACTAAGAGGACACTAAAGTCTAATTGATAGCTTGTTTGTTTGTTTGTTAATAGTTGGCAAGCGTTTAGGGAGAAGCCTCTTTTGTGACCCCTGTCCCCACAGGATTGAACATAATTGGACCTTCCTGCCTTAGGAATGAGTGATGGGATTGGGGACTCCTGGTTAAGGAGTGGAGCTGGCAGGGCCTTGGGTACCCTAACACTCTGGGTAACAGTGGCTCCTGTCCAGCATCCTGAAACTGAAACTGGGACCAAATGAGCTGACCTTGTCCTGAGCCCAGAAAGGTTTGGAGGGTAGGGCAAATTGGAGAACACAAAATTGACAGTGGTGACAATAGGGTGCCCAATATCTTATCTGGGGAAAAGGATTTTGGGTTTAGTGAATTTGGGTTTAGTTAAGCTAAACTTTCCTTAACACTAACGGCTGAAATATCAAGGCAGTGTCCAGGGCTTCAGCACCTCTCATGTCCCAGCAAGACAAGCCACCAAGTCCCTGGGACCCCCATGATCAGGCCTCCATTGACATACCATCTGTTTTGAGTCTTACGAGGTTTCAGAGAAAGAATGATCTGTTAAACGTCATTGAAGGAAACCTGTCTAAAAGTGCACCATGCCCCTATGGATTAGTTACTTCAGACTGAAGATGGGCTTTTCAAATAGGGTATGGTTCCCCTCGGTATGACTTTAATTGGACCCATCTTTATCCCACACTCAGCTTCCCTCACAACCATGATGACACTACTCCTGGTGAGAAGGGGGTGGAGGCAGCTGGACAGCGATAGCCCAACATTTCTTTACCTTGTTTCCAGGCATAGACATTAACAGCAGGGACCCGGTGCAATTCATCAGTTAGGCCTGCATCTAGGACTTGGAAAAAACCTATTAAGGAATATTAAAAATGAGAGACAAATCAATGTGCCAAAGTCTGGACTAGGCTTGGTTCACTAAGGGTTAGCTGAGGGAGGTGTGCTGTTTGCTTTCCTAAGATATTTTAGCAATAAGGGAATAGCTTCTCCTGCTGTAGTGTAAAATCTCAATGGCAGACTTGCATGGTGTGTGTTTTCTATTATGACATTAACTGTTCAATATACTAAACCAATCTCTTTTTCCCTCTGATTGAAGGTTTGGTTTCAGAACAGAAGGGCCAAGTGTAGAAGAGAAGAGAGGGCACTGATGCTCAGAAATGTGCCCCCCGTTGCCTTGGGCCCCCATATGGGGATAACCTTTGATGAGCCCTATCAGGCAGTCCCTGTTTTAGAGCCTCCATGGGGATATGTTCCTGCAGTGCCACAGCCAGTCATGGCACTTGCACCACCTATGCTACCCGGGCCACCACCTCTGCCACCCGGCCCACCACCTCTGCCACCCGGCCCACCACCTCTGCCACCCGGCCCACCACCTCTGCCACCCGGGATGCCTTTGCCACCCCCACCACCTGTGCCTCCCTTTGCTGTGGGCCCTGTAGGTATGGCATGGGGCCCTGTCATCAATGGTCATCTCATGGGTCCCATTTTCTGAATATGGTATTCATGACAGTTCTTCCATAGTATCTTTGTACCAGATAGAAGTTGTTCACAGAACGTCAAAAGCAATTCACCAAAATCCTGTTGGATAAATTGAATAAATGGACAAAATCAGTACCTGTTGTTTTTGGAGAAAACATTGTGTTTTCAATAAAGATGCAAGTTAGCAATATATTGATTTTTTGGTGTCAAATGGACTAAGTTGGGTACGCGTGGGAATGGCTAAGACAATGCAATTCAAACAGAATGTCGAAGAAGCTTCCTTTCATAATGTAATAGCTCTGAGTCACCAGAATAGGTAACGGAGTCCTCCCAGTGCCTGTGGCAGGTTTACACTGACCACACGTTCTCCTCCCCCCATCCCCATCTGTACCCTGACCCGTTGGGAGCACATACATGTGCAGGGTGGGAAGGGATGACCCTCTGGTGAGAGTACAGTGTGTTTCCAGGCAGGGACATGTTCTATTCAAGGAGCTCAACAGCCATGGACTCTAAGGGAATCTTCCTAAGAGGCTGCTCACAGGGCTGTAAGGAAAGGACGTGGCAGCCAAACATCCATCCGGTACTCTCCAAATTCTGTTCACTGCCCTCCATT
This sequence comes from Balaenoptera ricei, assembly GCF_028023285.1. Classification (NCBI taxonomy): domain Eukaryota; kingdom Metazoa; phylum Chordata; class Mammalia; order Artiodactyla; family Balaenopteridae; genus Balaenoptera; species Balaenoptera ricei. Next base: position 94,329,784 of record NC_082660.1, on the reverse strand, counting down.
TTATGGAGGTGATAGGGGAGTAGGAACCATTCTGGTTCCAAGACACAAGAGGGGGCTCCATTAAGATCAGAAAATGGTTCTCTGTTTTCTCACCCCGCACTCCCAGCCCAAAAGAAACTATTATTGTAGCTTCCCCAGCCCAGAGGCAGACAGTCACCCTTTGAGGTGTATTTTGTCACCCTCAACATCCGAGAGATGGTCCCCTGAACAGAGTTCCAGAATAGGCACTCATTAAAAAGAAGCAGATCTTTGCTTTACCCATAATGTCGTCTTCATGTAAAACTGCCAGGTGAGAAAAGAAAAACAAAAATGGGAGGTGGGAAAAGGAGGCCAGGCCAACTATTTTTAAAATATTACTTTCTTTTCAGTAGAACTCATGCTTCTGATCAATTTCTAGCAATGTACAGTGATTTTATGAACAGTCATGCTATGAAGTGACTGCAGTGACTTCAGATAGGGGTGTCACAGTGACACCAGAATTTCCTCGCACAGGAAGTGGGTTGGGGAGAAGGGACTTACCGAAGACAAGTTTCACAGCAGTTACATGTTCCTAGTTTGAAGGGAGGCTTTATTTTCATGGAAAAGCATATGACTTTTGCAGTATTGTCCAATACTTTGCATTCCTTTCTTCCCTCCCTTCACACATATGGATGCCAAATGTCAGCAAGGTGGTTGTATCAAATGTGGGACTCCTGCAGAAAAGAGGTTATTGCTACTGCGGAGGCCCCAGCCCCTGTTGGGAGTGAGGGACCTCCAGGATGCGCCTGTGCATACCCATTGCCATCCTCCCCCAGTGATTTTGAAACAACCATTCTCATTTCCCATTTTTGCCCCCTTTCCTTGTTGTTAAACATCAGGTGCCTCAATGCTGTAAGTCCTCTTGGAACTATGGGATCTGTACAAATTGAAGCTCCAGGACCCCATACAGCCTTGCCACCCTGAGACTCAAACAGTACCCAGTGCACAAATCCCACAGTTCACCCTCAGCTGCAGTCTGGCAAACACAGAACATTTTTTCATCTCAGGCTGCCTGGAAGAAGCAAAAAAGTAAATACCCTTCCCCATAAGTGGATGGGGTCTTCAAGAGACATATATACTATTTTAAAAAACATAGGACTTCCCTGGTGGCTCAGTGGTTAAGAATCCGCCTGCCAATGCAGGGGACATGGGTTCGATCCCTGGTCTGGGAAGATCCACATGCCGCGGAGCAACTAAGCCCATGTGCCACAACTACTGAGCCTGTGCTCTAGAACCTGCGTGCCACAACTACTGAGCCCACGTGCTGCAACTAATGAAGCTTGCGCACCTAGAGCCTGTGCTCTGCAACAAGAGAAGCCACTGCAATGAGAAGCCCACGCACCGCAATGAAGAGTAGCCCCCACTCACCACAACTAGAGAAAGCCCGCGCACAGCAACGAAGACCCGATGCAGCCAAAAATAATAAAATTTTTTAAAAAACCAAAAAACAAAAAAGAAAACACATCTACTTCTTCCAGGTGCCAGATGATTTAAGGAAGGATGGTGGGATGGGGGCAGAGGAAATATGCAAAACGTTTCTGCGTAAGATAGGTTCCGCTCAGTCTGGGTTTTAAAAGGGAGAGGTCTTTTAAAATAATCTCACAAAGAGCATCCTCTTAAAGTGCATTTCAAATATCCCCAAAGCATAGATCAGAAATTAATTATTTTAATATAAGGAAATTATTTCCATTTATTAAAAATCATTAGAAATTGACTATGGGCAAATATATTTACCTGAGATAGATGGTCTATAAAGACCTATAAAGGTGGCAGTTTTGGGTGACAAATTTTAAAAACATAATCTCAGGAGAAGTACAAGTGCTTCAGCATTTTACAGTAATAATTCTGGATGTGCTCTTTCTTTCTAAAGTTGTTTCACATTGATGAACACATGACAGTTTTCACAATAGTCTTTTTTTTTTTAATTTTTATTTTATTTTTGGCTGTGTTGTGTCTTCGTTGCTGCACGTGGGCTTTTCTCTGGTTGCAGTGAGCAGGGGCTACTCTTCGTTGTGGTGCGCGGGCTTCTCATTGCAGTGGCTTCTCTTGTTGTGGAGCACGGGCTCTAGGCACGCAGGCTTCAGTAGTTGTGACACATGGGCTCAGTAGTTGTGGCTCGCGGGCTCTAGAGCGGAAGTGCAGTAGTTGTGGTGCACAGGCTTAGTTGCTCCGTGGCATGTGGGATCTTCCCAGACCAGGGCTCGAACCCGTGTACCTTGCATTGGCAGGCGGATTCTTAACCACTGCGCCACCAGGGAAGCCCACACAATAGTCATTTTTGTGGTCAAATTAAGCAGGGAGAAGGTATGAGGTATTTGGGGGGAAAGAAAGCTTTTTTGATTAGAATTAGATTTATGTAACCTGGATCTTGTTTCAAACAAATCTAGTCAGAACCTTGGAGGTCTAACTTGGAAGAGCCTGAGAATCAAAATCCCAGCCATCCTTTGGACTACAAGTACTTAGGAAAAAAGGGCAAGGAAAGGAGAGACTAGAAATAATTATTTGGTTGAGAATACAAGTATCTTCCTTGAGATTGGTGTGAAAAGTGACTTTTTAAACAAAGAGTTACAGTACTGTAAGTGTATTTTTATTTATTTATTTATTTTGGCAGCATTGGGTCTTCGTTGCTGCGCACGGGCTTTCTCTAGTTGTGGCGAGCAGGGGCTACTCTTCGTTTCGGTGCACAGGCTTCTCATTGCGGAGGCTTCTCTTGTTGGGAGCATGGGCTCTAGGCATGTGGGCTTCAGTAGTTGCGGTGTATGGGCTCAGTAGTTGTGGCTCACGGGCTCTAGAGTACAGGCTCAGTAGTTGTGGCACACGGGCTTAGTTGCTCCGCGGCATGTGGGATCTTCCCAGACCAGGGCTCAAATCTGTGTCCCCTGCATTGGCAGGCAGATTCTTAACTACTGCACCACCAGGGAAGTCCCTGTAAGTGTATTTTTATAAAGGGGAAGAGAGTTTGATCTGAGTTGTTTTCAAAAAAACAATCAGACATTTGCTTGCATTCTGAACATAGGGTAATATGCTTAAAGTTGGGCGTGCTCTGAACACATACAGATATACTGTTTTCCCACCCAGACATTTATTGCTGGTATGACTCTCGGAATTGATGAAAACCTGAAAGTAAAATACCAGAGTCCTTCCCTGTATTTCCTGATTGGTAAATCCTACTTTGTCTAATTTGAATCCTGTAGCCCAGGGCCTCCTGTTGATGGAGGTGGGGGAGCTGGTATAAAGTGGTACATAGGCAGGGGTTCTCAGACCTTGAATGGACACTTGCTGTCAAATCATATCATAATGTAACTCTCATCACATACCCTTCTTCCTAAGAATGCTGCACGATTATCATTTGGGGATTCATTTCAGGCTTTCCTAATGCTCCCTCCCAACTAGTCAAGGCAATAGAACGTCCCAAAGAGAATGAACTCTTGTGTCAGACACCTCCTCTTCTTAGCAGACACTTTCTCATCTTCCTTTAATGTACTTCCACACAAGGTCACGTTAATTTGGCAAATGAGACAAATGTTCACAAGTCCTGCAGTCAAAGGACAGTGATGACAGAGAATCAGTCCAGTCATTTCATGCCACTTTTCCAAGCCAAGTGCCTTTCTTTTTCTGAGGGATACTCAGCTTAGAGGAAGAGACCCTGGTATTCTCTCTGAACTGGAGGGGGCATTCACGGTCATCCAGTCCACCCCCTTCATTTTGCAGATGAGAAAACACAGGCCCAGAGCAGCGGAGTGGCCTGCCTTGGGTAGCATGCACAGTTCATCCTGGAGAAGGCCAGCCTCTGTGTGGCCGTACCCTCCCCTGGGCCCAGGATTTCCAAGCCAGGGGCAGCACACACAAGGCCAGGTTCAGCTCCTCTGTGCTCATCACCTCCATCCGCCCAGAACTCTTTCCTTCAAGGGGCTACAAACTCAAGGCTCCTTCCCAAGCTTCGGCACTGGGCCATTTTACCTCTAGGAAAAGTAAGCAGCTTCCCCTGAAGGCATGCAGTATCCTGGTGTCTACTCTTGAACACTGAACAGCAGGGGCTTGAGAGAGTGATGCAGTTTGTACCCTCCTCACAAAAGGCCAAGTGTGCTTCCGTTACAATAACCCGTGTTTCTCCCAATCCCCTGGCAAAGCTGTGCCTGCCAACTGGCAGCACAGAACATAAGCCATAGCCAGCTCTGGGCTTGTGTTGAATTAACTTTTTTTGTAAAGTAGGCTAATAGTTTGGAAACTGTCATTATGCAATTAGTATTCATTTTGAAATGTGGTTATTTATGCTTTGCCTTGATCAATGTCACACTCTCTCCTTCTCAGATGTCACTGCAATGCTCTGGGGCAGGGACCCAAAGTGCAATGGTGTAAATTTAATTTTCAAATGCACCCGATGGTCTGCATGCCTCCCCATGCAAAGCATAGATCTTAAGGAGACTGTCTGGATTCCCAACATTTACATGCAAATATTTTTAGACTCTAGGAATACAAAAGACTCCCTCTGAAAGCACACTCTGTTGTGCTTCACAAACAAGGGGACACAAGTGATTGAAGAGGCGGCACCCAGGCATGGGCAGCATAATTGATACACCTGGACCCTTCTGAACCACAGCCCAGACAAAACTAGGGCCTCTCTGAGAACTGCAGAGCTGGAACACAATTTTCTATTCTTGGCCCAAGAATCTTGGTTTAGGAAAAAACAGGAGGCAGAGTAGAGATTAAGGAATAGTCTGACCAGTTCCCCTTGAACAAGGGAGACAAAGAGATGAAGCAAAAGATGTTTTGAAGTCAGGAGTGGAAATAAAAGGCCTTGGTGACCCACGTGCATGGCTGGGCCCTGAGCTCTTGCTGGGGAGTAGGGAGCTGGGGAGTTAGTGGGCACTGGCAGCTGAGTAGTGTCTCTGGGAGGTAGCCAGTGGGGCACAAGGAGGTGGCCCTGGCTAGCTGAGCTTTACAAAAAAGAAGAAAGGAAAAACAGAACTCAGGTTAATATGCAAATCAGTCCCTAATATCTCCGTCCATAGTCCCCATCACAAGATAAAACAAGGCGGCAACTCTTTCTCTTTTCCTCTCATCTCTACATTCCTTTAACTCAAATGATCACTTCAAGGGGTCTCACCAGGATTGAAATATTCATGAGGAAAGAGGGAAAGTCAGCACAGAGAGGGAACCCTATTACCATGTGATTGCCCCTGGCCCAGGTCCCCAGCCCTAGCACCTCAAAATAAAAACAAACAAAAAAACCCACCCAAAATGGTTCTATACCTTCATTTTATCCTGAAGGAATTTCTAAGGGTGTCCAGTGAATTCCATGGGCTCACCTACCATGTCAAAACCTCAACTCCAACAAGGAGTCAGATGGAAATATTGCAGGGTGCTAAGCTGGTTCTTCTGTTGTTTATTTAACACAAAAGCTTAGACTTCAGGAATCTGCATGGCCAAATCTGTTCTTGCATTAGGTGAACATATTCTATAGCCTCATAACTCTCTCGGCTTAACACTCTATTTAAGAGAGTGATAGTTTAATTAGGTCCCGTTTGTTTATTTTTGTTTTTATTTTCATTACTCTAGGAGGTGGATTGAAAAAGGTCTTCCTGCAACTTATGTCAAAGAGTGTTCTGCCTATGTTTTCCTCTAAGAGTTTTATAGTATCCGGCCTTACATTTAGGTTTTTAATCTATTTTGATTTTTTTTTTGTATGGTGTTAGGGAGTGTTCTAATTTCATTCTTTTACATGTAGCTGTCCAGTTTTCCCAGCACCATTTATTGAAGAGACTGTCTTTTCTCCACTGTATATCCTTGCCTCCTTTGTCATAGATTAGGTGACCATAGGTGCGTGGGTTTATCTCTGGGCTTTCTATCCTAATGAAACTTCAAAGCTTTTGCACAGCAAAGGAAACCATAAACAAGCGAAAAGACAACCCTCAGAATGGGAGAAAATATTTGCAAATGAAGCAACTGACAAGGGATTAATCTCCAAAATATACAAAGAGCTCATGCAGCTCAATATCAAAAAACAAAAACCCAATAAAAACTGGGCAGAAGATCTAAGTAGACCTTTCTCCAAAGAAGACATACAGATGGCCAAAACGCACATGAAAAGATGGTCAACATCACTAATTATTAGAGAAATGCAAGTCAAAATTACAATGAGATATCACCTCACACCAGTCAGAATGGCCATCATTGGAAAATCTACAAACAACAAATGCTGGAGAGGGTGCCAAGAAAATGGAACCCTCCTACACTATTGGTGGGAATGTAAATTGGTACAGCCACTATGGAGAATGGTATAGAGATTCTTTAAGAGACTAAAAATAGAGCTACCATATGATCCAGCAATTCCACTCCTGGGCAGATATCCAGAGAAAACCATAATTCAAAAAAATACTTGCACCCCAATGTTCACTGCAGCACTATTTACAATAGCCAGGACATGGAAGCAACCTAAATGTCCATCAACAGAGGAATGGATAAAGAAGATGTGGTACATATATACAATGGAATATTACTCAGTCATAAAAAAGAACAAAATAATGCCATTTGCGGCAACACGGATGGACTTAGAGATTGTCATACTGAGTGAAGTAAGTCAGACAGAGAAAGATAAATAGCATATGATATCACCTATATGTGGAATCTAAAAAAGTGGTACAAATGAACTTATTTACAAATCAGAAACAGACTCACAGATGTAGAAAACAAACTTGTGGTTACCAAGGGGGAAAGGGGGGGTGATAAATTGGGAGATTGGGATTGACATATACACACTACTATATATAAAATAGATAACTAATAAGAACTGACTGTAGCACAGGGAACTCTACTCAGTACTCTGTAATTGCCTATATGGGAAAAGAATCTAAAAAAGAGTGACTATATGTATATGTATAACTGATTCACTTTGCTGTACACCTGAAACTAACACAACATTGTAAATCAACTATACTCCAATAAAAATCAATTTTTTAAAAAGTGATCAATCCATTCATTCCAAACAGAAAGTAAGGAAGCTGGTTACCAGCTGTGATCCTAGTAAACATGTGGGACATGAAGAGATGAGGAAGTCATCTTCACAAGTCATGAGATCGCTGTCCAGGAGTAACAAGCAAAGTCAAGGCCAGAAACCAAGGTCCTTTAGCCTCACCCTACTCCTCCTTATCATTTCCTCCCCTGAGAACCATGAGAAAGCCTCAATTCACTGGCAAAAATCAAAAGGTATTTTTTTTACATCTTTATCGGGTTATAATTGCTTTACAATGTTGTGTTAGTTTCTGCTGTACGACAAAGTGAATCAGCTATATGTACACATATATCCCCATATACCCTCCCTCTTGAGCCTCCCTCCCACCCTCCCCATCCCACCCCCTAGGTGGTCACAAAGCAGCGAGTTGATCTCCCTGTGCTATGCAGCTGCTTCCCACTAGCTACCTGTTTTACACATGGTAGTGTATATATGTCAATGCTAATATCTCAATTCGTCCCAGCCTCCCCTTCTCCCGCTGTGTCCACAAGTCTCTTCTCTACATCTGCGTCTCTATTCCTGCCCTGCCACTAGGTTCATCAGTACCATTTTTCTAGATTCCATATATACGTGTCAAACGGTATTTTTAATAATTCTTTTAATACCTCCTCTGCTACATTTCAGGGACCTGTGCACAAGTGTAGCTTCTTCTCCCATATAACTGATAAGCCTTATAACATTATACACCATCCTCTCAATTAAATAACATCCCATTTGCAAGGAACTTCAGTTTATCAGGACTGTATATTTATTACAGGAAAAAACAAATTGCCAGGAAAGCCTTTTTCTCCCTTTTCTTAAATTTTAATTTTCCTGGGGTTTTTTTCCTGTTGCTTTCATTGTGTACAACCTCACAGCCTATCCCCAGAACATGCCATGCTCATTTCTGACCCTACGTCCTTGCTTGTACTAGTCCTGTGCCCTCCCCTCATCTAGCTGAATCATTCAGGGCTTACCTGCTTCTCTTTTGCCTTTTCCTCCTTCTGTCACTGCTCCTTCCTTTCCTAATCCCTCCTACCCAGCTGTTGCCTCCCTTCCCTACATTCCTGTAGGCTTGAGGTATGGATCAGAACCTTCATAGCTTCTGGCATCTCACTGAAACTTAACCATTTCATAGATGCAATTCTTATATCCCTTACCTGCACAGGAAGCACCTGAAATTTCTGCCCACTGCGTCTCCTATTTTCTTGTTCCCCAATTGCACCGAGGATGTTGCAGAATTCAAAAAACAAAAATCAAAACAGTGGTAATGGATGGTAACAGCTAAAATTTCCTGAGGGCTTATGATGTGCCAAATACTGTGCTGAGCAATATGCATGGATTACGATGATCACTATTTTGCAGATAAGGAAACTAAGACACAAAGAGGATAAGTAACCTGCCCCAAATCACACAGCTGATGAGTGGCTATAATAGAATTCAAACCAAAGTCTTTTCACTTTGATGTATACATACTCGTTGAAGTAAACTTTGAATTTTGTTTACTATGCTCTAAATTTGAGAGGAAAATGGACTAATGAATGTTTTCACAAGTTTTTCAACAGAAAAGATGGAAATACACAAAAACATGATTTTCTTGTTAAATTTCAATTCATCGGAAAGCTCCATTAGGAAGAAGAACCCCATTTCTTGGACATTCTGATGTATTAAGCATTTACTTTAATATATCATCATGTAATTTTCTGGATAAAACTTAAGCAGGTAAAATCATTCTGTATCAACCTGGTTTTTTTTTTAAAATTTGTTCTTCTACCTGAACTATTGGATATTTAACTGCATCCCTTTTTCTCTGTTTTAAGCTGTCCTTTTTAAAAGAGAACATGATCTCCCTTTCTCTGGGTGAATTATAAGCAGTCTATGAACACACAATATCATTGGAATCTGGAAGTGTCATACTTTAAAAAGCAAGGCAAAATCAGAGCATGAACGTGACCAACTCTCTCCTACTTTGAATCCAATGCTTCCAAAATGTTCCTATTTTAGTGGGTTTGTGTGTTTGCATGTTTTTTTAGTTTATTGGTATGGTTTGTCTGGCAATACTTATAAAAGCAGTTCGTGGATCACATATATGGCCAAATGATTTTCAGCAAGGGTGCCAAGACCATTCAATAGGGAAAGGACAGTCTCTTCAACAAATGGTGCTAGGAAAACTGTATATCCACTTGCAAAAAAATGAAGGTGGACTCTTACCTTACACCATATCCAAAAATTACCTCAATGTGGATCAAAAACCTAAATAACCTCTTCCCTTAGGGACCTGTTGCACTCAGATGCTCTGTCCTAGTCAGGCTCTGAGCTCTGCATTATTGGCTCTTCTCTCTTTTTTTTGGCATTATTGGCTCTTTTCTCTTTTGCACAAATGTGCACATGAGCTCTTTAGCTTGAAAATATCCCAATGGTCACATCAGTCTATTTCATTCTGTGCTTCTTTTGGGCATCAGAATGTCCCCCACTAGCTGCCGAGTTGCTCCCAGTGAGGTCAAACAAGAAACAATTGTCCATTTATGGCAGAGTTTTTCCAATGTGAAATTCCAACTGGCTAACCCAAGGAATTCGGGAAATATTTCGTAAATCTAGTGGCCTAATACAGGGGTCCCCAAGCCCCGAGGCGCGGACCGATAGCGGTCCGTGGCCTGTTAGGAACCGGGCCGCACAGCAGGAGGTGAGCGGCAGGCGAGAGAGCAAAGCTTCATCCATCGCTCGCATTACCGCCTGAACCACTCCCCTCCCCGCCCCGCACCTACCGTGGAAAAATTGTCTTCCACGAAAACCGGTCCCTGGTGCCAAAAAGGTTGGGGACCGCTGGCTTAATATCATCAAACTCCTTCCTATAGAAAACATGAACAATTCTTCATCAGAGAAGAAAGCCTGGTGAGCCAGGCACTGACAAAGCCAGCGCCCCAGAAGGGTATCCCTGCTCACAAGTCTGCATTAACTAAGAGGTATTCAGGAAGGAAATTTTTTAAAGTCCTTTCAAAAACAGATTAGTGATTAAAATTTTTTTTTAGTCTTGCAATCTTTTAAACAATTAGTGGCATAATTGGTAAGGACCCACATATTCAAATGGACATAGACTGTAAAAAGCCCCACCCCCACCCCTACCCCCGCCCCTCCAGTCCCACCCCTACCCCCGCCCCTCCAGTCCCACCCCCACCCCTACCCCCGCCCCTCCAGTCCCACCCCCAAATCTCTGCCTTGGGGCTCTGGGTGCCAGCCACAGCCGCTAGAGGGTCTCAGATTGCGAAGAGGGGTAGCGAATGGAAGCCGAATGCCCCCGTAGCCCACGACACACAGTGGTTTAACTTCAGCGAAAAGGGGATCAGTGTAGTGATTCTGGAAATGAAAATGATTCCATCCTGTGGGCTGAGCTGAGCTTCCACTGGAACCGCCCGCGGCAAGCACGCCTACACGGGTCGCCCGCGCCTGCCTGCCCGTGCGCTCTGCCGCCCCGGGTTTCCCATTCAAGAAGCACATGCTGCTGGCCTCTCGGAGGGCGGGAGGGCGGGCGAGCGGGCGGGGAGGGGAGGGAGTGTTCTCTCTGGGACTAAAGCTCTTACCCACCAACCCTGGGGTGCGTAGACCACCACTTTTGCAAAGTTGGCTTTTATAGGCAATCAACACTAAAACTTACCCCCTGGTTTCGCCAAGGTCAAGCGACAGGGTTCCCCACTGAAAAAGTCCTTATTAGAAATTTCCCGCAATTCCCATCCCAAGTCACAAAACTTTTCTGATTAAATTTAGCTCATGAATCTCACCCTGTGACCAGTTGTTTCTGCATAGAGGATATCCAATAGTGTGGTCAACTTTTTTTTTCCTTTAACATCATTTCATAAATTCTTTTACACATTTGATCATATTCTTCACATTGATCATTTTAATGTTTGCATTCGTATATTGGAATTTGCTTATAGTTTTTCCCCCTGGTAGATTATGAGCAATCAATAGCTATTTGTTGAATTAATAAACATCTTTGTGTGCATAGTTAGATATAGACATGGATATAGAGAGGTTGTTTTTTCTTTGAAATTATTTTCGCAGGCTACATTTATGGGCCTGGAATACATTAGTCAGAGGGTAATAATTTTTTCATTGCTCTAGTTACATATTGCTGTAGAAGGAGTTCTGCTTAAAAACACAGGGTTTGGACTTCAACACAGTTTGATTAAGCTGGTTCTGCCTATACTAGCTATGTGAGGGTGGACTAGTTACCCCACCTCTCTGAGTCACAGTTTCCTCCGTTATTAAATGGGAGAAACCAAGTCCCCCTGCACAGAAATGTTATGAGGAATGTGGGTTGGTTACTGCAGTTATTATGATCATCATTTCTAACATTATGTATTTCCCCCAGCCTCACAAATATTGGGTTTTATCTTTCAAAACAATTTTTTGGTTAAGTAGGTATACAATGGTACTTTTTTGTATTTCTACTTCATTGTCCCATAATGAGGTATACATATTTTTCAAGTATTGATTTATGCTATGTGCTTTTTTTGTTCTGTGAATTGTCTGTCCTCTTCCCCACAGTTGTAATTATACTTTATCAAATAATTGTGCTTATGAAGAGTTGTCTATTCTATCCTTAGATTTGATTTTACCTGATTTTAACTCAGTGAAAATCCCAGCTGTGATCAATTGTGCCCTATAGTAGATGTGTAGTTCTAATTTTTTCTGCATTGCTACCCAGTTGTTTCAAAGTGCTTACTTAATATAAAATATTTTGCTCATTGCTTTATGGTGTATATTTGACATCTGTTAATGTTATATATGCTAAAGCTACTTCCAACCTCTCTCCTCTGTTCCATTGATAAATATCTCACTTTTGAGCCAGCATGACAGTCTTAAAGATTACTGCTTTGTAGCTTGCTCTAATTTGTGGTGAGATGAGTCTTCCTTATTACTTTTAAGACTATTTTTTGGTTTTCTTGCTTATTTTCCCCTTTTAATCGAAATTGTGTTAAAGTTAGAAAATCATTGGGAACAAATTGTCATACTTACAAGTACGCTATCTTCCCGTTCAAGAGCAGGTGTATAGCAGGCCATTTTACAAATAACACCTGAAACTTAAACAGTCTGTTGGTATTGCTGAAGTCCCACAACTGTCCCTAATCTATTCTCTCTTTAGTAAGAGGGGCCAATTCTCTTTCTAACATTCAGCAGCTGTGGTAAGCAGAATAATACCTCCTCCCAAAGATGTCCATGTCCTATTCCCTGGAACCTGTGAATGTGCTACGTTATATGCCAAAGGAGAATTAAGGTAGAAGATAGAATTAAGGTTGTTAATCAGCTGACTTTAAAATAGAGAGATGATCTGGATTATCTGGATGGGCCCAATGTAAGCACAAAGGCACTTAAAACTAAAAGAGAGGGGCTTCCCTGGTGGCGCAGTGGTTGAGAATCTGCCTGCCAATGCAGGGGACACGGGTTCGAGCCCTGATCTGGGAAGATCCCACATGCCGCGGAGCAACTGGGCCCGTGAGCCACAGCTGCTGAGCCTGCGCGTCTGGAGCCTGTGCTCCGCAACAAGAGAGGCCACGATAGTGAGAGGCCCGCGCACTGCGATGAAGAGTGGCCCCCGCTTGTGCAACTGGAGGAAGCCCTCGCACAGAAACGAAGACCCAACACAGCCAAAAATAAATAAATAAATAAATAATTAATTAAAAGGTGCTAATAATTAAAAAAAAAAAGTAAAAGAGAGAGGCAGAAGAGTAGGTCAGAATGATGAGATGTGAAAAGGACTCTGAATGGCCTTGCTGGCTTTAAAGATGGAAGAGAGGGATCATGAGTCAAAAAAAATGTAGGCTGGAAAAAAGACAAGGAAACATACTAGTTTCCAGAGCCTCCAGAATGCAGCTCTGCTGACACCTTGATTTCAGCCTAGTGAGACCCATGTTGGATTTCTAACCTACAGAGCTAAAAGATAATAAATATGTATTGTAAGCCACTAAGTTTGTGATAGTTATTTACAGCAGCTCTAGGAAACTAATTCATTAGCTAAGTGAAAGCTGTGCAAGGATTCTCCTTATATGGACCCTTATGCTCTCTGCCCTTAACCTTACTTCCCTGAGGCCAATAAAAATTAGCAGGCCTGTCCTTGGCCCCTGCCTTTTTGGCTCCCAGAACACAGGCAATATCTTTCCAAAAATTAGTTGTTTCTGTTTGGTATATTCTATACCACTTTGTTTAGCCCACCCACTTTTGCTCTTTGATCTCATCCCTAAAATACTTCAGAATCTGTAGGTGCTAAGAAATGGGGAAAAGTGAGCAGGGGACCTTGAAATCACCCTCCCATTATACCACCTCCCTGGGGTGGGGGGTTGGCGATTGATCAGATTTGTGACATATTTACACCATCTCAAGACTTTCTCAAACATACGTCTTCCCCTTAAACTCTAGAAAGATTTCCAGAATCACTTGGCACTAGTTTTCAAGTATCTGAGAAGTTAGCTCTTAGGATGAAAAGCCAAGAGGCTTTGTGGCAGACTGGATTATGGAATTTCCACATCAAACCTGTTGTGCCTTTGACAATTAAAATCTTTAGAATTAGAATGAAAAATGCTCTTTCATTTCAAAGTATAAAGCATACTTCATTTTACTTCCCATATAAAAATGTATAGAAACACCAATCGTGAACCACATGTTGCTGGGATAACGTAAGATAGAACTGATCCTTTTGCTGAGGCACTTTGGTGGCTATAGTACTATTATAAACCTCCCTCTTTTGGTAGCTTTCATTTATTGAGCCTTTACTCTGTGCCAAGTGATGTGCTAAATAATTAAAATGAATGATCTTATTTGATCGTCCCATTAATCCTAGGAGTTAGGTACTATTATTTCCATTTAAAGATGAGGAAAAAAATAAATAAATGAAGATGAGACAGTTGTTGCCCAGTCACAAAGTGAATAAAAGCTAGGATTCGAAGTCAAGTCCGTCTGACTCTAAAGCCCTTCCTCTGTCAAGATTAATAATGTGGTAAAGCACTGGGATGCTAGTGTTAGAGCGATCTGGCTTCCAGTCCTAGCTCTGCCGGTTGTTTGTTCCAGCTATTTATTCCTGAGAAAGTTACCTAACCTCTATGTCTTCAGCATTCTTCTCTCTAAAATTGGAATAATAGAGAACTGATGAGAGGAATAAATAATATAACTTATGTACCTATCATAGCCCCTGGCCACAGAGTTAGTGCTCAGGAAAGGCTCACTACTATTACTCTATACTGCATCCTATCATCACATATGCCTTTCATATGCGGCACAACAGAAAGAGGCCTGACTACGAGTCAGGTGGTCTGGGTTCTTGCGGCAGCTCTATTACTATCTCTGTAATTTGCAAAACCCACTTAACCCATTGTATCTATGTGGTTTCATACAAAATTGTGAAAGCAAAACCCAGCCCCATGTAAACAAAGTTGTTCTAGGGAGCAAGTGAAATCAGACATATTTTTTTAAAAAATCAGAAACGTATAAAGGGATAAAGATCTCACACAGACACAAGGAATCATTCCATCTGTTACTTTCTAGAGAACAGGATATCCTAGTCATATTTCTACTCCCATTCCCCTTTCCTAGACCAACCCTTCTTATTCTTATTTCTCCTCAAAGAAAGAGAAAGGAAATCAAATGAAGTGAATAATATGGAGAAGAATTAAAACGTTAGAGTGGATACTTGATGATAATGAAGAATTGGTCATGTTTTGGCTGTGGTAGTAATACTATGGTTCTGTTGATAAAATGGGTCTATCTTTTAGAGACACATATTGAAATATTTACTGATAAGATGATATAATGTCTGGATTTGCTTCGAAATAATCCAGGGGTAGGAGGTAGCAGTGCTGGAGAATGGGTGAGGGCACTGATGTAACAAGATTGGCTATGAATGCAGTTGTTAAAACTGGATGGTGTGTGCATGGGGGTTCATCTTATGATTCTCTCTACTTTTGTATATGTTGGATTTTTTCCATAATAAAACTTGAAAAAAATCAAGGATTGCAAACTCACATGCCTACAGAGCCAGGCAGGTAACATAAATAAGTGAAGCAAATTGGATGGGAACTGTGGAAAACTGGGAAAGAATATGTCTCATCCAAAAGGGACGGCGGTACTCAGTTCCAGCTGACTGTTGCTGGATGGGAACGTGGGCCTGGGCAGCCAGATTTTCCCATTTTTTTCAAGAGAAGCCAAAAATAAAAAGTTTTATATGAAATCTTCCAATCCTTAAATGTTGGTAACTCATTCAAATATGTTTTATAGACACTGTGTTGGCCAACTAAAACAAGTTTGAGGACCAGATCCAGACTGCAATTGCCAATTCATAACCTCTGCCTAAAAGGCTAACTTTAGGCAAATTTCACAACTCGGAAGCAGTAGAAAGTAATGGAAAGCCCTTCCAAAATCAACAAAATTAGAATGCCATCATTCTGCCCTGATCTTCCTCATTACAAGTCCTGCTCCCATATATGTGTTGTTCTCCATCTTCCATTCCTACCTCTGAGTTTGTCTGACTTTATCTTTTACTCTTATTACCTAGTTCTGATCTCAAATCCCAGACCACTGAGAACCAAGACATCATGAGGTTCCAAGACAAGAGGCCTCACGATAAGAAACCAAGCTTTAGGCCCCACCTGACCTGACTCTTCTTTCTGGCACATTTTGCTGCTCTTTTTCATGATAAGCAGGTAACTTGGCAGAGTCTTAAGAAACACTGTGCCTCATGGGGCAAGAGAATGGGCTGGGAAGGGCAAGGCATCCTAGGGGAGCAGCAGGTCTTGTGTTATTCTTGAAACCCAAAGTAATTCACTCCTGACCAACAACCCACAGGGCAGGCCTTTAGTCATGGCGGTGGAGGGAGAGGGTAGGTCTGTTCTGAGACCTCCACTCTCCCTCCCTCCCTCTCCCGTGACTGCGAGCTTATGAGATGTCTGGTGGGGTGATAAACATACAGTTTTTCTGAGAGGTCAAGGCAGGCTTCGTTGAGAAGCGATGTTTTAAGCTCACATGAGAAGGATGAGTAGGAGTTAACCAGATGGCGAATGGATGGAAAAGGATTTTAGGCAGTGAAGACAGTGTGGGCAAAAGCCCCAAGGTAGGAGAGCAGTTGGCACTTTTGAAGAATTGACAGAAAGCCAGTGTGCTGTGGAAAGGAGGAGGGTGGCTAGAGATTTGGCTAAGGTAGCAGGCAAGAGCCAGATCATGCAGAGCATTGTCAGACCCAAAATGGAGAGTCCAGTGAGTCCATGACACTGTGCTGGACATTATGGAGGCTACAGACACAGGGCAGACCTGGTCCCTGCCCTCCATTGGCAGACAGTAGCCAGCAGGATATTAGGCAAGTGCCACCAGGGTTGCTGAAGAATGTTATTCAGAGGTATTGAGGAGGAAGCAGTTACTTCTGAATGGAGGGAGAGAAGAGGTGACGATTACTTGAACCTTGAAGGATAAATGGAATTTCAACAGAGAAGGTGGGTAGAGAATTTCTGGCAGCGGGAGCAGCCTGCACAAAGGAGCAGAGGCAAGGCAGTTCGGAGCATAGTGGGGAAGAAAGGAGAGCAAAGTTGGGGGTGGGAACAGTCTTTAAGAAATGATGCTATCCTCTAGTAGGTCTGGTAGAGAATGGACTTGAGGACGCAGGGAGGAAGGGTAAGCAGGGCCAAAATGAGAGAGTAGCATGTACATATATACACTACCAAATGTAAAACCGATAGCTAGTGGGAAGCAGCCGCATAGCACAGGGAGATCAGCTCGGTGCTTTATGACCACCTAGAGGGGTGGGATAGGGAGGGTGGAGGGAGGGAGATGCAAGAGGGAAGAGATATGGGGATATATGTATATATATAGCTGATTCACTTTGTTATAAAGCAGAAACTAACACACCATTGTAAAGCAATTATACTCCAATAAAGGTGTTAAAAAAAAAGAAATGATGCTATCGTCGTACAATACAACTTTGGGAAGACCTTGAATGCCAAGCTAAGAAGCTTTGTCTTCATTCTGTTGGTAGTGGAGAGTTACTGAAGACTTTTGACTAGAGAAGGCCTGTGTTTTAGGAAACTCTCTCTGGCAGCAGTATGGACAGGGAGAGAAGCCATAGCATCAGGCTTTTCTAGCAATGTAACAATGCCTAAATGTGGCTGGCAATAGGGAATAAGATCTGCCAAAAACAGGTCTAGATCTAATGATACCTTAGGGGAAAAGGATACTTTTTGTGGCTGTGATGGTCCAGTTTGGGGAAAGGGGGAGGTCCAAATAATGAAATGTGGTGACAGGAACACTGTCTATTCTGTATAAGTGGTTGATTTGGGGCAGGGGGGGAGGGACAGAGAGACTGGAGTGAGAATGAGAATCTTATTTATCGTGGATCACGAAAAAAGAATAATCTGCCTGACTTTTCACACAAACATCTGCCCTGGCCCAATCAACCATAAAAAGAAGAACCATCAAATACGGTGAACAAACTGACATTGGCTACTGTACAGCAAGACACTTACTACATAATCAAAGTAAACTTTCCAAGAGAAGCCGACCTGGTATCTCCAACACTTTATCACTTCTTTGACTGAGAAGAGCTGGATGTCACCTACAAGTATAGGATAAAGCAAACAAATTGCAATGTTACCTCCATAGATACTTAGATGGTAAATGGGGAAGGTACTGAGAATCCGGTATCAGAGCTAACAGTAATTTACTGGGAGATCATTCCTTTTGGTCCTAAAATCACTTGCCTCCTGTAAGCAGAGGCAAATAAAGCTGGGTCTAACGGAAAATGAGCATGATAATATCACTCTTTAAATAGTGTTAACAATATGGAAATACAATAGACACATATACAAGATATATAGCAAACACTTCCCGAAAACATTTATGTTTTTATACTACCTCAAATCATGTTAGCTTTTCAGTTTCTCTCAATACAGGAATATTATTCTTTTTTTAAAAAAAAATCAGCAATAATGAAACAAACCAAAAAATTTTTTAACTTTTGAAATTACCTCAGCAAATAAGTTAGGACCAAAGCTAAGCCATTATCTCCGGTTAAGAATATTTAGTGAAAACTTTTGAAATCTTCCATGAGTTGCTGAAACACACAGTTTAAGCATTCAAAAATTGGTGTAATTACCATATTAACAGACAAAAAAGAAAAACGGTTTCAATAGATGCAGAAAAAGCATTTGGCAAAATTTAACCTCCATTCCTGATTAAAAAAAAAAAAAACCACTCTTAGCAATCCAGGAATAGATGGAAATTTCCTTAATCTGTTAAAGGCAACTATGAAAAATCTCCAGTTAATATTGTAATGGTAATAGACTGAATGCTTTCTGCTTAAGAACAGAAGCAAGGCAAGGAGGAAGTTGAGGGACTTGAAGCTATAGTCTCAATTTTCTCTGTGAAGGAGGTAATATTCTCTGCCTATACCCGGTACTCTAAGTTTATCACTCTGTTACTGTTCACAGATATTGAAGAACTAACAAAGAAGGAAAAGAAAACTTGGCTTTGGCAAGTAATGTAAAAGCCAGTCATTTATTAGAATCGCTTGCTCTGTAATAATTCACTAAGCATCACTGTGCCAAGCACTACACAGGACACGATACGCACCTCAAGGATTTCTGCTCTAGTGAGGTAATAGTTCTCAAACTTTGGTATGCATCCAAAACATCTGGGAACGTATTAAAGTGTATATTCCTAGGCCTCACCTCCAAAAAGTCTAATTCAGTAGGTCTGGAGTGGAGCCTGGGAGTCAGGGTAGCTGTGTTTTTAAAAGCTTCTCTCAATCCCTGGTACTGATGGAGGTGGTTCCTAGAGTCCATTGGATACATATTGTAATAAAGACATCACAAATATGGCAACCTAATTTTGCTGTAAGGGCACTGGATGACTACGCTGTCACTTGGCATTCCAGCTTCCAAGTCATCAGTTTATAGCATCATAAACCACAAAGACATAGTCTTCAAACTTTCTCTACCCCTGCTTCCGAGGACCCCACTCTCTTCCGGGCTTCCTCCCTGTTCTCTGGCTGCCCACTTGACAATTTGATACGGACTGGCTATGTATTGAGATATGTGAAATTCCCAGAGGGAGAAGCGTTTTGTGGACCCCTCCCTGCTGAAATCATATTTGTTCCTGCTTCTCTACCTTCTTGGTCATTCCTCCTCTCCTCAGCCTCTGAAGGAGTCTGACAGCAGCGCTTGCTACTGGGATCATCTCTCTTCATCAGCAGGGCTATCTATGTACAAAACCATGGATCACATTATATGTGTAATTAAGACCATTTAACGTCAAAAGTAATTGTATGCAGTGAAAAGATACACTGGTAAACTGGCCCAAATTACAACTGTTTTCTGTCCACATTAATTTGTTTCGTACATGCCAAGTGCAGTTGAAAGAACAGCTGTCTGACAGGCCCTGAAAAGCGGCACTTGCTGTGAGTAATTTAAATTTAGCACTATTATCGTTTACAGATTGATTCTGCTTAAAATCAATAAGGGAAGGCCTGAAAGTTTTAAGCTGATGCTAATCACTTTGGTTCGGTAACTCCTTGTAGTTAAGTTATATATTTTTTCCTTCGTCTCTTAGTCATTGTAGCCTCTTGGGCAGCAAACCGTTTAACTGATCTTTAAATATTTCACAAGTTCTCTTTTCTTTCCCATCCCTGTCATCAAATTTAGCATCTAGAAATTTTTTGCAATAGAAAACTTTCTTCGGAGAGAGTTGATCACAAGTTCCGGGGGGTGGGGGTGGGCGGGAGAAGCAGCTAATAGAAATAGATCTTGAGAACAAAATAGGGCTGGTACCTATGGTAACTTTATTATGCCCTATTGACATCCTCTACTGTCGGCACAAGTCTTAGAATGAATATTGGCCTTGGAAGGACACTTAACAGATCATCTGGTTCAAGCTCCTTTTCTCAGACAGGAAAACTGAGATCCCAGAGATTCGAGCCTTGCCTTTCTTCTTCCCTCCTGTCCTCCCTCCTGCTAGCCTTCACTTGCCTCTGAGCCAGCCTAGACTCTAAGGTTAGTCATTTAAGTCATTTTATGCCTAGAACGCAGGAACCCCTGACCCTTTTGACCTGCTTTGTCAGTCCCCAAAACTGGGGAACCCCACTGGTTGCATTTACTGAATCCTCCTTGACTCACTCTCTGGGACTTGCATCAACCTACTGCCAAATCTAATGATTCTACTTCAGCAATATTTTCCAAGTCAACCCATGCCTTCCTAATTCTTAATGCCAACAATCAAGTTCAGGGGCTTAGTGCTTTCCCCTGAATTATTGGCACAGCCTCCTAACTGTTTCCTATCACCAGTTTCTTTGTCTCCAACCTCATCTCCACTGCCACCCTCAATACAGCTGGAAGGCTAACATTCCTAAAACCAAGTCATCTTATGACAACTTTGCTTGAAACCTGTCAGTGGCTCCCTGTAATGGACAACACAAAGTCCCAACTTCATGGCCTGATATTCGAGTCCTGCTAAGAATTGATCCTCATTTATCCAGCCTCATCTTCTATTCTCCTTGCTGTACCATGTGTCCCAAACTAGACTACTAGCCTTTTCCCAAATGTACCCATGTTTCCTCTTATCCTCACCTTCATTATTAATCTTTCTAAGGACCAATTTAAATGTTCCCCCTGCCGCATGACACGCTAGAAAGTCTCTCTTCTTCCTCTTTCATAGCGCTTAATTATAATACAATTTTAAGAAAAATTTTGATTCTTTTATCCTTCCTACTCAAACTATAAGCTTCTTGACAGTGTGAACCATCTGCTTAATCTCTGATTCAAGCAAAAGTTGTGGTTTTAGCATGCAGCCACTGGAGCAGATCTGTGCAATGAAAATATAATGTGAGCCACATGTGATTTAAAATTCTCTAGTAGCCATATTAAAAAAGTTAAAAGACATAGATAAATTTAATTGTGCTCATATATTTAAATTCATATCAAAATATTAACATTGCAACATGCAATAATATAAAAATATCATTGAGATATTTTATATTCTTTCATACTACATCTTTGAAACCTGGTGTGTATTTTTTAAATTTATTTTTATTGAAGTAACATTGGTGTATAACATTATGTAAGTTTCATGCGTACAACATTATATTTCTACTTCTGTATACACTACAGCATGCTTATGCCCCCCCAAAATTTAGTTTCCATCTGTTACCATACCCATTTCACCCTCCCCACCACCACCCCTTCCCCTCTGGTAACCACTACTCTGTTCTCTGTTCTCTGTATCTACATATTTGTTTCTGCTTTTTCATTTATTTTGTTTTTGTTTGTTTGCTTTTATATTACACATATGAGTAAAATCATACAGTATTTGTATTTCTCTGTCTGACATTTTTCACTTAGGATAATACCTCAAGGTTGATCCATGTTGTTACAAAAGGTAAGATTTCATCTTTTTTATGGCTGATTAGTATCCATTGTGTATGTATATATATATATATATATATATATATATATATATATATATATATATATATACCACATCTTTATCCATTTGTCCGTCGATGGGCACTTAGTTTGTTCCCCTATCTTGGCTATTGTAAATAATGCTGCAATGAACATAGGGGTGCATATATCTTTTTGAATTAGGGTTTTCGTATTCTTTAGATAAATACCCAGAAATGGAATAGCTGGATCATATGGTAGTTCTATTCTTAATTTTTTGAGGAATCCTCCTACTATTTTCTATAGTGGCTGCACCAATTTATATTCCCACCAACAGTGTATGAGGCTTCCCTTTTCTCCACATCCTCACCAACACTTGTTATTTCTTGCCTTTTTGATAATAGTCACTCTGATAGGTGTGAGGTGATATCTCACTGTGGTTTTGACTTGCATTTCCCTAAAAATTAATGTTAAACATTTTTTATGTGTCTATTGGCCATCCATATATCTTCTTTGGAAAAATGTCTATTCAGGTCCTCTGCCCGTTTTTTAATTGGGTTGTTTGTTTTTGTTGTTGTTGAGTTATAGGAGTTCTATATTTTATGGATATTAACCCCTTATCAGATATATGATTTGCAAATATCTTCTCCCATTCAGTAGATTGTCTTTTTGGTTTGTTGATGGTTTCCTTTGTTGTGCATAAGCTTTTTAGTTTGATGTAGTCCTATTTGTTTATTTTTGCTTTGCTTTTCTTGTCTGAGGAGGTATATCCAGAAAGATTGCTAAGACCGATGTCAAAGAGTATGCTGCCTATGTTTTCTTCTAGAAGTTTTATGGTTTCAAGTTTTACATTCAAGTTTTTAATCCATTTTTGTATAGTGTAACATAGCTGTCTAGTTTCATTTTTTTCCTTGTGGCTGTTCAGTTTTCCCAACACCTTTAATTGAAGAGACTGTCTTTTCTCCATTGTATACTCTTTGCTCTTTTGTCATAAATTAGTTGTCCATATATGTAAGGGTTTATTTCTTTTTTTTTAATAAATGTAAATATTCTCTCTTTTAAAAAAAATTTATTTATTTACTTGGTTGCACCGGGTCTTAGTCGCAGCATGCAGGATCTTCGTTGCCATGTGTGGGATCTTCGTAGAGGCATGTGGGATCTGTAGTTGCAGCATGCAGGATCTTTCAGTTGTGGCATGTGGGATTTAGTTTCTTGACCAGGGATCAAACCCGGGCCCCCTGCATTGGGAGCATGAAGTCTTAACCACTGGACCACCAGGGAAGTCCCTTAAGGGTTTATTTCTGATCTCTCAATTCTGTTCCCTTGACCTATGTAACTGTTTTTCTGCCAGTACCATGCTGCTTTGATTAGTACAGCTTTGTAATATAGTTTCAAATCAAGGCATGAGATACCTCCAGCTTTGTTCTTTCTTCCCAGGATTGCTTTGGCTACTCAGGGTCTTTTGTGGTTCTACATAAAGTTTAGAATTTTTGGTTCTATTTCTGTGAAAAAAATGTCCTTGGAAATTTGAAATGGATTGCATTGGATCTGTAGGTTGCTTTTAGGTAATGTGGACATTTTAACAATGTAAATTCTTCCAATTCAGGAGCATGGAATATCTTACCATTTATTTATGTCTTCTTCAGTTTCTTTCAACAATGTCTTATAGTTTTCAGTGTACAGGTCTTTCACCTCCTTGGTTAAATTACCAGGTGTATATTTTAAATTTACAGCATGTCTCAATTTGAACTAGTTACTTTTCAAGTGCTCAATAGTCCCTTGTGGCTAGTGGCTAGCAAATTGGACAGTGAAGCTCAGGAGTCTTGCTGCCATGGTTCAAATCCTGGCTCTGTAACTTATAGCTGTGTGATCTGGACTAATTGCTTAACGCCTATGTGCCTCAATGTGAGTATCTATAAAATGGGAACAATAATAGTACCTACCTCTGCAGTGAAGATAAATGAGAAAATATGAGTAGAGAGCTTTAGTATCATCATCTTTGTAGTTACTGCAGGGTCCAGAGAACATCCATGATTGCCAACAATGAAGGCTTATTGAGTTGAACTGAATTCTGCTGAGTTCCTCAAATAGTGGACGGATTAAAAAGTAATGCTTTGGAGTGAGAGGGCCATAGGTTTAAACTCTAGTCCTGCCCCTTCTTAGCTCCATCCCTGACCCCACTTCTCTCACCCCAGCAGCCCTCTTGTCTTTTCTGTTCTGTAACACCACTTTAATAGCTATACCTGCTCAGGTAGGTGCCTATGCTCCTTTATCTCTGGACAGGAAAAGCCCCTCTGAGATTGATAACCATCCCCACTCTCCACATCTCCCCCTTACTGCGCATGTGCAGTTGGTCAGTGGCAGCCGTTTTGTCTCACTTTCCTCCCCATCCCCCGACCTGACATGACTTTCTGAACTCTTCCTCAAACATGGTTGCTAAGTTGTTAGAAATCATTGCTCTGACCAGCAAGCGCCTAGGTAGTGTATTTTATTATAAATGATTTATCCATATTCCAGGCTTTGTAGCAACATCAGCCCAAATGCACAAACTCAGGTGTAAAACCTCAGTCCCAATTGCCCTCCAGTCATCTCTATGACCTTAAATCAGTGACTCTCAGTGTGGTATGGGGAAGACAAGAATCAGAGTCACTTGGAAGAAAGTGTTAAAATATAGATTCCCAGGTCCCACCTAGATCTGCTGGATCAGAATCCCTAGGCATAGAGCCTGGGGATCTGACTTTTTTTTCTTTTTCTAAGCAACTCTCAATTGCAAATCCACATGAGGATGGAAGGAAGGGTAATGAGAGCATGGAGGATTGTATAGAAAAAGAGGGTGGTAGTGTCAAAGAAAAACTTTGCTTATCTCACTCTTTTTCACTTATTACTTTTCTGTTCCCCCTCACCCATGAAGGGCAGAGCGTAGGCAGTGGCAGAACTGTTGCTGGTTATTCTGACTCTGCATCCAGAACTTACTGGGAAGCCTGCTCTTGTGTCCAGGTTGTATATACGCTTAGGACAATTTGACTAATCAGGTTATAGAAGTATGCTAAAAGGAAGTAATGGTATGGCATGTTCCCCTTCCTAGGGCTGTAAACTTTTTAACAGGATTCTAGGAAATAAATCTTAAATGCAGGAATGACCTATGATAGAATTTCAACCCTGCAGCAGATTGGTGGAAAGGAGAGGGAGCTACTGAGAGGTGGAGACCCAGAGAGAGGAGATTAAGGAGAATTGTAGCAATTCTTTTTTTTTTAAATACGATGTATTTATTTACTTGGCTGCATCAGGTCTTAGTTGCTGCACGCGGGATCTTTCATTGCGGCTTGTGGGCCCTTTGCTGAGGATTGTGGGCTTCTCTCTAGTTGTGGCATGCGGGCTCCAGAGCACTCGGGCTCAGTAGTTGTGGAGCACACGGGCTTAGTTGTCCCGCAGCATGTGGGATCTTAGTTCCCTGACCACGGATGGATGCCGCATCCCCTGCATTGGAAGGCGGATTCTTAACCACTGGACCACCAGGGAAGTCCCCGAGAATTGTAGCAATTCTGCTGATATACTGTGCTGGCAATTAACCCAAAAAGGGACTCATTTTCTATGTTGCTCCCTGGAAACAACCCTCTTAGGGAATCACTGGGTGCTGCCAGGTAGCATTCTTGTTTAGCCTGAACCCTGGTCTAAAAAGCATCTCGTTCCTAGGAAGTGTGTGCCCCTCTAAAGTGCACTGTGCATATGATGGTGGCTCCATGAGTCCAGCTGGACCTTGGCAAGACCACAAGGCTTGGTTAGCAAATCCAATGGAAGTGGCTGGTGGCTGGCCAGATCTATTTGGTGACCTCAGTGGTTCTCCCTTCTCTCGTCTGTGTGGGTATTGAGTTAGGTCTAATGTTATCAATTACAGTGTTTGTATGGGAATGAATTTTTTAAAAATCATGAACCATTTTGCCTAAAGAGTCATCACATTTTAACTAGAAAAGCCATGGTAATAGGCAGCCATCCTTATGTGTTCAACAGGAATCTGCAAAGCGCCTATTTGGTATGCAGTACTGTGCTCTGTGCTGTCTCTTTGCCCTAGTGGGTCCCTTTGCCAAGAATGCATGACTGCTTCCTAATCTTGTCTTTTAAGACAAAGCTTAAATTTCTCCTCCTCAGTCTTCCCAAGTCTTAAGTGACTCACTTGCCAGTCACTCTCCATCACATTACCTGATTTTATCTTCTTCATAGTGCTTTTGTGTACCTGAAATTATCATTTCCTTTTCCCCTCTCTCCCTCCTTCACTTTCTCCCTCTCTCCCTTTCTCTCTCCTTCCCTCACTTTCTCCTTTTTCTCTCTCTTCCTCTCTCTTCCCCCTAACCCCCTAGAATGTAAGCTCCAGGAAAGAAAGCATGTCTTGTCTGTCTCTCAGTTCAATATTCCCAGTGAGTAGCCACTCAAAAATTATTTGTTGAGTACATGAGTGAGACACTTGGAAGATAGGAGTCTTCAGCCAGGTCTTAAAGGGCTTGTCCATGGATCAGAAGGGAAACTAGCTTTCCAGGTGAAGAGACTAGAATAGAAGGATCAATGACCTGAGTGTGTTGGGGGTTGGAGGCGGATCAGAGGGGAGCAGCCAGTTCATGGCCCAGGGGCCAGGTTAGGAAGCATTGAATGCTGTCATTGGAGGAATGGGAAGGTATGGAGGGAACAGGAAGAGTACGTAGGATGCAAAACCACAGATGCTGTGGTGAGGATGTACATGATTTAAAGAGCAGTGAGGAAAAAAATCATCTGGTTATTGAATAGGAAGAAATAATGAAAACAGGGTTTAACAGAGTTTATCCTAAAAGAACAAACTAGAGCAAAATCCAGTCAGGTTCTACAAGTGCACTTGTTCCTTAAGTAAATCCTTGTGGGTGAACACAGCCTAGAACAGGTAACTGCCTCAACTCTCTCATGCTTCTTTTGTCCTTTCCATAAAACAGGAACTTAAGAAATGTCATCAACAATAATGATACAATAGCAATTCTATTGTCAGGCGCTAATCCATACAACAGTCTTATTAGATAAGTGCTATCATTAGCCCCATTTTAGAGATCAAGAAATCGAGACTTGGCGAGGAGATTACATAATTAGCCCAAATTCAATCCCAGATCTGGTCCAGAGTTCTATTGACCACTCTGTAACTTGGAGGTTTCAAAGATAAAAATCCCATTTGGAAACTTACTGCAAAAAGATACCACCTTGAAAGAAGCAAAATAAAGTTAGAATAGGAATTTCTGACCACCAAACCCTGAAATGAAAATGCTGTATTTGTATGCTGCTCTGACAGGAAGCAAATCTAAATGTATTATGAGGTACTATGTACTCTAAATGTATTATGAGGTACGTCATAAATGTATTGTGATCGTGTTAAGAGCAAGGGCTTTAAGAATTTGGGAAACCTGAATTTGAATCACAGCTCAACTACTTCCTGGGGGTCTGATCTAGGTTAGTGAACAACTCTGAGCCTCAGCTGCCTCATCTATAAAATGAGGATGATACTAGTACTGAGGTCATAAAGATGTAGTGAAGATTAAGATTAAGTAGACTAACACAGGTAACTTGTCACTGTAGAGGACAGAAGCACCAGCTTTAGAATCAGGGTTCAAACCTAGTTCAACAATCTAGTAGCTGTGTGACCTTAGGCTGGATACTTTACCTTTGTGAGTACTGGTTTTCATATGTGTAAAATGGGAAAGATAATATTTGCAACTCATTCTACCAACAAATATGTATTAAATGCCTGTGGTGCCAGGCATTCCACTCAGTTTGAGGGTAAAAAGATGAAGAATCTTTATCTGCAAGGAATTTACAATTTTGTAGTAGGAGACACAACCAACACATAAGAATATTATTACAAGGATTATGATACAGTAAGGGACCAAAGAAAGGAGTCTACAACTCTATGTGGAGGAGTTAGGAAAGGCTTCACAGAGGAGGTAAGGAAGTTGTGAGAGCCAAATTGGATATATTCTGGAGTGTCAAATGAACAGTGAGTGAAAGTAGGTTGGAATTGGAGAATGAGATATAGAGATTTAATTTTTTTAATAAATTTATTTATTTTATTTATTTATTTTTGGCTGCATTGGGTCTTTGTTGCTGCACACGGGCTTTCTCTAGTTGTGGCGAGCGGGGGCTGCTCTTCGTTGCAGTGTGCGGGCTTCTCATTGCCGTGTCTTCTCTTGTTGCCGAGCATGGGCTCTAGGTGCGCAGGCTTCAGTAACTGTGGCACACAGGCTCAGTAGTTGTGGCATGCAGGCTCAGTAGTTGTGGCACACGGGCTTAGTTGCTCCGTGGCATGTGGGATCTTCCTGGACCAGGGCTCGAACCTGTGTCCCCTGCATTGGCAGGTGGATTCTTAACCACTGAGCCACCAGGGAAGCCCAAGATTTAATTTTTTATTGTAAAGTATAACACATACAGGAGAGTGCATAGGAAGTAAATGTACAACTCCGTATATTGTCACAAAGTCACTACAAATGTGTAACCAGCACCCAGATGTTCCCCCCATGCCCTCTCCCTATTACTACTTATTTCTTCTTCTCCAAAGGCGACCATCACTTTCACTTTTAACAGCAGAGAATAGTTTTTCCTGTTTTTGACCTTCATATAATTGGAACCATACAATAGGTTCTCTTTTTGTGTCTGGATTGGTTTTTTCCACATTGTAACTGTGATATTCATCCATACGGTTTTGTGTACACTATATTATATAGTATGCTATTGTCTGAAGACAACACATTTAAAATTTTTCCATTCTTTTGTTAATGGAGATTTAGACTGCTTTCAATTGGGGTTGTTGCAAATAATGCGGCTATGAATATTCTTGGTGCACATATGCATGCATATCTGTTGTATATATACCCAGGGATAAAGTTGCTTTGTCAAAGGGCATGTATATGTTCAAGCTTAGTAGATAATGCCAAGTTCTTTTCTAAAGTGGTTGCACCAAAATACACTTTCACAAGCAGCAAAGTCTGGGAGTTCCTATTGCTCCATATCCTTGGCCAACACTTGGTATTGTCAGTCTTTTTAATTTCAGTTATTTGGAGGAGTATGTAGTGGTATCTCATTGTTTTAACTTGTATTTTCCTAATTACAAAAGAGGTTGAGCACCATTTCATATGTTCATTGGCCATTTGGAGATGTTTTGTGAAGTACCTAAGAAGTCTCTTGCCCAGTTTTTAGTCTTTTTCCTGAATTGTCAATCTTGCCTTTTATCTTCTTTACCATATTAAGGATAGTTATTTTAAAGTCCGTGTCTGATAGCTCCATTATATGGAGTCCTTGTGAGCTTGTTTCTATTGTCTGTTGTTTTTCTTGGTTTTTGTTCACAACATTTTGTTCACTTTTATACATAGCTATTTTTGAATGAGTGATGAACACTGCATATGAACAATTGCAAAAGATAATTTGAGGCCTAGAATGAAATTGCCTTACCCAGAGAGCTTTCTTGCAAGTGGCTAGAGTCCCAAGCAATCTGGTATTACCTTAATCCAATTTCAAGGATTGAGATTATTGGAAGCTGGGCTTTTGTTCCTGCAAGGATTGGTCTATTTCTAGTTTCCCATTATTCCTAGGGTGTAGCCTTTTGAAGTCCAACTAAAAGCTTTGGGCAGAGTTGTCAGGCCCTTCCCTCCTTGGTGAGCTCTGGACTGCAGCTTTTTTATCTCCTTGCCCCTTGAAGCTGTCAAAGTACTGCTTGGCTTCTCAGTCATAGAACAGTGTCTTCTGGAATCAACAGAGGCCTTATAGGAAAAGTTGCCGCAAATGTCAGACTCATCTCTCTGAGTTTCCGCCTTTTCTTGGCCCTCTAGACCTTGGCCTCCAAATTTCTTTATTGCTTTGAAGCAATGTGTGTGTGTGTGTGTGTGTGTGTGTGTGTGTGTGTGTGTGTGAATGCATGCATGTACACACACACATACACTTTTCATGGTATTCCTCAATGGGAGCGTTGTCCAAATTCCTAGTCCACCATTACCAGAGTGGAAATCCTGCTTGAAACATTTATTTTAAAATATTACCTCACATAAGCCTCACAATAATCCAAATTATTCTCTCAGCATCACATAGCTAAAAAGTGGGAGACACAGCAATGGTAACCTAGTCTCTCTGATTCCAAAGTATAAGTAATAAAACAAAGGGCAATGTAGCAGCTTGCATGGTACATGATTAGAGCTGGCTAATTAGTTTCATTAGTTTCATTCCATCTCTAACATTTAATGCTAATTCAAGTATTATAGGAAAAGGAAAAATCTAAGTGAGTTATACGTTCAAGAAAGAAATATATCAAGATAAGAATGGCTAATATATATATTTATGTATATATATATATATATATATATATATATATATAAATCTCAGAAAAAAATAAGTTGAGGCAAGTGGCTTCTACAAAATGAAGAATGCATTTGTCCCCCCTTTCCATCCTCATTACCATTGCCTTAGTCGAGACTCTAATCGTCTCTCATCTGGATTTCTCTCTGTAAATTCTATTCTGCAAAAGAAGATAAGGATGATCAGACTTCCTAAGGCACTAATAGAGTCACCACCCTGCTTAAAAGCCTTCAAACTATAGCTCTAGTATTTCCCTTGATGCCACATGTCCCTCCAACTACCCCTCATTTCCCTGCTCCCTTTCATAGTAAAGTGCTTCAAAACAGTTGTCTCTACACTAGCTATCTTCATTTCCTTACTTCCCATTTTTTTCTTATACCCATTTCATTCTAGCTTCTGCTCCTGAACATTAAAAAAAACAAAAAACAAAAAAAAACCTGCTTACTTTTTAGGTCACCAATGACCTCCATGTTGCCAAATGCAATGGACCATTTTCCTACCTCATCTTAGTCTCAGTAGCATTCCACACAGTTGTTAACTGCCCCTTTCCAGAAACACTACACTAGCTCCTCTTCTGACTTTTCTTCTCCCTAACAGCTTAATGTTGTTGTCTCAAGTCTTGGTCGTAAGAAACACCTCTCTATCTATATTCCCTTGATACATGATTCCATCTAGGCCTAGGTTGAAATACTACCTATCTGCTGTCTCCCAAATTTACATCATCAATCAGACCATTACTGAACTTTAGCCTCATTTATCTAACTTTTTATTTGGTATTTCTACTTGGACACCTCAAATTCAACATGTCAAAACAAAACTTTGATTCTCACACTACTCAATCCCTCTCCCAGTTTTCCTCATCTCAGAAAATGTCATCTTTCCCTTTCCGCCACTATCATCCTAGTCCAAACTACCATCATTTCTTGCCTAGACTATACCAATTACTTCCTGACAGATATTCCTCCTTTTATCTTTGTCTTCCTATAATACAGTCTCCACAGAGCAGCCAGAGTAAACCTTTAAAAGCCTAAATCAGAACATAGAACTGCCCTTCTCAAATCCCTGTTTCTTCTGTACACCCAAAGTGGTTACACCTAGTATGAAGAATAGAATTTGTAAGATAGCCCTAGAATCATATGTATTTGTGTGTATGTCTAACTCTTCCTAAAAGAAAGCTAACATATAACTTCATAGACTCCACAGTGCCTTGCATATGTCTAAATATATACTAAGTCAGGGGTCTGCAAACTTTTTCTGTAAAGGGTGAGTTTTTAGACTTTATAAGCAATATAGCCTCTATATTTTGACTACTTATCTCAGCCACTGTAACATGAAAGCAGCCATGGACAAGAAATAAAGGAATAGGTGTGGCTATGTTCCAATAAAATTTTATTTACAAACCAGGTAGCAGGCTGGATTTGGCCCACAGGCCATACTTTGCTGAGCCCTGTACTGTGTCCTGAGTCTCATCTTGACAACATCAAAGAAAAATGAATACTGTGGTAGCCATGAAGGTGCACCAGTCAGAGACAATCAGCCTCCAAGAATGCAATCATCCAACAGCTTCTACATGCAGGTTCCTTTAGGGCCTGCTGTTTTTAAGCTGAGGCCATGTGCTTCTCAGGCAGCTCTCAGCCTATGACTGAGCATGGTAGTGGTCCAAAGGCTTGCCATTTCTGGCCAGCACAGGACAATCTTTGCACACGAGTAATCTTTGCAGAGCGCCCCATTCAGCTGGCCGAGATTTTTTAGAGCTGTGCTGCAATCTGAGGCTTTTCTTCCCCAATTCTCCTTTCTTCCCTCTCTGTTTTCACATGTGTCAGAATTGCATCACAGTCTAAAGGCAAGTAATGTGATGGCAGCTTAGACCTCAGTGGTAGCAATGCTAGTGGTGAGAAGTGTTCAAGTTCTGGACAAATTTTGCAGATAGAGCCAACAGGCTTTGCTGATAGATTGAGTGTAGATTGTGAGTTAAAGAAAGGATTCAAGGATGATGTCAAAGATGATTCTGTAGAGTGAAGCTGTGTTTTCTAGTTCATTTCTGCTATTTTTATTATTACTTGCCTTCTGTTCTCTGTAGTTTTATTTGGTTGTTCTGTCTCTGAATTCTTTTTTTTTAAAAATTAATTTATTTATTTATTTTCGGCTGTGTTGGGCCTTCGTTTCGTGCGAGGGCTTTCTCTAGTTGCAGCAAGCGGGGGCCACTCTTCATCGCGGTGCGCGGGCCTCTCATTATCGTGGCCTCTCTTGTTGCGGAGCACAGGCTCCAGACGCGCAGGCTCAGTAGTTGTGGTGCACTGGCTTAGTTGCTCCGCAGCATATGGGATCTTCCCGGACCAGGGCTCGAACCCATGTCCCCTGCACTGGCAGGTGGATTCTTAACCACTGCGCCACCAGGGAAGCCCATGTCTCTGGATTCTTAACTTGTACACTTAATGAATTAATTTAAGCCTTTCTTCTTGTTTTAATATAAGCATTTAAGGCTATAAATTTCCCACGAATAATATTTAGCTGCATACCATGAGTTTTGATGCATAATATTCTGTTCCATTCAGTTGTAAGTATTTTTTAATTTCAGAATTTCTTCATGGACACGAGTTGCTTAGAAGTGCATTTTCAAACTTCCAAAACTATGGGTTTTTCCTAATCATCTTTTAAAAATTTCTAATTTATCTGCATTGTGGTCAGAGGAAGTGGTCTGAAGAAGATTTTTTTAAAACTTTGTTCAGATGCTGTGTCGGCTTGCTGAAAATTCTGTAATAATTTGGCATAGTGTTCTATATATTCCATTAGGTTAAGCCTGCTAATTGTGTTGTTCAAATCTATATCTTTATTGAATTTTTATCTGCCTGGTCTAAAAAATACAGAGAGAAAATTGTTCAAAATTCCCACTATGATGTGGATTTGTCAATATCTCCTGTAGTTCTGCAAATTTTGCCTTGTATATTTTGAATCTAGGTTGTTAGGCACATTCAAGTTTAGAAGTTTTGTATTCTTATGGTGACTTGAAACTTATCATTACTTGTGATCACCTTCTTTGTAGTAATGATATTTGCCCTCAGGTCTATTTTGTTTGATATTAATACAGCTAAACCACCTTTCTTTTGATTAATATTTGCCTGATATATGTCTCCCCACTGTTTGACCTTCAACCTTTATGGGTCTTCATGTCATAGACATGTCTCTTTTTTAGTATAATTGACACACAGTGAAATGCACAGATCTTAAGTATAATCATCCTTCCTTCTTGAATATCAGACTTCCTTCTCGGATTATTTTTTTTTTTTCCTGAAGCACATATTTAGAAACATATTTAGAGAGTCTGTTGGCGGTAATCTCTGCTTCTGAGTTTTAAAATGACTTTATATTGCCCTCATACTTTTAAACTTTTAATTATTAAAATATTCAAACATATTTAAAAATTGAGAGAATATAATTAACCTCCATGTACCTCCTGCCCAGCTTCAACAATTATCCAATCATACCAACGTTCTTTCATCTTTACCCCACATACTTTACCCACACCTGAATTATTTTGAAGGAAATTCCAGACATCATATGAATTCATCCATAAATATGCCAGTATAGATCCCTAAAATAAAAACTGTTTAAAAATTAAAGATAACTACAATATCATTATCACACTAGGAAAAATTAATGATTATTCTTTAATATTTGAGATTATTGAATATCCAGTCAGTGTTTTTGGCTGTGTTGGGTCTTTGCTGCTGCACGCGGGCTTTCTCTAGTTGCGGCAAGTGGGGGCTACTCTACGTTGCGGTGTGAGGGCTTCTCATTGGGGTGGCTTCTCTTGTTGTGAATCACGGGCTCTAGGCACGCGGGCTTCAGTAGTTGTGGCTTGTGGGCTCTAGAGCGCAGTAGTTGTGGCGCATGGGCTTAGTTGCTCAGCAGCATGTGGGATCTTCCTGGACCAGGGCTCGAACCTGTGTCCCCTGCATTGGCAGGCGGATTCTTAACCACTGCACCACGATGAAAGTCCCTCCCATGTCTCTTTTAATTGATAGGATTCCCCCTCCATCTTCTTGTTTTCCTTGCAATTTTTTGTTCAGGAAATTGGGTTGTTTGTTCTGTTGTGTTTCCTAGAGTATGGATTTGGCAAATTGTATCCTTTTGGTTTCATTTGAGTTCATTCGAACTCAAACCAACTAGCTATGTACAATCCTGAATCAAAGAACACACATATAAACCAGGCCATCAAAATTTACACTTAATTTCTTCCAGAGGTATGCAAACAAGGACGGCATCACTTCCATCCAATGTGAAGTGCTAGGTAATCAGGCATCCTCCGTGTTTACTTACTATTCCTTTACAGTGTTTTACATGTATACCAAATGGTGACTTAAAACAACTAACAAAATTTAACAAAAAGATCAGATATCAGATAGAACTGGTAGACAATTTAATTTAAAAAGTGAGGAAAACATCAACTACTTGAAGAAATGTATGTGGTAACGTGGGGAAAGGTAGATGGAGAATTTGAAATTTTTAACTTAAAAACATATTTCTTTAAAAAAATCAAGGAAAATGAGAACCTACTGTATAGCACAGGGAACTCTACTTGGTGCTCTGTGGTGACCTAAATGGGAAGGAAATCCAAAGAAGAGGGGATATATGTATACATATGGCTGATTTACTTTGCTGCACAGCAGAAACTGACACAGCAGTGTAAAGCAACTATTCTCCAATAAAAATAAATAAATAAAAATATACAGTTAAGACAAAAAAAATCAAGGAAAAGCTAGGTGTCAAACTCCTCTGCTACAAATGATGGTGTTTTAAATTATATAATAATTTACTTAATCTGAATTCTTTGGGGAGGTTTTAAATGGTCATACTCTCAATGGAAATAAATCTTTTAATAACTGTCTTATTTAGATATAGTCCTCTGATGACAAGGCAATTTTCTGATTGCACATGAGATAAATGGAGTTAATACCATTAAGCAAACATGAAACTTTTGTTGTACTGTGATCATAGATGAGTCACTAAGTAAAATGATTAATCACAAATCAGTGTTGCTAGGTTCACTGAGTGACTATTCTTCCCTTGCAAGGCAGTTAGAAACTCTAAATTTATAAGCTAATGAGTTTATTCTAGCTATAAACAGACACAAGCATCAGAGTATTCAGGAAATTTGTACGCAATTAACCTAAAATGATGACTATCTTAAAATATATTTTGGCATATTTCTATCATACAGGGTATTGTACAAATATATAAAATGAAATCAAATACCTGCAGATAAATTTTGAATAATGGAATACTAAGAGAACTATTTTAATGGAAGAAAATTTTAAAATAAGAGAATTTCAATACATGTCACTACAACATTAAAGAATCATAAATTATCTTCATTTCATCAGCCTATAAATGGCTGTACTTCATGTTGCAATGACTAGAACTTGTAACCTTAATAAGTAGCATTATCATGACCTAAATCATGTTGAAAGGAACAGGGCTTTACAAAGAGACAAACAGTATTCGTGCTTTCAATAAATATCCTCTTTCAAAAACAGGAGAAAATGAAGAACAACATTGTTTGGATTTTGTAAAGAACTCTATTTGATTTTAAATCTTCATTAATCTCAGATTAACAAAGCTATTATTAATATTAAATTAGCAAAGTTCTTTGCACATGTGCAAAGGAAGGAACCATGGGGATGTAAAAAAGAAAATGAAGACTAGTGGGGAAGACAAATAAACCCTGCTAATTGTAAGAAAGAATGGCATACAGGCTAAAGCTCCTTTAGATTACTTCCTTCCCACTTTCTTGGCATTAAAGAATAGCTTTCCTTTAATGAAATGCATCTTGGTTCCATCTTTTGTGAAACTCTGAAAACCAAAGCAAAATAATGTAAGCTGTGTGAGGGCAGAGACTGTGTCTGCTTATTTACCACTTATCTCCTAGTGTTTACCACAGTGCCTACTATATAATAAGCATTACATAGATGAGGAAGCAGCAGCTGAGTTTTCCTTTGCAGGATAACAAGGATGCAACAGGAAGTTATTTCATTGTATATTTAGTAAATAATGTATGAGTTATCTATTGCTGCATAACTAATTACCCCAAAATTTAGCAGCTAAAAACAACACACATTTATTATCTCACAGTTTCTGTGGGTCAGGAATCTGGACATGACTTAGATGGGTGCTTGAGCTTAGGATCTCTCACAAGGCTGCAGTCATTCCAAGGCTCCACTGGGAAGGATCTGCTTCCTAGCTCACTCACGATTGTTGGCAGGATTCAGTTCTTCATGGGCTGAACAGGCCTTGGCAGAACTACCAAGGCCTCAGTCCCTTGGTTTCTTGTCATGAGGGCCTCTTCGCTGAGCATGTCACAGCATGGCAGCTTGCTTCATCAGAGTGAACAACCAAGGGGACAAGAGAGAGTACAAGCAAAACAGAAGTCACAGTCTTTTGTAACCTAATCACAGAAGTGACATCCCATCCGTTTTGCTGTATTCTGTTGGTTAGAAGCAAGTCACTAGGTCCAGCCCACACCTAAGGGAAGGGGATTACACAAAGGAGTGAATTACCATGATCTTTGGGGGCCACATCAGAAGGTGAATGCTATAAATGGTGAGTAGACTGATTGATTTGAGTGTAGGGTAAATGAAGCAATGCACAGATGATGAAGCTGGAAATAGACTGCAGTCAGGCCGACTGTGGAGGCTCTTGAGGTGTCCTAAGTTGTCTGAACTTTGTTCTGATGCTTGCTACTCAAAATGCAGTTCATGGACCAGCAGCATTCATATCACCTAAATACTTGCTAGAAAGACAGAATCTTGGGCTCCTACCACAGACCCATTTAATCAGTCTGCCATTTTAACAAGATCCTATGAACATTAAAGTTTCTAAAATGCCGCTCTTGTTGCTGAGAAGGAGAAAACAGCTTCTGTGAAAAGATTGAACATGGAAGGAAAAGGAGGAGAAATGAATCAAAGATGACTATGTTTTTTGAAAATACAAGATCGGATTTGGTCTGATCATGGCATTAGGAGATTTACAGAAGAATATGGTTGACTCTCAATATCAGTGGTTCCCACACTTAATTCTGCACTAGAATCACCTGAGGAGCTTTTCAAAAGCTCCTTGGAGAAATTCTGATTCTAGGGCTGGAGCATCATGTAGTGCCAAAAATAAAGCACTAAAAATACAAAAGGATAGGGGTAGGTCAAAGGGACACTGGAGCCAACCTTTAAGATGGGGGGGGGGACGGAGGTCCAAGAGGGAGGGGATATAGGTATACATATAGCTGATTCACCTCATTGTACAGCAGAAACTAACACAACGTTGTAAAGCAATTTTACTTCAATAAAAAAGAAAAGAGTTCCTGACACCCAAAGTTGGAAAAATGTGAGCAACAAAATAAATAACATAGTATTAGGTTATAACCCAAAGTATAAAATAAATATCCATGAATCCATACTGATATAAATGACTGAATAAATAAATAAATGGAGAGGCAAATCTCCAGGAGGTAGAATGTATTTCCTCTCACCACTGAGTATGGGATGGACTGAGAGACTTGCTTCTGAAGAACAGACTATGAAAAGGAAAACATAGTAGCTTTGCAATGGCTAACACTAGCCAGGTGACCAAAGCTAGCATGACTAGTGTTAAAGTCATGTTGATAGGATGCACCCTTCAGGATGATGTGATGAGAATGGCAACTCACCTCCCCAAATCTCAAAACCCCAGTTTAACCATGAGAAAAACTTCAGACAAACCCAAACTGAGGATGACACTCCACAAAATACCTGACCAATTCATCTTATATTTGTCAAGATCATGAAAAACAA
The DNA here is from genome assembly GCF_028023285.1 of Balaenoptera ricei. NCBI lineage: Eukaryota > Metazoa > Chordata > Mammalia > Artiodactyla > Balaenopteridae > Balaenoptera > Balaenoptera ricei. The sequence goes on along the minus strand of NC_082660.1, from coordinate 94,292,195 downwards.
GTGAAGACAGAAACTGTCACGGACTGGGGGAAGCTAAGTAGATGTGATGATTAAATGCAATGAGGGATCCTGGATTGGATTCTGGAATAGAAAAAGGATATTAGTGGGAAAACTAGTGAAATCAAATCATGAATGAAGAAATAACTCTGAATAAATCTGTAGTTTAGTTAATAGTAATGTACCAATGTTGATTTCTAAGCTTTGACAAATGTACCATAGTTATAAGATGTTAACATTAGGGCACTGGGTAACAGGTATACAGGAATTCTCTGTGCTATCTTTATAACTTTCCAGTAAACCTAAAATTATTCCAAAATAAAATGCTCATTACAAAACAATAGATGTCCAGGCCTCACTGCCTGAGATTCTGGTTTAATTTGTCTGGGTGGGTGAGGGGGGTGGGTGGTTAAGCACGATTATTTTAAAAAAATTCCCCAGGTGATTCTGGTGTTCAGCCAGAGTAGAGAATTATTACTCTATACTAGTGGTTCTCAAACTCAGGTATGCGTCAGAATTCTCAGCAGGGTGGGGGTGGAGCGTGTTAAAACACAGATTGCTAGGCCCCCATCCCCTGAGTTTGTGATTTGATAGGTCTGGGGTGGAGCCTGAGAATTTGCACCTCTTAAAAGTTCTCAGGTAATGCTGATTTTGCTGGTGTGGGGTCCACACTTTAACTACTGCTCTATACCAAAATCTTATAGTGATTTCTCTCAAAACAGTGTGAAAAGTAACAGCATGATACAAAGCAGTGTTATACAGTGCAAAGAGCACTAGTCTATAGCTCAAGAGACTTGGATTCTAGTCCTTAATTTGTCATCATTCAGCTATAGGATGTGGACGAAGCACTTCATCTCTCTTAGCCTCAAGCTTCTCATCTACAAAATAGGGAGACTGGTTTAATGACCATTAAATCAAAAAATCTATACCTCTTTCAACTTTTCAGATTACCATCTAGTTCTGTTATCTCAGACTTGATAAACAATTCCATAAAATCTAACCCAATATTTCTAAAATATTAGTGGAAGATTTTCCTCTAGAATACATGCTATGATTATGAAGTAATGAAGGCTATTTTAATCAATAAGCCAGAGCTAATATTTCAAATTAATAAGATCTACATTTCATGTCATCACCAAACACCTAGTCCAATGATGTTGTCATTGCCCAAAATACTTTTGGAACTCTTTTTTAAATATACATCAAAGCCAGTTTTTAGGCCATACAAGAAAGACAGTCTTTTAAAATCACACTTCATTGACCAAATGTAGCCAGCTTTCTCACCGGCACGTAACCACCAGACAGCCCTCCAAATGACCCTTGGTTATTTCTAAAAACCAAAATTGCCCTAAAAGAACAGAGTCTTAGCCATTAGGGGAAAGAAAACTCGTTTGAGAACTTGATGAAAGATACACTGCCCTCCCCAGAAAAGTACATCAGCATGCAAAAAATTTTTGCTGACAATTTTAATCCCTAGACTCTAACTCAGAAACTCCCAGTCTGGGGAAATAAAGATGTACCACTACTAAGAAAATCTAAATGTTCTGAAAAGACTCAGAAGGAATCCTTTGGAGGCAACTTCTCTGAAGGAAACAAATGCACAATAGGAAAAGCATTGGGCTTGGGGTGTGAACAAGGCACCTCAGGATTTGGATGATTTGGCTGTGTCACTAATCAGTTTGGAGCGAAGAAGTCACTTTCCTCTGAGTGTCAATTTCCTCATTTGCAAAGTGGAAGAGGAAAAGGGATTGAGCTACATCAATGGTTCTCCATGTGTTCATTGGACCAGCATCAGCATCACCTAGGAACTCATTAAAAATGCCTACTGAATCAGAAACTCTGGGAGTGGGGCCTGGCCATCTGTGTTTTAACAAGCCCTCCACGGGATTCTGATGTACACTCAAGTTTGAGAACCACCAAGCTAAATGATCTCTAAAGTCTCTTCAAGCTCTCAAATTCTACAATTTATTTGGAAAGTATAAACTTCAGTAAGTTAAAATAGAAAACCAGAACCAATAGTCTCGGTCACATCTGTTGAAAAAGATTTTCTAAAATTAATTTCTAAGGGATAAAAGCATAAGAATCTCTATTTTTACCTTATGTCCCCTATAGTACCCATGCATAACTCTTTACAAATACTAGACATTCATATCTTTACCATGTGGTCCAATTTGGCTGAAAAAGAAAATTTTTCAACCCAGAGGTAGGTGAGACAGAAAATACCTGGTTCAGCTTATCTTGAACAGTTATTTCCCTCCCTTTTGCCTGCTATCCAAATTATTCCATGGCTTTACTAACAAAGTAGTACGGAAAAAATCTGGACTTTGTTTTTATCTAAAAGCAACAAGTATCTCGTTTTCACTGAAAATGTGCTCAAGACACACCATCAGGACTTATCAAGCAATAATAAAAATTATTATTCTACCTTAGTGCTAACAAAAGCAGAATGATTTTGAAATTAAGACTAATGGTTATGGTTTTGATTTCAAACGAGTAAACCAGATATTTGATATTAAGGAATTATTTTTAATGAGATATGATGATATAATAGTTATGTATAATATAGAACTATCCTTATCTTTTAAAAATCTGATACTGTAATATTTAAAAATGAAGTATGCCACCTGCGAGCTTTAGTATCATCAGTGTTAAGGTGAGTGGGTAGAGAGGAAAAAGAAAACAAGATTGGCCATGAGAGAAGAGTTGAAATATGGGTATGTGGGGATTCATTTTACTGTCCTACTTCAAAATTTCTATAAGACAAAGCAGAAAATGTACCAATTCAATTATCTGCTGTTCTTGAGAAAAAAAAAAGCATATAATGGGATCCTGGCCACCAAATGAATAAACTGGAATGTTAAAAATGTTATTCACCCATTACAAAGGGAAGTAGCATTGTACCTAAATCTAGTATCTATCAAGCTATTACTAACAAACACAGATAATGTAATATAAACATTCCACTTACCATGAGATTCAAACTGATAGTGAGGGAGAAGGTAGAGATTGTCAGACCTAAGTAAGTGATTCTATTAAGGCTCTCACATCACAAGAATAAAGAAACACTCTGAGGGATGATTCTGAAATTTACACTTCTACGTATTTGTAAGCACAGTTTTTAAAAAATGGAGGCTTTAAAAATTTATGTCCCAGTATTGTCACTTAAAATTGATTTTGCATCAGAGAAGGATAAACTCATAGAAAGCTCCATGGTAGCACTCTTTGAAATAATCAAAACAGAAACTGGCACCCAATTTCCACGTTATTCAAACATTAAATTGTATTCATAGTCAAATGAAATAGTCAATATTTGAGAAATTTCTCCATTAAACCACCAAGTTCCCAACATAGATAGTGGCTTTAATGAAGTAGAAAATGAAATACAGCTCACTCTTCCTCTCACACCAATCACTAATAAATGATTAGTGGGCAGCAGTTCTGAGTCACTGATTACTGTTTACTGGTAAAATGATGATAGTGGTCACTGCATAAAACATCAAATATCTAGATCAGTACTATCCAACAGAACTTTCTGTGATGATGGAAATGTTCTGTAGCTTTTCCAATATAGTAGCCTCTCACCGTATGTGGCTACCGCGCACTTGAAGTGGTGCTAATGGGACGAAGGAACTAAATTTTAAGTTTAATTTTAATTCATTTAAATAGCTACATGTGGCTGGGGCTACCATAATGAACAGCATGTACAGCTGTAGACTACCTAAGAAACACACAGACACAGACACTTCACTTAATATCTAACTCACATTTATTAAAAATTGAAGATTACAGAAAAGCATGAATATTGGCTTTATTAAACAAGCTCAATTAACTTACCTTTGACTAACAAATCAAAGCATTTAATATCACAAAAGGAATTTTGAGCATGAGGTCAATTCCAACCTCTGAAATTAAAAACAAAAGAAAAGCAGCTAAGACATTTTCCGAAGGAGAGAGCAACCACAGACCTCCCTCTGGTGGCAGGAGATAAAGTTGCTGCTGAAAAGCTGACCTGCTTCTGTACCTATACATAAAACTGCTCACAGACATTTATATAATTATAACTTAAAAAGACTCTAGAACAATATATAAGGAAAATAGATCTGGTTTTTTGGAAACAATGTTAGACCTAATTTTCACTTACTATGAATGCTAATCTCTCTAGAAATCTGATCTTTCCAGGAAAAATAATGATTTGCCAATGACATTTGGGAAATTGGAGCTTTCACAAAACAAAAGTTTATGAAGCCTTAACCAAACCATGAGCAAAAGAAAAGAGAGAAATTCTTCTCTGTTGATAAATGTTCTGGGATGAGACATGAAAAGGAGTAGAATCAGAAGTATAAAGTAGTAAGCAGCAGTGGGTTTGTAAGAATTCATGGTACATCAAAAGAGACAGTTTAAAATAGTACAAGAGTTCTTAATAACCAAAACACTTTTCATTCTGATAATCAGTTTCAAAAGACAGCTCTGCCACATTGCCATTTTAATTACAACCATATATACTCATTTAGATTTAACTACTGAACTACTACTTTCAAGTACAAGAAGAAACTCAAAATAGAAATGACTTGCATTACAGCTATTGCTTTTCCCTCACAGCTTCAGGAAAAACAGCTTTTATATACACTGTAGTAAGTACAGAATGTACAGAAGACAGTTATATATACAAAAGTGCATTAATATAGTAATACATTTAGCAGAAATACAGGAAAAAAATCCTGGTTAACAACCTGATACATTACAGTATTTAAGACTACTTGAAGATTCTCCAAACCAGTCAACTTCCTACTTGCTTTGGTTATGATATTGATGCTACATAACTAACCTTTGAAACTAAAACAAAAAATTGAAAGTTTTAACCGTTTGTGAAATGTTTTACATATACTTGTGTTTATCCTTAATAGCTTTTGAAAACAGTTCTATAAAACTCCCAACACAAAGATTTAGAATGGATAATACCTATATCTAAATTAGAGTACTCAAAGGAGAAATTAAATTGATCCACTATAGGAACAGACATGGTCTGCTCCATTCCTAAAAGCCTCAGCTTGATAACCTAACCCCAAAGTCTCAACTTAAATCCAATTGGTCAGCTACTATTAAAGAGCAAGCAGCTCCACAAAACAAGCCATGGCTTCAGGCCACTGTTCCTTAGAACAATTCAGAATAGGTAAGTGTTAACTTGTCATTTATACATATTAATTCTACATCTACCTTTATATAGTCAAAATGCATATGTATAATTAGAACAACTCTCCTCTTTTCTACCCTCATCCCTCACCACAAAAAAAGAACACAGATTTCCACAGGTTCCATTGACCACAAAGATGTAACAAAGAAATTTAACAATAAAAAGTATTACATATTGAAATCAGAGAAGACCAAATCAGTTCCTCCAAGTTCAGTATGAATATCTAATTAAAAATTAATTTACCATTATGTGATCTAGGTTAAAACATTAATAACCTTAATTTAAAATATAATTGTGAAGGGGGGCTGAAAACAAATAATTTTAATATTAGAAAAAATATGAAAATAAAATTTTAGTGAGTCAACTCAGCTATACCATGCAACCTCCTTACTCTTTTTTATCCTTAAAAAAAATTTTATCAAAGTATAGTTGACTTCTTACTCTTAATAGCCAGTTAACCTAGAGGAATTTTCATAGTTCCTTCTAAGCCTTTTGGAATAAGTAAATAAGTAAGTTATTTTCCAAAGAAATAAGAATTAAGCATTTCTAAGGAGCTATGTTCCAGATACTGACAGGGATGCCTAGGTCTAAATATCTCTCAGATACCTCCTGCCACTTAGCATAATTCCATTGTAAAGATAAAACTTATCTTACTTTGTCAGACTTAAAATGAATCCAAAGTTACCACAGTACATGTGTATACAAATACTTATTTTCTACCTAATAGTCCTTTTAAGGATTAAATTTACCTCTAAGTTTAGACATGTTGAATGTCAGTGTAATCAACATCACTACTACTATTTGAATGTAACTGGAAATTTTCCTATCAACCATCTCAAACTATATACTGACTTTAAGTAACCCCCTCCCAATTCGAAGCAAACGTTTTTTCTTCTAGATAGAAGTGCTAAAAGGTAATTTGTTAAAGGGAAAAGGAATGTTCAGCTATTACATGAATGAATACAAAGAATTCCTAAAGTTAACAAGAGAATCAACTTGCTATATAATCTCTGTTCTTGAAGTACTTTTGCCTTGAAAATTATCTTTCCAGAGTTATCTGGTTTTAAAAAGTATTCTCGGGAATTCCCTGTCAGTCCAGTGGTTACGACTCTGCGCTTTCACTGCCGAGGACCCGGGTTCAATCCCTGGTCGGGGAACTAAGATCCCGCAAGCCACACAGCGTAGCCAAAAAAAAAAAAGTATTCTGGTTTATGACTTTTTTCAGGGGAAAAAATAAAAGAATACATTAAGCTATACTTTAGTTGACTTCAATGTTCTTCCATGACCTAGCTGGGCCAAAAATCAAGTTATGCAAATGAAACTTGAGATCTGAAGGTTTTTGTTTTGTTATACACTCTTATCATTGATTACGTGGTTTGATTTAATGCCTTTGCTTACTGATATCCAACAGCATGGGCATTTTATAAAACGAATTACAACATTTAGATTACTTTTGAGTTTGGAACAGCCTGATATTGACGAAAAGTACAGAGTTCACCTTTAAGGCACATGAGGCTATATAGAGTAAGCCACTAACAAAAAATTCTGCTAGAGAATCCTGGGAACAAGACTTCTATATTTGTCATGTACTAACATTTTTGGCTTAAATATGAAGACATTTGATCAATTTCACAATTTTTAAAGCTCATCAGAATCTGGATACCTTTATACTATAGTTTCTTGAAATTTTTCCTTCATGAGGGGTTTTAGCACTTTTAAGAGCTAAATAAAATGAAATGTCCACCCAATTCATGGAGTCATCGAATTACAAGTCAGTTTCTGGGATTAATTCAGCAATATCTAGTTAACCCAAAGGACTGACGAAACGGACAAAACTGCCAACACACCTAACTAAAAATAAGACAAGTCTCAAGAAAAAAAAAAGTTATTTTACTCTAAGTTCTTCTTGGGATAGAATGAATTAGCCCTTTATACTCCACTACACATTATACTACATTGCCTTACTTTAACTCCATTGCAAAACTGTGGAAAAAGACATGCCATTTTGTTTAAACTCAAGGTTCACACTTTTAAAAGCTGTGGTAGGGACTGACAGGCTTCTACGAAATCTTTTTTTTTCAGTTTTGTTCAGATATAATTGACATACATACGAGATCTCTAATAAAATGTTTCTGGATAAATCTGATGTGACTTTATCATGCCCTTAATTAACAAGGCTTATTTTTTATCATGCCCTCAGTTAAGAAGGCTGATTTTTAAAAGGAAAGACTTATTTGCTCCAACATCAACTCTCTACAGATGAGAACTGACATTGGAGCAAATAAATCTCACATTTTTATTAATTGGTTAGTTGGGGTTTATATTTAAAAAGAAATAAATATTGAGTTGGATTTGTTTTAAATTGAACTCAGAAAGAGACCAGACTGAATTTATTACTTATTCCAAGAAAGAATTCAAACTTCAATTACCTACAGGAGGCAATAAAACCAAAAAAAAGTATAGCACATTAACAAAGATGAGAATTTTTTGTCTTTTTCTGCTGTTTATTTGTGGGGGGGTAGGTAGAGAAAAACTTTGTAATCTCCCTCTTCGATGATAAGCAAACCCAAGTTGCTTAATTTCTTTTCTTTTCATTCTTTCAATCTCTTCCAAGCCAACTTAATGAGCTATCTCTAATTTATGGTACCGTAAAAACAGCGCATCCAGTTTACACAAAATTTCATGGCGCACTTTACTATAAACACTCAAACCTTTATAAACTTTAAAAATTGGCTCTGTGGTGCTTTGGTAAACTTGTTTAATAGTGACTTAAGTTAAATCTAGGGTAGTAAGACTACGTGATTGTTGGGAGAATAGAGGAATTGGTCTTATTAGCATTTTCTTCTACTGGTCACTGTCAAGTAAACTGTTGCCAAGTGTTTAATAGATAAATGCTGCTCTATGATCTCCAAAAGTAGCCTGTTTTCCTTGAAGAGTAGGTAAAGAGAACAGGCAATCATTCCCTGGAATTTTGCTTTTGCTAAGAGCAGGTAGAGAATTCACCTGTATTTGCTCTTCTCTCCATTTACTCTTAATATATTTGGAAGGGAAAACAACGAGGTGGACCCTTTCTGTCTTCCTCAGAATATTCTGGGATCTATCCCCAAGCTCTCTTTGGGCCCTCTAAGCTAGTTAGAAGCACAAACAGGGGGTAAGAGGAAAGTCAGAAGGACTACTCCAACTGATAACCATATATACGTATATACTTTTTAGTAAAAATTTGAAGTATGAATTTAGTAGTCTTCGAAATGTTACAACCATACCACAGTCCTCAGCAAAGCTGCAATATATCTATTTTTTCCTCAGTTTCAATTCTTTAACCTTCAGGGAACCAAAATAAAATCAAAATTTCAAAACACATGACTGTAAGAAAAGGTTAAGCCTTTCTATCAACTGAGAATTAAGAATCTAAGTTGTTAATCTTTTTAACAGGTTACTTGATATGATACAATGTAAAAAAAAAAAAAGTAGGACTCTATCAACCGCTGACTCTAGAGTTTAAAAAATTATTGATTACAACTCCTCCTACAAAATTATGATTACCTCCCAAGTTTCCACAACAAAAAGAAAATTATGAAAGTCAGAAAGCAGCTTGATTGTCAGTAGTATCAGTTTCCTTTTTTTTTTAACCCATGTGAATGTTTAAAGATTTGTGGAAAAATAAAAGGAATCACACTACTTCTAATGTTCATAACAAACTCTCCATGAAAACATTTAAAGAGACTCCATGAGTTCACATTTAAAATTAGAGTTCTATTAGTAGCCAAGAAGCTAAGTTTTTTTTAATATCTCACTGCTCTGTATTTCTAGCGATTTATAGAGTTTAGCAGAACTGTAAGGGTTTTCTTTAGTTAATTTTGAACATTAACCTGTTCACATGCCAGAAGCTGTTACACCAAATAGTTAAAAATTAGAGCTGTGCTGAAAATAAAAAGACCTACAAAAGAACTTGATAGAGATATTTTCTGCCTTTAAAACCGTTTCACAGCCTAAAATTTCAAAAAGCAGTGGAAAAGTAGAATTGGTTGTTTTGCTTAATTGATTTCTCCATTTGAATATTAATCAACATAGCATCAAGTCTAAAATTCAGCCACTAGTAACATTATTTTCTCAGTAGTCATCACTTGCAGAAAGGATTCTGAATTTACATAAAGTGAAAAACAAAAACAAACCTAACGAAAGATATCAGGGCCTGATTTTACACCTTTGAGTTAATAATGAATGAAAACAGATAGAACTAAACCTAATGAAGGCACTATTGTAAACAGCAATCCACACCCTACCCCAACCTGGAAAAAAGATGTCCACTAGGAATTGAGAATTATGCTACGGCCCTTTAGAAAAACTAAACTAAGAAATCATAACATTAAGAAGGAAACTGAATTATGATCTCTACATATGTATACTGACATAATAGACTATTTGTCAGCAGTACCTTAAAGTCTTCTAAACTGTAAAAGTACTAGTCTTTGAAAAAGCCCACTTAACCACCCTGAAGTTTAAATAGTCAAAACATTTACTAAATCAGTGGTTCTTAACACTAGAGTGTGTGGCAGAATAACCTAGTGCCTGTTAAAACACAATGCTAGGCCCCTCCCACAGCATTTCTGATTCACTAGGTCTGGGGTGGGGCCCAAGAGTATGCATTTCTAATAACTTCTCAGCTGATGCTGAAGCTGCTGGTCTGAGGACCACCTGCTGAGAACCACAGACCTAAATTATGAATAGTACATCAGCACAGCCCTAACCAACAAAAGTTTGGTCAAGATGCATGTAAACAAATAAGGATAGAATAATGCTTAGAAAGAACGCGGATAAATTCACCCTTATTACATCAAAACATCTACATCTGCTTCGTGGTCTTCCTCAGTCACTTTCAAGGACAGCACTTCTTCATTAAGGAATAGCCCACTGAGCCTCTCCTTCCGAGCCTGCCTCTGCTCTTTCAGCTGCCTCTTGCGCAAGGCCTTCTGCTGTAACTTCCGCTGCTTGGATCGCTTCTGTCAAAATAAAAATTTCTAAATCAGTGAGGTTCAGTTCTGGCCTATCTACCCCAAAGTATTTTATGGATCAAATTCTATATTTTCTGATTAGAGATGTTCAAATTCCTCTGCAGTACAATCCTGGTTCCAGTAAGTGAGCCATTAGCTTAGACATGAAAATGATTCTTCAAGATTCTATTTCAATGGTATTTGACCAGTGAATCTTCTTATAAGGAAGGGTTGAAACTTGATCATTTGACTAGTTATGGATAACCAATCATTTCTTAGACATTTTTATATCAAATTAAGGCACACTGGTGTCAGTGCAGAGGAAACATGTAGTGAACAATACTGAATACAACTATAGAGAACGTTGTCAAAATCTCTAATGCTTATGCTTTTAAGGTGCCTTTCATCCAAAAGCACTAGCAATTTTACAATGGCTGGGAAAGAACCATGTCTTTTTCATATTAAGCAAATACCATCTTAAAAGTCCATTAGAAACCCAGTGGGTACTCTATTCCTTGTCACTGGTGAACTGATGCCAAAAAGGAATGACCACATATCCAAAGGAAACCCATGGCAACCAACAAATCTGGCTATGTTTCTGCTACTTTGGTAAGAACCAGGGAAGGAATCACTGTGTATCCTTGTCACCACTGGGTTCCCAAAGAGTTATAGAGAAACCCTTATCATCCATAAGTTGGCTCCACACTGTCGCCACTGCAAGGAACCGAACTCCCCTGCTAAGCGTCACAGAACCATTCTATATACATTTAAACTTCTTATTTATGTGCCCAATAATATTATACAGAATTTTTTCAACTGTCAGAAGAGTAGACAGAAATTAGAGAAAGCATTATTACATTTTAAAAAGAGCTAAGAAGGAACATTCAAGATTAAAACATTAAGAAAACATTTAACACACACAAAAAACATACAGAACATTTTTAGGAGCTAATAGACAGCAACATCAGCAACATAGTAAGGTCCGCTTAGTAGTAAGCTGCAGTCAGTATTGCAATCTTGAGACTCACTCATTATTTCCATCAATTTATCTTACTTAAAACAGACATAAAAATCAGATAAAATTGAAGGTAATATGGCTGTGGGTCAAAACAGCATTTCAAAGCACTCAGCCTAGAGGGCTTTGATCAATAGGAGAGAATCCTGCTTGTTCAATTAAAACCAAAACCCACAGGCATCTATACAGCAGGATAATTATAACTCTTCAAGAAATTTATATGAAGGAATACTAATGTTAATATTGAAAGGTAAAGTTTTGTATTGATTAGACGTTTTACTTTTGAATCCCGAATCCGCTCTGCTGCACTTGCAGACAAGTTGCTGTCACTGTGTGCTCGACTCATGTTGGCACTGGAGTTTGAAGCAGAGTTTCCAACACTGGACCCACTGCTGCTTGCAGAACTGACCATGCTGGCACTGCTGCTGCTGGCACTGGCACTGGCACCGCTCACTCCACTGGTGCTTGCGCAACTAAAGTTGCTTCTCTTCCAGGCCTCTCTTGCAGGCCGTAGGCGAGGGCTATGCTCCTTGATATAGTTTCTGACCTTGGAACAGACAGACAAAAACTGGTTACTGCTGTTCCTCGACATTCTGCCTTCAAAATAATGGAGAAAAGAAGAATATTGTACTTAAAATTGTCAAAAGTGCTACAGATGCACATAGGTAGAATATAAAGACAAAAGAAATCTCTAAATGTAGAAACAAGTACCAGAAAAATTGACAATGTTCAAAATTCTAGAATACATATTATGAAGTTAGATTTTTAAAAGCATATAAAATATAATCAGTAAATGGAACGCTACTAGCCTCTAGAATTTAGGATTATAAGAAAATAACACTCAGAAACAGAAACTAACAATAAAATAAAATGCATAAGAGTAGGCATTTTTTAAAGGTTGCACCTTAAGATGATTTAAGTAAGCTGCTGATTATATCTAAGATTAGAGTGTTTCCTAGATCTTAGCTAGGGGCCCACAGTACCTGTCTTCAAATGCAAGGCATCAATTTACCATACTAATGAAAAATGGGCTGGAATGTAGAAAATTATAGTATGTCTGTTGAGAGAAATACTGAGAGAAATTTTTCATAAATGATGATAAATGCAAGAAAATAAAAATTAGAACATAAGTATGCATTCAGCTATGCATCAGAGAAAAAGAAGTAAAGAAGATACCAGAAATGTGTACCTCAGAATAGCAGAAGGAAAATTCAATTGTTTTATCCTAGCCAGGCTCAATTACAGCATAAGACTATTCAGATCCCCCAGCTCAGATGTTCACTCAAGTACAGCTCTCAATAATCAGTATTCTGATTCTGTCAATTGGTCTTCTGTAAACTGAGTTAGAATAAATCTATACTTTAGCATAACCACCCCTTAAATTGTGAAATTAGGTTTCAAAATCTGCATAACTAAAAAGCAGGTTCTAGATCCACATGGTCCCAGAAAGGTACAGCCAGGTGAGATGTACATAAAACCTCTTAAAACCACATGTTCTAATATTACATTTCACAGCAGTGATTTTGACCTTAATTATTTATGTATTTACATATGACTATTCAAGTATACATGTTATAAAACAATGGTATTTTCAATAGCTGTACAATCTGTATTTTCTTTACATACCTGCTTCAGTTTTTCATCTGTGAGACAGTTAAGTTCAATAATAAACTCACTGTCTGTAGGGGAGATTTGAGCAGAAGGATCAATTATTTTAATAATATCAAGTTGCTCCCGAAGACCCATCTCAGTACTGACTTTACGACTCAGATACTCAATATATTCCACCTATATGATGAAAAATTATAATAAACAAGATCAATGCCAAAACCTCTGATCTTTTAGTGTGTAATTTTTAATGTTTTAAATATCAGAAGCACTTAATATTATATTTGTTCCCTGCAAAACAATTAGTTAGAGCTCAAATTCATATTTACTAAGCAATCCACATTTATCCAGTAGCTTTAAATAGGCAATAAATCAAGCTTCACATATGTGTGGTTTTTTTTTTTTTTTTTGGCCACACCAGGCGGCATGTGGGATCTTAGTTCCCCGACCAGGGATCAAACCTGCATCCCCTGCATTGGAAGCGCGGAGTCTTAACCACTGGACCACCAGGGAAGTCCCCCACATATATGCTTTTAACTAAGAATGTTGAGATCGCTACCTGTTCATCATTTGTCATTGCACTCCAAGGAAGTTCATCTAAATTCCGGTGCTTGTTTTTCTTTTTAGGAAGCAGGCAAGGTGAACATGGAATACTGGGTATGACATCAGAAAGTACATCACTCCCACTGGCAATGTCACTGCCTGGTAACTTTATAAAAATAAGGAGAAGGGGGCAGGGAAAGAAAAATTAAAATAAATTTAAATGCCACATGTTTTGCATTGATTAAAAATGACTTTAATAAAAGACTAATGACAAATACAGAATCAGAAGACACTAACTCTGATCCACTCCTATGTTAGACAAAGCAGCAACATCAACATACTCTTTGTATATACAGTCACTTATTCAATGAGAGATATTTTCCAAAAGCTTAAAATCACAATCAAGGCTTGTTAAAATGCTAACTTAAGAGTCAATCATCATTAAGGTTTTAAATTCATAATGTGAATGTAGGACCCACACAGCATAATGAATAAGGAGCACTAGTCTCCACCTCAAGAGACCTGAGTGATCTGCCACCACCTGGCTCTTTGCCAGACACTGTGCTAGACATACTGCCAATATAAAGACAAATCATGGCCCTTGTCCTCATGTCTGTATTCATAACCTCGAGACAATTAAACTAATTTAAAATATGTTGTTAATATAAAGAAAAATACTTTAAAGACCAGAAGTATTATAAAAGAAAAATTAGAAAAAAATGGCAAGAGACAACGTGTAGACAAAGGAGAAAGCAAGCAAGCCTAACACACAGAAAATCAAATCAGCAAAAATATGTGCTATAATTTTATACTGACTATTAAAAATCAGTTAGAATGGATTTAATTTTTTAACAGCTTTGTTGAGCTATAACTGATATACAAAGAACTGTACATATTTCATATATACAATTTGATGACTTTGGACATATGCATACACCCATGAAAGCATCATCACAATCAAGGTAATAAACATATCCATCACTTCCAAAAGTTGGAATGGATTTAATTTTAAATAAATGTGTTTAAGTCATTTTTCAGAAAGATAAAATATTTTCTTCTACCATGGGTACATAACAATCTTCAAAAATAATGTTTTCATTTTTACAATGCACAAAACAGCACCTTTTTGTTGTTTTGGTTCTATAGACTTTGCAATTATATCTGAACTCTAGGTGATTACTAGGCTTTTGAAGTTACCAAAACATAAAAGCCATTTTATCCAAGCAGATTACTGCAATCACATGTGTTTGGCCTCCTATTGTATCCACAGCACTTTAATAGGTACAGGGAATCCAAAGGAGTGTAAGTCGTGGTCCTTACACAAGAACTTTATATTCTACTTGGAAAGATAATACAATAGCACAAACATATAATTTTTGTGCTATAATATAAACATAGTGTGAGTTGAAGCTACAAGATTAAAGCTTAGAGAACTACAAGGGGGCAGGCACTGGGGAGTCAACTGCATAGAAGAGATGAGTGAAGCCACAAAAAGGGGGTTGATCACTACACAAGGTGACCATGATGTTTAGAATGAAGTTATCCACGTTAGCTATTACTCTTAAAAACCACATTTTCACTTTGACTGTCATTGATGAATCTAAGCATATAAGTGACATCCAACAATCTGTATGACTTCCTTTAAAATCTCATTAACTAACACTGCTTGTTCACCCTTAGCCCAAATGTTACCTAGTCAGTGTAATGAAAGAATGATTGCTGAATGCACACATGAAGGCCATCTCTTTTTCAGCCTTTAACGTCAGTAAAACATTTTGCTATTTTCCCTTTGAAAAACTTCAAATCACAACATTACTATGTTAAAGATCTCCCTGGGGTTCCTAAAACAAAATGAGATGCTCCTTATCAGATGAAAGGCCTCCCCTACTTCAAGCTCCTTTGATAAATTAGGTAGAGAAAGGAACTCTCAAAGTATCTATACTCTCAAAACTTAAGAAAAGAATTCATCTAAATCTTTAGCCTATATCGGCTAAGTGCCAGACTGTATGTTAAGCATTTTAATTTGTGCCTTTAATTCTGTTTACATGTTTGTTGGGGGGTGGGTGGTAAAGATAGGCAATTAATGATTCTTTGGCCATTTTTTTCTGGGGAGAGGTTAAAAGATCCCAAACAGAGTTCAAATCAAATCCCAGCCCCACTGCTCACTAGTCATGTGATCTTGTGTAGGTTAGTTCCCTTCTTTGAGCTTCAGAGTCTTCAGGAAGTTATGGTTACTGTCATCCATCTCAAAGGACTGTTGAGAGATTTACGTAAGGTAACATGCCTGGCACATGGGTGATACTCAATAAATCGCAGTATGTCCCTTTTTCTATACCTTGCCATAGTTTTAAACCCTTTTAAAAAAGGAGCATAAACCCTCAGAGAATACCTCATGTTGCTAAAGTGGCTGGGTTAAATTTCACAAGGTAGTCTCTTGGAATGACAGCATGGGGAAAAGGAAAAGGTATTCAGGTAAGGAGAATAAGTTAATAAAACCATAGGTGGAAGAAAAAAACATAGGATGAGGTTAAGGAGACCAATATAATTAAAACAGAAAATCAGTGCTAGGGATTTGAAAGTTTAACAAACGAACTAGAGCTGTTATGTGATATGAAGAAGTAGGCCAATAACATTTCTAAGTAGAAGTAGTAATGATGAAATTGGTCTTGAGGGTAGATGAGTTAAAAAGCAGTATGGGGACAAAACAGAGGAAAGACTGGAATTAGGAAGCTCTTTTCTTGTGATCTGGGCCTGGACTAAAGATGGGAGCACACAGGGAAATTTTCAAATGAAATATAATTTATAAGATTATTTGATAACTGAATGGATAAGGATAATAGTCAAATGGCCATATGTGAGACCAGAAGAAAACTGGCAACATTTCACGGTCATACAACCCACCCTGGTTAACATACAACCCTTAAAGACCTCATTTTTTATGGCAAGAGACCTGAAGTAATGTTACATAGATCTTCTAGACCTACACCTCATTTTACAAATAAGGGAAAAATGATATCCAGGGAGGGTCATACGGTTAGTGGCAGCATCCAAAGAAGGACACAAGTCTAGTGCTTTCGACTATGTCAGCCTGTCCTGCCCTGCAGGTAGTTTGGAATGAGAGAAGAATGCAATTTGGGATATGGAGAGTTTGCAGTGATAATGAGAAAAGCAAGTACAAGTGTCCTTTGAAATGACAATAATCATTTTACAATCCACTATAAGACATGTCACAAAGCAGAGTCTTTTTTTTTCCCCCATGGAAACACTGTAATTGGAAGTTGCATTACTGATCAAGGACTCAGCATCAGATAATGGGCTAGCACTAAATAATAAGGTCATTCAACTGGAAATGTCAAGTAGTCAATTGGAGATATGGGATTAGAGCTGCAGATGTACAGGAGAATTAATTGTATGTGCTCCTGTGTATTTATTAGACAGCAATTTTCCATTTTATAACTGATAATATACTTCAGGATAAAAATGCTTAATAATTCTCATCTCGTATTTTTCATGGACAACAATATTTGGTATATCTATATTAGAATCAGTAATTGTGACAAGTAAGGAGAATTAAATCAAACCTCTGCCATATTTTCTGCAGTATGCAGCAAAATTTTATGAGTAAGCTCATTTCTGTAACAGCTGATGCGCAATTTCAAACTGTACCTCTAGGTTTCAAGCATGACAGCTGAATTACTCACTCTTTAAATTTTCTATGCTTTCCTGCTCAACAATAAAATAATTTCTCAAGTTCTAAGACTAGTCAAATATATCTTTAATAGTAAAAGGACTGCAAGCAAAGAAAACTATCAGCAAGGCAAGATGTTTTCATGCTACTTCAAATGCTAAAATGCTACTTCATTCTAAGGTTAAAATCCTGCCTTATCAAGCAGTTAGCATTTCTCTTCCCAGAGAATCTATGAATCATTTATATTTACTTTAGTAGTAACTGAAACATCTGTTTAAAAGAAAGATTTAAACAGATGAAGATTTTAATCACAACAGAGGTAATACGAATTTTTAAACTACAGTCAACGATTTTTAGCCTACATTAATCCTAACACATAATTTGTAATTATCTTCTGGGGTAATTTATTGTTCATGATTATGAGATCCCACAAAGACAAGAGAGCATTTTAAACCTTTCAGCATATTTAAACGGCAAATATCCATGGTAACAGAGTACCTACACTCCAATTTCAGAAGTGGAAAACACATTACTAAGGCAGGCCTTATTTTTGTTTCAGTGTTGTCAGTCATGTGCATTAACAGTGAGTGGTCGGGGATAGTTTTCCACTCTACTCATAAAATGAGTGAAGAAGTCAGCAATTAAAATTAAAAAGCGCCTGCCATTTTGCAACATTACGGATAACTCTAAATTAAGTCACATGAAATAAGCAGAAAAAATATTTATCAGAATTATCAGAACTCCATTTGCTTATACTGTGTTAAGAATCCTTGTGGTCTTATTTTCAATACAAAGTGTGCACTTTAAAAAAATGAGGCACTGGGAAGTAGGGAAGGGAAGGAATGGGAGCTTGGGATTAGCAGAGGCAAACTATTATATATAGGATGGATAAACAACAAGGTCCTACTGTATAGCACAGGGAACTATATTCAATATGCTGTGACAAACCATAATGGAAAAGAATATGAAAAAGAATATATATATATATATGTGTATGTATGTATAACCAAGTCACTTTGCTGTACATAAGAAATACAACATTGTAAATCAACTATACTTCAATAAAATTTTTAAAAAATGAGGCACTGAGAAATAAAAAAGTACCCACACAAAGATGCTCACTGCTGTGTTATCTATAATAGAAAAAGAACTGAAACAGACGTAAATAGTGGAATGGTTTCATAAGTTCTGGCATACTAGAGTACCAGGACTATTATGTAGTCATTAAGTGAATAATTTGCAGATCATGAAAAAGTTTATATGTTAAATGAGAATTTTATTATAGTATCTTATCCAGAAGAAAAGGGAACACTGCCCAACTCATTCTATGAGGCCAAAGTGATACAAACACATCACAAGAAAGGAAAACTACAGACCAATATCCCTTATGAATACCGATGCAAAAGTCCTCAACAAAATACTAGCAAACCAAATCCAGCAGCAAATTAAAAGGATTATATACCATGACCAATTAGGATTAATCCTAGGAATGCAAGGGTGGGTCATCATACAAAAATCAATGTAGTACATCAAACTAACAGAATGAAGAAACTGCGTGATCATCTCAACAGATACAGAAAAAGTGTGTGACAAAATCTAACACCCTTTCAGATAAAAACACTGAACAAACTAGGAATAAAAGGGAAATGCTTCAATATGATAATAAAGGACATTTGTGAAAAACCTACAGCTAACATACTCAAAGGTGAAAGACTGAAAGCTCCTCCCCTAAGATCAGGAAAAAAACAAGGATGCCTGCTTTTGCCACTTCTATTCAACACTGTACTGGAGATCTAGCCAGGGCAATTAAGGAAGAAAAAAAAAACTATCCAGATTGGAAAGGAAGAAGGAAAACCATCTCTATTCAGAGATGACACGATCTTAAATATAGAAAACCCTAGAGAATCCACACAGAAAAAGAGAACTATTAAAGCTAATATGTAAGTTCAGCAAAGTTGCAGGATACAAAATCAATATACGAAAGTCAACTGTATTTCTATACACTAGCTATGAATAATCCAAAAAATGAAATTAAGAAAACAATTTCATTTACAACTGTATCAAAAGAATAAAATGTTTAGGAATAAAGTGAGCCAAGGAACCATAAGACTTAAACACAGAAAACTATAAAACATCATTGAAAGAAATTAAAGAAGGCTTAAATAAAGACATTCCAGCCCATGTTCATGGATTGAAATATTTAATAATACTGTTAAGACAGTAACATTCCCCAAATTGATCTACAGAGTCAATGAAATCCCTATCAAAATTCCAACTTCCCTTTTTGCAGAAATGGACAACCTGATCCTAAGCTTTGATAAAGAAGAACAAAGTGGGAGAACTCACACTTTTTGATTTCAAACCTTATTACAAAGCTAGAGTAATCAAAACATAAGGATAAGGATTTCCTGGCATAAGGATAGATATATGTCTCAATGGAATAGAATCGAGAGTCCAGAACTAAACCTATAAACACCTATGACCAATTCATTTCTACAAGGGTACCAAGACCATTAGATAAGGAAAAAATTAGTCTTTTCAACAAGTGGTGCTGGGACAACTGGATATCTACATGCAAAAGAATGAATTTGGAAGTCCTACCTCATGCCATATACAAAAAGTAACTCAAAAGGATCAAAGATCTAAATGTAGAAACTAAAGCTCTAAAATTCTAAGAAGGAAACAGATGAAAAATCTGCATGACCTTGGATTAAGCAATGGTTTTTAAAATATGACATCAGAAGCACAGAACTCTAAGAAAAAATAAATTGGACTTCTATAAAATTTAAACTTTTGTGTATTAAAGGACACTATATCAAACGAAAAGACAACCTACAGAACGTGAAATATTTTTGCAAATCATGTATATGATAAGAGCCTAGTAGCCATTACATATAAAGTACTCTTACAATTCAACAATAAAAGACAATGCAATTTAAAAATGGGCAAAGGATCTGAATAGACATTTTCCCCAAAGAAGATATACAAATGGTCAATAAGACATGAAAAGATGCTCATCATCATTAGCCATTAGGGAAATGCAAATCAAAACCACAATGAGATACCACTTTACACACAGTAGGATGGCTATAATAAAAAAGACGATACCAAGTGTTAGAAAGGATGTGGAGAAACTGGAACTTTCATGTATTGCTAGTGGAAATGTAAAATGGTACAGCCACTTTGGAAAACATTTTGGCAGTTCCCCAAAAAGTTAAACATAAAGTTATCACATGACCCAGCAACTTCCAGTGTATACCCAAGAGAATTAAAAATATACGTCCATATAAAAACTTGTACCTGAATGATCACAGCAGTATTATTTATAATAGCCCCAAAGTGGAAACAATCCATCAGTTGATGAATGAATAAACAAAATGTTATGTATCCATAAAATGGAATATTCAGCCATAAAAAGGAATTGCTATGGACTAAATGTTTGTCACCCCCCAAATCCATATCTTGAAGTCCTAATCCCCAACATGATGATATTTGGAGGTGGGGCTTTGGGAGGTAATTAGGTTTATACGAGGTCATGAGGGTGGAGCCTGTGTGATGGGATTGGTGACCTTATAAGAGGACCAAGAGACCAGACCTATCTCTCTCTCCCACCTCTATGTGAGGATACAGCAAAAGGCAATCATCTGCAAACCAGGAAGAGGGTGCTCACCAGAACCTGTCCATGATGGCATTCTGATCTTGGACTTTCAGGCCCCAGAACTGTGAGAAATAAGTGTTTGTTGTTTAAGCCACCCAGTCTATGGTATTTGTTATAGCAGCTCGAGCTGACTTAAGACAGGAATGAAATACTATATGCTATAACATGGATGAACCTTGAAAACATTATGCTAAGTGAAAGACCCCAGACACAAAAGGCCACATGTTATATGAGTACATTTATATTAAATATCCAGATAGGTAAATCCATAGAGAAAGTAGATTAGTGGTTGCCAGGTGATGGGGTCAGGGGGAAATTGGGACTATCTACTAACAGGCATTGGTTTCTTTTGGAGTGATAGAAATGTCCTGGAATTAGATAGTGGTGATGGCTGCACAACACTGTGAACATATTAAAAATCTCTGAATTATACATGTTAGAATTATTAAAATGGTATATTTTATCTCAATTTTTAAAATTTTTAAATAATTTTTATCCAAATCATATTTACAACTGTATATGAAATAGAAGCATTTGAAATAAAATAAAATTTAAAAATAGAGGGGCTGTGGATTATATTTTCCTCTTTAAAAGCCTCTCAATTTTCAGTATAGCATTGTTTATAACAAGAAAAAACTGAAACCAACCTAAATATTCATTATTAGGGAACTGATTAAATTATGATGCAGTTATCAAAAAGAATGAGATATAGTACAGGTAGTTGAAAAAAGCAGAGGGCCAAACAGTGGCTGAAGTATGATCCCATTTTTGTGTGTCTTTTTTTTTTTTTGGTGGGGGGTGCCCTCACTGAGCAGTATGCGGGATTTTAGTTCCCCGAACAGGGATCGAACCTGTGCCCCCTGCAGTGGAAGCGCAGAGTCTTAACCTCTGGACCGCCAGGGAAGTCCCTTTGTGTGTTTTTAACGCTGTGCAAGCATACTTGTATCTGCACAAGCTCTTAACAGTGGTAACCACAGAAGAGTGGGACTTGGAGACTTATTTTTAATTTTATGCTATTTGGTATTATTTGATATTTTAATAAAAATTGCTTGAAATAAAATGTTTGATTCATCTTTTGGAAAACAACTTCAAGTATTTAGATGGCTTTCAAACATAGTAGATATTCAAGTATTTGTTGAATATAACAGTTGCTGTATGCAAGAAAAGCTTTTTCAAACGTTATTGTGTTTTACAATCAGAAAATGGATGTTGCCATAACATGATCTACATTTTCTGAAAGACTGTTTGGAAATGCTGCCTTATGATGAGTGCAATTTGCCACAAAGCCATTTTATGTGGTATATGTGCCACAGAAGAAAAAACATTGTTAGGTGAAAAACATCTCTACGTATGAAGAGAATACAAAATGAGAAATTATATTCCTAATAACAATGAAAAATTATGTATTATGTAGTGGTTTGTGATCTTAGATATATAACGTGACCTTGATGTAAAGGTATTGTGCCTATAAGGACATGAAGGCCATTTATCAATAAAGAGAAAATTTGCTTGGATTAATGCACAGAAAGGTACTAATGATATATAATAATAGGAACATTATACAAGTATTAAATTACATGAAAATGTACAAAAGGTACCTGTAGCGTGAGAAGCCTAAAAGGTACGTTAGCAAAAATAAAGGATACATATTTCTTCTAATTCTTAATGCTGTCAGAGAATCTCCAAGACTGAATAAACACTGGAGAAATTTACTTTAAGGTAGAGATGAAAATACCAAAACAGAAATTCATACTTCTACTTATGGAGTAATGATGGCAATATAAGAAAAAAAATCCTACCTGCCATTCAAATTCGCTATCTGACCAATCCCAGTATGTGCTAATAGAAGAAGAGACATCACTGCAGACACTCCCCTCAGGGAATAAATCAAAAGACGTGAAGTCCTGATCATCTAATAGGGAATAGCAATCATCTTGATCTCCAACAGAAACTGATGAAAACAGCTCCTCACTGCATTCTGAGCTGGCCACACTTGTTCCACAGGAAGTTAAGTTCCACCTTAAAAACAACACAAAAGAAATCACAACAGAAACTACAGAATCCACACAATTTTAAGATACAAATAGGATATGATTAGTACATTTATGAGGAATATGAGCATATTTTTAGATACGATAATGATATTGTGATTATTTTCAAAAGAGCTCTTATCTTTTAAAGATATATACTAAAATATTTATGAATGAATATGTCTGGGATTTGTCTCAAAATTATAAGGAAGGGGCTGAGGAATGAGTAGGGGTATAGATAAAGCACACTGCCATATGTAATTGTTGAAGCTGCACGATGGGTATATGGGGTTCATTACACTATTCTCTACTTTCATATCTGTCTGACTGGAGCCAGACTGAGTTCAAATTCTTGCTCTGTCACTTACCTGCTGTTTGATCTGAAGCGAAACAAATCCTCCCCAAGCCTGGGTCATCATCTTTAAAATGCGGTTACTATTTACATTATATGAGAATGCATACAGAGCACTCAGCAGACATAAAATGTGCTCAATACATGGCAGCTATTATTATTAAAGAAGAGAGTAGCCAGTGCAGGGCAGAGAAAAGCACCAACAAAGTACACAGGTAGAAGCTCAAAGTGTTTCTTATATTTAAATAACCTTTACATATTGATGATATACAGGATCACTGCAAAGATGTTGGAACAAGAAAGGAGTGACGAATAAGATTAAAATGACCAATAATTCCACTAACTAACAATAACTGATCCATAATGTTTTGGCACTTTTTTCTACATGCATATGTATATTTTTACAGAATCAGCATTGTGTGTGTGTGTGTATGTGTGTGTGTGTAGATAGATATTAGTATCCTACTTTTATTCACTTAACATTATATACTGAACATTTACCCAACTATATTACTTGAAAACATTTTAATGCCTATATAATATTCCACTGATTAAATGTATCATAATTTATTTAACATTACTCCTTCAATAATAGGTACTTAGGCTGTTTCCAATTCTTTTCTTGGTATGACAAATAATACTGAGATGAAACCGTTTTGTTTATAATTATTTATCTAAATATATAATCTCTCAACATAGATTATTTGAAGAATTACTGAGTCAAAGAATATGAACACTTCTAAGGGTGACAGTATACTTAGCCAAGTGCCTTTTCCGAAAAGGCTGCACTAATTTGCCTTCTCCAAAGCAGTCCATAAAAGTGCTCATTTCACCACAACCTTAACAGCACCAAAATTTTCATTTTTAAAAATTTTACCTAGCTGATAGGAGAAAAACATTTTATATCAATTTTTATTTCTTTGATTACTGGCAAGAGCAAAATTAAAAATAATTATTAGCTATTTTGCTACAGCATTTTACTAGGTATTAATATTTTCCTTGTTGATTTTGTTAGAGTTC
Source organism: Balaenoptera ricei (assembly GCF_028023285.1). Classification (NCBI taxonomy): domain Eukaryota; kingdom Metazoa; phylum Chordata; class Mammalia; order Artiodactyla; family Balaenopteridae; genus Balaenoptera; species Balaenoptera ricei. The sequence goes on along the minus strand of NC_082660.1, from coordinate 94,268,102 downwards.
TTTATATGTTAAGGATATTAACATTTTGTCTGTATTATTCGTTGCAGTATTATATATTTTTAATTTTTTTATCTTGAAATCTACAAATCTGTTTTCTTTTATAAATTTCCACTAGCTTTATATTATTAATGAGATAATCTTCATTGCTTTGGCAGTAGCCTAGGGAAATTAACCCTTAAGACATGATTTAGTATATCTGATACTAATAAGGTACTAAAATAATGACTTCCTGAAGAAAAGCTTGTTATTACCTATTATTAGGTTGTTTCTCACCTTTCATTAAATCCAGTTTTTTCCTGAATTGTGTATTCATTTTTTAAACTTCCCCTCTTATTTTATATAGCTAATCTTAATTCCAAAGTTCTTGATTTACAAAATTTGGGCATCCTGACAATTTTATGGCACCTTTTCCTTTGTACTAAAGGTAGAGTATTTTAAAGCACTGAAACACACACACACTCTAAACTATTACAGTTCAGTAATATAAAACCAGAAGTCAACAAACTTTTATAGATAGGCAAAAACCTAAAATTCACCTAAGAATCCTAGAATACCTTGTAATATTACCTAGTTTCATCACGTGCTTGCTAGGTAAGCAGTATCCTCATTTTTAAAAAATCAACAAATCTGGTAGAATTAACCAAATTGCCTCAGTCATGCAATAAGGCAATAGAAAGCTGTGAATGACAATTACAGTGAAAGTTCTGTCCTTTCACACACTCAACAAACATTTAGTCAGCATCTTCAGTGCGCCAAAGCACTGTGTCATGTACTAGGAAAAGCTGTTAGATAATTGTTTTTAATGAGAATTTCTCTTTAGCTTCGAAAACTTAGTAGAAATGTGTTTCCCTTCACGAGTAATAATGACTCTTTTTTAAAAACTAAGCCATATTTAATAACCTAATCATTAGATCACTGACAAGGGAGTCAGGAATTTGCTTGGTTTTGTGCTCTTACCTTAGGGCAAAATCAGGATGTTCCTCAGTTTTCCAGATCTATAACTTTATAACAGATATTACAAGGTTCTGGGTATTCTTAGAAGCCTTAGCTCCTTGTTCTTTTCTTTTTCTTTTTTTTTAATTAACAGCAGCAAGGAAATTGGTCTCATACTTGAAACAATCATTTACAAAATAGAAAAATAGTACTTTGAGTTTTTAAAAAATTCTATTATCTTCTAATATGCAAACATTCTTATTCTTATTATTTTAAGACAAGGTAGATAAAAACCAAGTAGGAAGTACTTTCATCCACTGCTGGTGGGAATGTTAAATTGGCACTGGCATAATCTTTCTGAAAAGCAATTTGGTAGTGTATATATAAAGAGCTTTAAAAAGGTTCATTCCTTTGGACTCAGTAATTGCCTTGCTAAGAATCTATCCGTTTCCCCAAATAGAATTTTGGAAAAAAGATGTATACACAAACATGTCCAAACAATATTATAATAGCAAAAAAAGGAAAAACAAATGCCCCCAAAACATTGGGAATAATTAAATGATATATCTATATCTGAATAATGGTGTTTTAAAAATCATTAAAAATCATATTTTCAGGCTATTTATTGAAAAAGAAAATAAAATGTAACTGCAAATAACCTAGTCACAAATTATATATACAGCCGGATCCTGATTTTTAAAATTATGTATGTACAAAGAAATAACATTAAAAGTAACAACAGGGAATTCCCTGGCGGTCCAGTGGTTAGGACTCGGCACTTCCACTCCGGGGGTGGGGGTTTAATCCCTGGTCAGGGAACTAAGATCCTGCTAGCGATGTGGCACGGCCAAAAAAAAAAAAAAAGGTAACAACATCAAAATGTAGACAGCTGTTATCTTTAGTGAAAAGGATCATAAGTGGTCTTTACAGTTTCGTATATGCCCACAATTTTCTATAATGAACTTTTATAATAGAAATTTAAGAGATGCTTTTAGACTGTTCTGTTGGTTTCAAATGTGTAATGGAAGGGCACTGTGCACGTGTGCTCAGCACTGAACTCTTCAAATTTACAAAGCCCTTACATCTTACTCCACTAACAGAAAACTACCTAACACTAAGATCCTAGCTATAACCATGCAATTATTCACAAAGGAGACTTTCTCCATATTTTAAAAGAAACGTTGAAAAGAATCCATGAAATGGGGTTTAACTCAATAACGAGGCTTGCTGCCCAAATTTTAATTTAAAAAAAAAAGCCAAGAACATTTATCTGCAAGGCTTTTCAGCAAGAATACACAGATGAAAAGATTTCAGCGGTATTTTTCTAAAATTAAGAAAAGCATGTGCACCACATACATTCTTCTGCAGCCCTTTCTCTCTCAGGTAGACCTACTACCTCCCAGGATAAGAATCCAGCCAATGAGCACTGTGGAATACAGTCCTACTGTCAGGTTAATGAAAGTCATTCCAAATCCATGCTATTTATTCTCAGTTAACAGTCCTCTTTGTATTCCTCACTGACTCCCTGCCAGAATCCCCATACAGCCACCCTGACTTCTGCTACTCCTCTGGAGCCCAACAGGCCATCAAGGTCCCAAGTTAGAGCAGATGACACAACCCCCCTACTTTACTCATTCAAATTTCCAACTCTCCTCCCAGCGACCTCCATTGTCTTGGGATCCTTACCCATCCCTCCTACCCCCTCTACAGTCTGGGAAGTAAACAACATTCCATGTCATTTCTACGGCTAATTCTTCCATTTGGCCTTTTGAGTTAATCCCATCCATCTCCTGTCATCCCACCTGCTCTTGTATTTTCAATTTCTCTCTTTCCTGTGGGCTGCTTCTGAGGAGCTAAAATATCTGTTCTTGGAAAATACATAAATAAACAAGGCAAAAAACAAATGAAGAAACCTTCACTTTTTTTTCCCAAATTACCACATCGCTCCTTCCTTTCCCTGCTAAATTTATTGAAAAGTGTCTTCTATTCTCTCAACCTCTGTAACCCCACAGTTCCACTCCTATCACACTACTGGAATCTCTGTTCTAGAAATCTACATTTCTAGCCTAAATAGTTCTCCAAAGCCTGATCCCCATTCTCAATTTGTCACAACAAGCCCCCAAACCAAATTCCTCATGCCTCTGTAATACATCTCACTTCATGAAACGTGGTTCTCCCACCTGTAACTCACAACTCTTCTGCACCTCTAATTCTCTAACAAGACAGGAAAACTGTGGGTAGAACAAAAGGCACACGGTAGTCTTGGGCTTTTGCTAGTTAATGGTGATTGAAAATGGGGCTCTGAAATCACAGAACTGAGTAACTGCTTTATACAATACGTAGTTCATTTTGTATCCTGCCAATAGGGTATACAAAAGTGAGGCACTGTCCTCCCACATGCTTTTCACAATTGTTCAATGTCAAAGTACTGATGTACTCCTGAAAGAGGAAGAGAATAACACACTGAGTAGTTCATATTAACCTCCTTCATCTCGCAACTTAATTACATGACCTACCAATATCATTATATTTTTTTTCAATTTGCTAAATGATATCCTTTTTTGATGACAGTGGAAGTTACCGTGGACAAATGCTAAGAGAAAACCCACAATTACACCAGAAATATCCTGTCCCCCAAACTAAAAAAAAAAAAGCCTTAGAAACTATATATATATTCCATATTGATATTTCAATTAAAAATGAAATGTTTTAAGTTTTTTTGGCTTACTGAAGTTTATTTTATTCCCCCCAAATTCTAGACAAACCCAACTTGGTGATAAAATCCTAAAAGATACTCCTAGAAAAGTGAATTCTCAGGAAGCTGGCTATGTTCATGTAATTTATTTTCCACTGAACCCAGACCAGTGACACACCAATCTAAGTCACAGGTGACTCTAAACGCAACAAACATTCAAACTTAGGAATCATAAGTAATAGTGCCTTGACTCTTTTGATTAATGAAGACTGCATAGATACCCCAGAGTCCAGTAAACGAGCAGACACAAAATCATCATCACCATAAGGCCCTTATCAACAGCATTATTTAAACAATCTCCATAGTTTTGTTATCAGGTAACAAGGAAGAAGCAAAATAAAGGTAAATCAAGTACCTACCCACTGACAAGCTTTCTATTTTCAATGAAACTTGTTTTATAATGATTAAACCCAAGGCACGATATCAGAACTCAACTATTCAGATCTGATTTGTTTTGGATTGTTGCTTGAATTGGTGAATGATGTGCTGTGACCCATACAACTCCAAAATAAAAGAACTCCCTAAACTAAACTTTGCCCACATACATGATTTAGCTGTTTTCTTCTCCCTGAAAAGAAATAACTGGAAGCATATGGTCCTCTCAAACGCCATCCTGAGGAGCGGGGTAAGAAGGCAGAACGTTCCAGAAGGAGAAAAGATTTAAAAAGCAAGGTAGCCTAGGGCAGAAACATCACCTGCTGTAAGAATTGCTAATTCTGCTTCCCCTTATCTCAGCTGAGGAGGGTACAGAGCAAGATAGACTAGACCTCCTGCTACCATTCGAAGCCTTGTGAAAAGTAGGGTAGGAGAGGGGGGGTTTTAAGAAAGCAGGCAGTAACTAGAAAAAATGCTTGACTTGGGAAAACTGGGGCTGAACAAGAACCTCCCCCTCTATCTTCACCACCTCATGCTGGAAACAACCTTGACCCTACCAAGGTCTGTAAGACAAGGGGTAGAAAAACACAAGGAAAAAATGGGGAGGAGGAGAAAGAACAGAACAAGCTGTAAGAAATGTATTATTCACCATGCTTCCCTCCCCATCACCCCCACACATTTTGGCAGCACTTACCCTCAGCCTCTGTCCCCACTCCTTTGCCCTCATCATCAGAGCAGGCTAATTCTGAGATCATTTAACTTTCCTGTGTATATGATTTATTCCAGTGCTGCAAAACTTAAAATATCCAATATGTGCACAAGTATTCTTTTACCTTATTTTCCAATGCAAACAATTCTAAGCACACTTGATTTCATAAATATGTTACATTCATGCTATAGTCACATCATGGGTTTCTGTGAGTTAGTCTAAGAAACCATAACAACCATTTATAACACTGGAGCCATTAGTTCTGTTCCAAGTTTCATCACTGGCTCCGAAGGAGTAATCCTGGCTTTGCCTGACTCGGTTTTATTAACTTTAACACAGTCTTTTCTCTCTGGGCCTCAGTTTCCTCATTTTTGCAATGAGGATTTGGAACAGTTGTAACAAGTTTACTACCGTTTTCTTTTCAAATGTGTTATAGCGATGTTCTGTATGATTATTTAATTGTAACACCTTGTTTCCAGACTATAACTTTCTTTTAGGTAAGAATCATATTTTATATATTCCTTGTACTTGGTAGAAGGTTAGTAACTCTGTAGATTGATTTAAGGGGTTGGGGGGAGCATGCAAAAGGCATTAGAATGTGGAAGGATTTGTTTGTGTTCATATTGTAAAGTGGACCAGAAATCAGAATTAGACTCCTTAATGCAACTCCAGTATTTTCCATAGCTGAATCCCTCTCTCTCTCCCTCCTCCCTTGTTCTCCACCCCCTCCCAGGCTTCTGTGTGTGTGTGTATACACACATATACATATAATATGCACCTATGTTATAGGTTGGGGTATATGTAAAACATCTTCAAATCCCCCCCATTTGATATAACACAAATACCTGCATCAGAGAATTCTCCAGAACACTCTACTTTCCAATAAAACCAGTTAGGGGATGCACCCTCTGAATAAATTTGTATAAGCAAGCCCATCCTAAGCTTCGCTGCATCCTTCCACTGGGGGAGCAAACCAAAGGATGTGCTTCAGGAAGGAATCTTCCAGATTTAAGCTTATACATTTTGGCAGGGCCTAAAGCGCTAGGGCAAAGAGTTCATTTAGCAAAGAAAAAAAAAGAATCGCCTGGTTTCCTAGAGCTTCACTAAAAAATGGGGGGTTGGGAGGTGGAAATAGGGCTATGAGACAGGTTAAAAATTGGGAAAAGGTAGATTCTAGCTTTTAAAGTGCCACCTTTCAAAAAGATCGACTTTTGATTTTGAGCCATCCGAAATCCTCTCTATGGAGGACTGGATTGTACCGGAAATGGAAGGGGTTAAACTTTTGAGGGTGGATGAAAACAGGGAAGCATCTAAGAATCAAGGGTTGGGGTTTGGGATTCACAGGGTACAGATGGGGCGGGAGGGGGAAGGGAGGAGTCGCTGGGTCAGAAGATGAATGGGGGAAAAGAGAGAGAGTAAAATGCCGGCCAAAAGGAAAATCGGAGGACAGGGGTGAAATAGGGAGGGGAAGAGGGAAGGAGCCCGGGAATGAGCGCTGGGCGGAGGAAGGTGGGGGAGGGGGCGACTGGAAACGCAGACCCGAGGCGGAGGGCCAGAATGGGGGGAACCGGCGTTCTCCGGCTGGAAGCAGGGGTGTGGGCAGTCTGCCCCTGCCCTCAGCGGAGGTTTGTACCTGTTGGTGTGGAAGCGGTGGAGCGGATCCGTGCGATGGCAAGACGAGAGCTGGCAGCCGAAGTCGCTGATGTCCAGGCAGCCCGGCTCCTCGCTCGGGCAGGTGCCCACCCCGCGAGGGGGTCCCAGAAGCGGGAAGGGCTCCTCGGGGGTTAGAAACTTCTCGTACGAAGTGGTGGCTGACGCTTCGTCGGACATGGTTGGAGATGGCCTGGCTCGGGCTCCCTCTCCGGCCCCCGACTGCTCCCGCGACCGTCCCTGCCCCCACTCTAACCTGTCCGCTGTCGCCGCCGCCGGGGTGTGCCCGCCGCAGCTCCCTGGCAGGCTGCGCACCGCGGCCCACCGCTGCCCGCGGAGTGCCGAGCGGCACGAAGCGGCTGCTCGAGGCTACAGGCGCCTGCCGGCCACTCAGTCAGCGCCTCAGTGGCCTCTTTAACCACCTCAGCCGTCGCTGCCGCTGCCCGGCCCAGCCCAGTCAGCGCAGCGCCGCGCCGCCGCCGCCAACCGGCCCGCCCACTGCGCTCGCCGCTCGCAACTGCAGCACTCAGCCCGACACCCGCAGGGAAGGGAAAGGCGGCGGGAAGCCGCTCCCTGTGCCCCCTGCTGGCGCGGAGGAGGAACTGACTCTCCGCCCGCCGCAGCCCGCGCCTCCGGCTCCGCCCCGCCCCGCCCTGCCCTCCACGCGTCGAATCAGGGATTCCAGGCGCTGGAGAGGCCCGGCGCTTCAGGTCAACCTCCTCCTCCGGTTTCTCACCCTCGGCTGATTACTAAGCAGCAAGCCGCAGTCCTGAGAAAAGGGACTTAGCTAAGGTCACACTGCGGTGCGTGAGAAAGAATCCGGAGGCCCTGGTTCCCAGCACACTCGATCACCCTGTCCCAATTCAACAAGTAATTATTGAGCTTCTGAAGTGTGTGTGCCCAGCACTGTGCAATGACCTGCAGGGGAAGTGGACCAAGTAGGAAGAAATAGTCCCTGCTTCACCCTTGATCACCTAACCCCAGAACTGCGCAACAGCCACCAGGCTACTTAGAGTTGCTGGACACGTAGTGTTCTTTTGTGCTCTGTGCTCTTGCACGCATTATGCATTCTGCTTGGAATGCCCTGCCGTTTCTCCACTGCTAATCCTTAAAGCCCAGCTCAAACGTTACCTCCTCTGTGAAGCCTTCCCTGACTCCCAAATGAGACTTAGGTATTCCCGCCAATGCTCCCGTAGAAGATATATTATGGCGCTAAACTTGTTCAACTTAAATCAACTTACATGCTTTTCTTTCTTCCTACCTGTTTCTCTTTTCTCTGTTTTCTAGACAGTGGTTCCAGATCTTGGACACGTAAAATTTTTAAAAATAGTCGGAGGAAAACACAACATTGCCAATTACTTATTTTGCCAAACAAAGACAATTTTTAAAACTACCTACTACTATTTTATAAAAGGAAGCACATTTTAATATAAAATGATAAGGGCATAATCTCTCAATAAAAAAATATATTTAGCTTCATGGGAAAGCATCACAATGAACTTTGAGGGAAGCATAGAACTAAAGTAGGTGGAAAGGAGAGGAACAGTGAAAGAACGCAGGAGGAAGGGAAGGAGAAAGGGGGTTGGAGAAGTGGGGAGTTTTCACACGAGCCCCAAACAGTCTTAAACTCGGTGCCTTGTCCTACCAATGCAACTTATAATGAAAACAGCTCCTCAACCACTCCTTAAAATTTACGTCTTGCTTCAGTTATTTGGTTACCCAACTGTTGAGTATGTGTGTCTTCTTTCACTTAATTTAGAGATCGTAGAAGTGAGAGTGATGATGGTTTGACCTGTGGTCCCAATGCACCCATTCTCAGGGGCCTGGGACTAGTGAGACAGAATGGCCCATAGCTTAGTCCCCACAAACAAGAGACTTGATTGTCCAAATGAAGCAAGAGTCAAGTGCTGCATTATAATGTAGGTACTCAGGTAATAGCACCAGAAAGTATTAATAAAAAGCTAACAAAATAGCCTAATTTAAACATATATTTTGTACACATACTTTAATAGGACACTGTTTTTCAAACTGGAATCCAATGACAGTCTGAGTTTTTCTACAAGCATGTCTTACTTTTACATCCAGTGTTAAGCATATTCTGGAGTGCCTGGATGACTGAATGATAACAGCTGCCACATAATTTGGACATGTATTTGAGTCTGTTTTTAAAATCAAGCTGGCACAAGGTAATACTACTTTGTCATAAGTTAGTGAGAAAATAAATGAGGTGAACCTCCTACTTCATGGCTTACTGTACAAATGAAGATTTTCCAGTAGTTTGCGAGAGGAAAGTGATGGGAAAGGAGAGTCCTCACAAGACATACAAGCATGCTGAAGGTCAAGAGCACACACTGGCCAGTCAGTAGTATGTTCAGGTTTCTAAGGGCAGTTTTGTCTCAGCAAACATCATGTATCACATTAAATGAACATTATTTTTTATTTGTGCATAATTTGTAAATTTACGTTGGTGTTGAATTTGTATAAGAGCTTTATGAACAGCAGAGTTCATATTTAGTTTTGTTTGTTTATATTTAAGAAATAGTAGTATAAAAAGAATTTACATAAATGATTGGGTCTGAGAGAATGTTTTTCTTTTAAGAGTTCCCTTGAATATATTTTTCAGCTGAGAAACAGTGATATAGATAATGACAGTACATAGAGTCTGTGCACTATGTGTGTAATGTTTACTTAAATACGTGGTAATTATGTACTAATACATCTTTACTATGCTCTTAGCCACTAGGAGTTGATGACTGTTGTGCATCCTCCCTTCTTGCCCCACTTCAATTTGTTTGGTTTGTCCCTTGGGTGTACCTAGTCTGAATGCATTTACCCAATTCGTCCCTCCCTTCCATTATAATGGAATGGAATAATTCTAATATGTATGTATTAGTTCCCTACCTTCTTTGAGGGTCTGGGCCTGGAAGGAAACTCTGGAGTGATCTACCTTCCTCAGATGCATAACTTAGCACCCAGAGAGTTGATGAACTGCAAGAGTGTTGTGAGAGACTGAACAGGACTGAGAATTGCCAACCAATCTTTATCGTTTTAGTTACTATTGGATAAAAAAATATTGAACTTGACCCAATGATCTATGATCTAACCCTTATAATTTTTTCATGTGATTGATGGATGCAACGTATGAGTGTGTATGTATTGACATCTATATCTACATCTATATATATTAAATAATATATATATTATATATATAATAAGCTCCCCAAATATCACCAACACAACCTGAAAAACAAAGCTTGAGTATATTACTTATCACAGCAAGGGAGAACATCTATTCCACAAAGATTTGGCAGTGTCTCAGAGGGAAGAGGTAAGGATAGAATTCATTAAAATTGGAAGTTTGGTTTAAAGTAGACATTTCAGTGTGGAGACTCGATTAGGATTCAGAATCATGATACAACAGTCCAAGAATGGTGGAGGCAGCAAGGCAAGAATTGAGGTAAGAAATTCAGAGAATCTTAGGGTGCAAACTTTGTTGATGCTTCCCATTGAAGAGTTAGTGGGTCTTTTGGGAAATTCTTATGAAGGGTATATGGTTTGTGTCTAGACTAATTTTTTTGCATGTGGATGTCCAGTTGTTCCAGCACCATTTGTTGAAAAGGGTATCTTTTCTCCACTGTACTGCCTTGACACCTTTGTTAAAGATTATTTTATGTGGGCCTAAACTGGGACTCTTTGTGCTGTTCCACTGATCTATTTGTCTAGTCTTTTGCCAATACCACACTGTTTTGATTACTGTAGCTTTTATAGTAGGTTTTCAGGTCGGGTAGTGTCAGTTCCCTGACTTTGTTCTTCTTCTTCAACATTGCGTTGGCTATTCTGGGTCTTTTGCCTTTCCATATAAACTTTAGAATCAGTTTGTCGATATCCACAAAATAATTTGTTGGGATTTTGATTGGGATTGCATTGAATCTATAGATCAATTTGGAAAGAACTGACATCTTGACAATATTGAGTCTTCCTGTCCATGAATGTGGAACATCTCTCCATTTATTTAGTTCATGTTTGATTTCTTTCATGAGAATTTTATAGTTTTCCTTATATAGATCTTATATATATCTTGTTAGATTTACACCTAAGTATTTCATTTTGCGGGTGCTAATGTAAATAGTACTGTGTTTTTAATTTCAAATTCCACTTGTTCATTGCTGGTATACAGGAAAGTGACACTTTTGTATATTAACCTTGTATCCTGGGGAAGTTCTTGGGATGAGCAATCAAACCATTTACCTGGGCAGGACAGTCCTGAAAATAAAGAGATGCTCATGAAGACAGAGGAATAGCAAAGTTATATTAATATAGACAGTAAAGCATAGTTTTGGTTCTCAGAGTCCAGGCTGAGTGTGGGGCTAGTTTGGGCTCTCAGTTTTTCCTTAAATACATCATTAATGTCTAAGGTGTGATCATTCTTGATTTTCACTGTTGCTTGAGGTGTCACAATCATATTTCAAGTTTCTGTCTATGGTTGTTCCAGTCTCTAAGTTTCCCACAGTGGTTGTTTATATCTCTGTATCAGGTTTTTCTGCTCTTTCTGCTATATAACCACTTGCTCGATTGTTTGACAGAACAACAGCTGTGATGGAGATCATAAATCTGAAACCGCAAAACAAACAATACTAAATACTAAAGGAAGGATTGTGATCAGATTTTGTATGTTTGATTATGATCAGAGTTTGTGGTACACTTCTCAGCCAGGAGCCAAGAGTGCCTATATTAAACCAAGGGAATATATCCCATCTCTGATCTGAAGAGTCTGCTGAACCAGCTATGAGGTCATTCTCCAGATTACCCAATTTCTGATTTCTTGGTTTACTTCCTGGATTTTTAGTAGTATCACAGATCTCAGAAAAGTCTGCAGGGATGTAAGCACAACATTCTACTGTTAAAGTAGCTCACATTCTCCCTCAAGAAGCCAATCATATCTGAGACAGTTCAATTCTGAACCATGGCCTGCTCAATTCTATGAACTTCTGAGGCAAGAAGTTCTATCATCTTAGTGGCTGTATTAGTTTCCTAAGGCTGTTATAACAAATTGCCACAAACTTGGTGGCTTAAAACAACAGAAATTTATTCTTGCACAGTTGTGAAGGCTAGAAATCTGAAATCTGGCAGGACCACACTCACTCTGGAGGCCCTAGGGGAGAAGTGGTTCCCTGCTTCTTTCAGCTTCTTGTAGCTGCCCTGGCATTAATGGGCTTGTAGCCTCATTTCTTCAACATCTGCCTTCATCACACTGCCTTCTTTGTGTGTCTGTCAAATACTCCTCTGCCTCACTTTTATAAGGACACTTTGGATGTAGGGCCCACCTGGATAATCTAGGATAAGGTCTCCTCTCAAAATCCTTAAATTTATCTTTTTTTTTTTTTTTTTTTTTTGCTTACCATATATTGTAATATTCAAAGATTTCAGGGATTAGGAAGTGGAAATATCTTTCAGGGGGTTACCATTCAGCCCACTGCAGTGGCATTGTCTAAATCGCTTGATATTCTCTGAACCACAGCATGTAGGATTTGCTCTACTTTCTGGGCCTTTTATAAAGCATGAAATTAAGAGGCCTGAGGAGAGGAAAAAGAAATCCAGAATTCCCCAAAAGTAGTTAGGGTTTCAGTTCTCTAGTCAGAGTCCCCCACCCTTTTTTTCTTTCTTGAATTAAATTGTCTGCTTATCCTTTTTCCTAGAAGACAAACCAATGGGCCAAAATGTATGATATAAAAGACAATCCCGATAATAAAGCCAATTCCCAAAGTTTTAGACAAAATATCTATAAGGATAATGATTGAGCTTATTTTCATCAGACAGTAAATGTTACATCTGATTTACAAAAAAAGATGAACATAGTTTTTATAGAGGAAAAAAACTGTAAGATATGTAATAATACAGAGATATAATGTACATTCTATACCATGAATATACCAAACATACAGGAAGAATATATATTGACAGAATATCAAGAACACCAACTAAAGAGATTCAGTAAATCTGGAGCAGGTACCAAAAAACCTTTATTTTAATGGAACTCCATAGGTTAAGTCTGATGCACATCCTCATTTAAAACCCACTGGCCTTGAAGATGCTAGATTCAAATTAATAAGAAGTAAGGTTGCGGCCAAGAAACGGTTTAAAATAGTAATTGAAATTATAACCGATAATGCTATACTGCTATTGCCTAATATTCTCAGGCAAAGAATCACCAGGACTCTGACAAATAGAAACATCATGGAGACCAAGGGCCTTGAGAAATCTCTAGGTACTTCCCATTTAGCATACAATTTTGAAATTTTTATGTTAATAACATTTTTCCCATACAGATTTAACCTGGAGAAGGCTGAGCATCTCTTCTGATTAGATAACTCTTCCCATGCGTCTCATCAATAGTAACATTGAATAAAGATAATAGTTTCTAGCATCTTTTTCCAAGGTGAAAGAACAAGTTTTTGATTGTCCAGGGGCCTGGTGGAAAATATATCCTGAAAGTTATTTTATTTCATTTTACATTTAGGAGTCAATCTTAGGAAGGAAACAAAATCAAAAGTCAGGAGATTTGGATACTTAAAATAGGAGAGTTGGTGGAAAGAAACGATATTTGGCTATTCATATGAAAGGAGCAATAAAGCATTTAAAAATAAACAAAGAAGTAATATGACTATCAAGAACATTAGCTCTTTCATAAGTGAGGAAACTTTGTTTTCTTAAATAATCAAGGACATGATAAAGTCAATACAAAGCACAGAAAATTATTCTGGTAAAACATGAGATCTTTTTTATCTAGGCAGATTACATGGAATAACCCTTCATATTGTAGGTGAAGGAAATGAACAGCAAACAATGTCTTGTACTATGCTAGGCCCTGGAAATACAAAATAAATGTGACATACTCTAAACCATCCAAGATTTTACAATCTAGGTAAGGAAACATATATGAATTTTTAAAAAGTGAAAAAAATGTGACAGAGATCGCTAGTTGTCTATCACATACCTTTCTCCCCATTCTTTCTAAGTGATAAAATGTGGTTTTGTTGGGGGGTGGCTATGTACCCAAATGGGAAAGAATGTAATCTCTCAGCCTTCCTTTCAGATAGGGGTGCCCATGTGACTAAATATAGGTCAATGGTACGTAGGTGGAAGTTGTTGGGTGGGGCTTCCTAGAAAGCTTCATAATTTTGTCCATGTGTATGTGTGTGCACATACATGCACTGGGGTGGGGGAGGAGGAGTGATGGTGCTTATGAAGTTGCTAAGCTGGGAGGCATTACCTTTTTACTCATTCTTGCCTAGGACACGGGTGTGATGGCTGGAACTACAGCAACCATATTGTTACACTGAGGAAACTTTGCGTTAGGAAGGCAGAGCTTGAGCTTGGAAAACATAGCAAAAAGATGAAAGGAGCTGCTGTAACAATATTGAACTGCCTACCTTCGGATTTCTTTTATGTGATAGAAAAATAATGGGTTTCTTAATGACCGGCAGACACAATTGCTAATTGATGCAACATATAATTATAATGTAGTAAGATGTAAGGTCTAAAAGAGGTATGTATAAAGACCTATGAATGCACATTTAAGGAAAGGATGAATTCTGCATAGGAAAAAGGAGACTGGGAAGGTCTTCACAGAGGGAGTGACATTTGGCCTGGGCTTTCAGAATATGTGTATCTGTCAACTAGGCCAGGAAAGATGGGCATTTTGGATCAAACAGTGACACTGAAATTTCATATAATTTCTGTGGTGAAACTGGTGAATGTTGAAAGATAGATGAAGGACTTAGAAAATGTTTTTTTATTAGAAATGGATGATGTGATAGTAATCATATACAATCATGGAAACCCTTAAGGGTTGGTGGCCAGAAAATGTTTGAGAAATACCAACAGAGGGTACTATTGTAATAAAATGTACATATCTGCCCTCATATAATTTTCTTATTATTTCTGAAAAAGAAATAAGATATATCATTCCCCTGTATAATTCTATCCATTCCAATGTTTTAGCACTTTAAAATTTTTAATGAGTAATTCTCCATTCTTCAATTGCTCTTACCAAGACTTCATTTAACCATTATTACAAGTAAGTTAGGAAAGTCATCTCTCCTCTTCAGTATACCTGTGTTATGCAAGTTAAAATAGTATTCTTTCCTATGCTATACTGAAAATCTTGTACAGAACTAAAATACTACATAAGACCTATAAACATTGAGATTTATTTGACTAATGTAGAAAGGGCTTTTCAGAAACAACCAATATTTCTCAGATTAGTATACATTTTTAAATAATGATATTTTATTCTTACAAAATAGGAAACGCTTATTTCAGTTACCAAATCGAAAACAACCACTTAAAAGACCCTCCATAATCTGACTTTTTTCAAGGGAGGATACAATCAATATATTTTGCTAAATAACAAATAAAAAGGAATTGAAATAAATAATAACATAACATACAAATAAATACATGTAAATAAATAAAAATAATAAATAAAAAAGGGAATTAATGATGAGAGGTAACACTAAAAGGAATATATTTATTCAAATATACACAGAAATAAGTTTTCAGATATGTTTGGGTCTTAATTTAGATGGAAGTTAATTGAGAGGATAATCCCAGTGAAAAGAATTGCCTTGGCTCTTTTATTTTAAGCCAGAAGAGTGGATTTAGTTAACTGTTTTGGTATGGGTGGCTTTACAAAGGATATATAATAGGATTTATGTGTTGGAGGAAAAAAACTGAATGTGATACCAGAAGTTAAGGATTTTGTATGTCTGCAAATGTAATTTTAAAAATCTGGTCATTTTCAACCTGAACCCTTTTTCAACCTGAACCCTACTCAACCAATACCTATATACTTCTACAATATTATGATCAAGGTTTATAATAATGACCCCAATATGTCTTCTGAGTCATAGCAGAATTATTAAATTAGGATATATTTTTATTATTTGCAAACTGGCAATCTGGTCTGTTTTTTTAACACTTCTAGATTAATCAGAGCATCTTTATCGGGTATCCAACCTTGGGCTTGTTCTTTGGCCATCTTCAGTAACAGTTTACAGTTAACAGAAATGAAACAACCAACAACTGATAAATTTAAGATGCGTGTTATTAGAGCAAGAATATCTATCACAAAATAATTACAATCTAACCAAATTTTTAAGGAGTGTCACATAGCTTTTTCTAACAATTATAAGATTTTTTTCAGATTCTGTATTGAAAAAGAACTACAATGAAGCATGAACGAATTTACTTTCATTTCTAATTTCAGAGAATGTAGTCTGTTAATGTCAGCAAGACAAGAGATGTTATGAATAGGCTGAGCCTCATTTTCATTTGTTAGGTCATATGTCCAAGTTTAATTTGAGGGTCCCTATCTAGTTGCATCTTAACTCACCCCTGGCTTCCCCAGAGATGGTTATGACTGTTCTGCCTACAATGGGGGGCCTACAGAGGGCCTTGCTTGCTTAGTCCTCTGATAAACATGAGATAAAAATAAGTCTTAGGAAAGGAAACCCTCCTACACTGTTGGTGGGAATGTAAATTGGTACAGCCACTATGGAAAACAGTATAGAGTTTCCTCAAAAAACTAAAAATAGAGTTGCCATATGATCCAGCAATCCCACTCCTGGGCATATATGCAGAGAAAACTCTAATTTTAAAAGATACATGCACCCCAATGTTCATACCAGCACTACTTACAATAGCCAAGACATGGAAGCAACCTAAATATCCACTGACAGATGAATGGATAAAGATGTGGTGTGTATATACACAATGGAATACTACTCAGCCATAAAAAAGAATGAAATAATGCCATTTGCAGCAACATGGATGGAACTAGAGATTATCATACTAAGTGAAGTCAGAGAAAGACAAATATATGATATGAGCTGTATGTGGAATCTAAAAAAATGATACAAATGAACTTACTTACAAAACAGAGAGAGACTCAAAGACATAGAAAACAAACTTATGGCTACCAGAGGGAAAGGGGGTGGGGGAGGGATAAGTTAGGAATTTGGGATTAGCAGATACAAACTATTATATATAACATGGATAAACAAACAGGTCCTACTGTATAGCACAGGGAACTATATTCAATATCCTGTAATAAGCCATAATGGAAAATAATATGAAAAAGAATATATATCTATATATATCTGAATCACTTTGCTGTATACCAAACTAACACAACATTGTGAATCAACTATACTTCAGTTAAAAAAAAAAAGTCTTAGGGAGGGTTGCCTGAAGCAGAGCCTGAGACTGAGGTGCGGGGAGTGTGGGTTCTTCATGTGATTTATCGGGGGAGTGCTCTCAAGTGCAGGGGAGTGAAGGAAGCAGGATACGGCAGGAGGAAATAACTTAAGCCTACTGGAAACCAGCTTCAACCTGACCCCACAAGGAGTGCTGGGATAGGTTTTGCACCACAAAATTGGTCTACCTTGAGGTAGTCTGGCATTATATACTCTCATCATCAGTCATTGACTGCAGGTTGCAGGGGTGTGTGGGGAGTAGAAGTCTTGTAGAGTACTGAAGCTCTTATTCTGCAGAGTGCAATTATCCAGAAAAGGAAGCGGGTATAGTTAGCTGCTAACACCCACAGCTGCTGGGGGTGCGTCCATCTGCCTTGCAAAGGGGGCCTGAACTGGGCACCAGCAGTGTGTGTACACTACAGTATAGAAACACTGTCATATGTGTATTAGGACCCCAGATCAGCCCTTAAGAAACATAACTGAAAAATACCACAGAAAGCACTGCAGAACTTGAACACAAACTATGTATGACACTTTCTAAAATTATGTTATGAGAAAAACTGGGATGAGATGATGGGAACACATCTCCCTTTCTAACATTGGGTTTAGGAATATCCTCTCCCCTTACCTACTCTCTTTGCTAAGCAGTAGCAGCTGGTGGTGGCTTCTGTGATCAGGGTAAGATGCCCAGCAGTGAAAGAACAGGGTTGGTTGGGAGAATTTAAAGCAGATGAAGTCTCTGGAATGGGGATATGTGGTTTAGGGTGAAAGGAGCTGTAAGGGCAGGGTCTCTTGTTTGTGTCTGAGATCTGCACCCAACCTCTCTGCTTTGTTTATTTCTACTGGCCCTAGGGACACCCTTGTCTGCTTGTTTTCCCTCTGTCAACACTTTTGCTTTGCACCAGGCCTCTGGAACTGGACTTCTCTCAGCTTTACCCTTATGCTGACATTTTCTAATAGTTTGACACTAGAAATAATGGAGGAAATTAAAAGCTTTCTCATGCTATCTCTCCTTCTTCTTTTTAAACTTAGCCACTTTTTAAAAAAAATTTTATTGGAGTATAGTTGACCCACAATGTTGTGCCAGCATGACGGCCTATATGGGAGAAGAATCTAAACTTACCCACTTTACGTAGAAAACCAAGCCCAGACACGTGTGCTATTGTTGGGTGTTGTGAAGAAAAAAAGGCAAGTTGATTCTTCTGCAATTCAAGCCCAGAGGCTTTCCTGGGTGTGCAGGGTAATGAGTTCTGAAGTGCCATAAAGGAGTAAAGAAGGTCAGGGAGCTACAAAAGTGGTACAGGAGTGGAGACAAAGCAGTACTTGGTTTACCTTCAGCAAATTTGGGGACTTACCTTCTTCTCCTTCCCCAGTCCCTTTATCATCACCAGTCTTTCTCCTGAAAACAACCATTGTGGACGGCCTGAGAATAAGTTGGGAGGTGGGAGTGGGTAGGTGTGGAGCAAGCGTAACAAGACCCTGGGTACTGTAGGTTCTGAGGGAAAGGAGGGTATTCCTTTTTTGTTTTTATCTGGGAAAGAGGAGATTTCCCTGTGCTCTTGGGCTGAGGTAGAAATACCTTATTCTACCTGCTGCTAATGTGGAAATTACTACCACTTTGTCTGGAGTCAGAAGAGTATATTAAAGAGTCTCTTGGTGCTGTCTTAAAACAAGCAAAATCTTTTATAATATCCAAGTTTTAGAGACTGATGGGGTGAGTTGGGGGTCCTGCACCTTTTATCTCCGGTGGCCTTAGGCAGTATGGGCAGTAATGGGGCCTGTGTGGCACAATAGGGCACAATAATTGAGCTCACTCTGACTTGCTATTTTAGTCATCTTTGCTGTCAGCCTTCAAAGGAGAGACACTTGCTTTATTGCCTGCTGTCCCTTCTGTCTCTGAAGAGAACCTAGCCTTCCTGACCTGCATGGATATTGAGGCAACTCTTAGGGAAAAGAAGAGCACTCAGAAAGAATTTACGGCCGTTTTCTCAGTGATATTTGAGAAGGGCCAAGACATCTCTGAGTTTAAGTCTCGGCTCTATTTGTTATTAGCTCTGTGACCGTAGGCAAGTTATTGAGTTATCTGCTATCTCACTGGCCTGAATTTTCTCTTTTTTTAAAAAAGATATATGAACCCTTATGTTCTTTTTTTAAAAATTAATTTATTAATTTATTTATTTTTGGCTGTGTTGAGTCCTTGTTGCTGCACGTGGGCTTTCTTTAGCTGCAGCGAGCGGGGGCTACTCTTCATTGCAGTGCACAGGCTTCTCATTGCAGTGGCTTCTCTTATTGTGGAGCATGGGCTCTAGGTGCACGGGCTTCAGTAATTGTGGCACACAGGCTCAGTAGTTGTGGCGCACGGGCTTAGTTACTCCACAGCATGTGGGATCTTCCCGGACCAGGGCTCGAAACCGTGTCCCCTGCATTGGCAGGTGGATTCTTAACCACTGCGTCACCAGGAAAGCTCCTGGCCTGAATTTTCTTAGTTGCTTAGAGAAACAAAGAGGAGGAGAGAGAAGGATAGTACTTACAACTACCGCCAATTATCATGAGGATTAAACAACAACAACAAAAATGGGTGTAAAACACTTAACATGGTACCTGGTCCACAGACGCTCAAACGTTAACCATGATTGTCGTTTATTATTTATCAGCGAGAAGGTCTTAGCTGAGAAGACATATCCATTAATGTCAATAATTATAATTTCTATTTCAATATACCGCTTAACTCTGTGCTAGGCAATGTTGTAGGTGCTGCTTGCATGTGACTTTTAAAATTCTCACTACAACCTACTATCATACCCATTCTACAGATGAGGAAGCCAAGGAATAGCGTGCTTAAATCCCTTGCCCAAGATTCCACGGTTGCATAGTGGTAGAATGGAGATTCAAACCCAGAAAGTCAGGTTTACAAAGCCTGTGCCCTTAACCATTGAGGTATGCAGTTAAATAATCAGACAAGAATCAAAAGGAGATGGGGAATGGAGGGTAGAAAAGGCACAGGTTCAAGGTGAACAGTTAGAAACAGGAAATTTAGAGTTTCGGTAGGTCCGGAAGCTTAAACGCATCATTATAATTATAAACCGTTCATGTTGTCAACTTAACAAGTTAAGCTCCTATTTAAAAACGAGTTAGTAAGCTTACAAGTCAACTTACAAGCAAGTTGAGAAAATCTTCGATAACTATAACTAAGGGACAGGCCCGGTCTTTTATGTATTTTACCAATTAGGTGTCCGGGATCTCACGAAGCAATCTGCGTGCCAGGGGGCGTCGATGGGCCAATGAACATGGACGTGAAGGGGTTAATACCGGAGTTTGGGGGTGGACCGAGCGGAGGCGAAGAGGACTGTGGGAGCTCCGTTGTACGTCGCCCCAGGGCGCCTGGGAAATATCCAGTGCGCGTCTCTATTATGACCAACCCTAAGTAAGGGCCATCGGCAGGCTGGATCTGGCCACTGCCGGCGCAGCTGCTCTCAGAGGCCGGAAGGCAGGGGCCGTCGGCCGCCACCGGCAGGGCGGACGAGGCGGAGGTTTGTAGCACTTGTTTTGGGCTGAAGGCATAGGCATGTCCTGCCTCCAGCCGCGCTGGGACAGGGGAACGGAAGTGAGAGGGGGTGAGGAGAAGGGGGAACTGACAGAGTGACGGACCCGGCGGCGAAAATTGAGGGCGTGGGTGTCGGAAGGGGGCGTGTAACTGTGTTACGTAGGTGATGAGTTGTGTGAATCTTTTGGGAAGTATTTGGGGATGGGAGAGGTGGCGAATAGACGAATGGAGGGTAAAATCAGCAGGGTGAAAACGTGTTGTTGGCGGGACACCAGCACATATGAATCGTACCTATATGGGATGATTTTATTGAAGTGATTTTATTGGGCTCCTGGTTTCAGATTCTACTTTTGATGGGTTGACTCCCTTTAACAAATTACCAAGCACTTGCTCTGTGCTGGGTACTGTACTAGAAGCTCTGTATGAGGAAAGGAATTAGCCTTTATCCTCGACACTTACAGCCTGTCAGTTACTATATGCATTTGGAGACAGGCAATTACAGTACAAGGAGATAGAGATACCCCAAGTGTTTCGATAACCTGCTGGGTGCCACAGACTCTCCTGAGGTTGCCGTCTGGGATGATCTTTGATGTGGTGATTTGACATATATTTTAAAGATAAAATAAGCAGGGCAAAACTATGTGCAATTTTCTCCAAGCGTGTTCCCTCCCTGTTTAGCTCGGGTGCAGCTACCTGGAGGACTGAGTAGCACTTAAGGCCCAAACTCGTTTATTCCTGGTGAGAACATTTGTCCATCACAGTGGCACTTCCAGGACCCCTGCTGGAGAGTCACTCTTAACTTGAGATCAAGGCCTCCCCTTGCACGCATAGCCTGTAAGCTCTGGGTAGGACCAGAGTGCAGAACTCAAGGGCTCTCTGCCTTAACCATATGAAACACTTCTGTGCCAGCTCTTTGGTTTTCTAGCATACTCAGTTCATAGCAGGGAATTGTGAATTTACCTGGAATCCTAAGCAATCTTTTTAAAAGTTTGAATCATCAAACCTGCTGCTTTGTTTACCGGAGAAAAAACAGTATAGCAGACAGTCCAAGTCAATGGTTCTCAAACTTTCCTGTGCATCAGAATCAGCTGGGGGGCTTGTTAAAACATAGATTACTGGATTCCACCACAGAGTTGCTGATTCAGTTGGTCTGGGGTAGGCCCCCAAATTTACATTTTTAACAAGTTCCCAGGAGATGCTGATACTGCTGGTTCCGGGACCACACTTGGAGAAGTACTGGTCTAAACAGAACTGAGATGAGTAAACCAGAAAGGACATCTCTAGGGAAGACTGGGCGCACTCCTAAAGGTTAGACAAGTCTGAAATAAGTCATGGTAGATATGAAATAAAACGGATGTGTTTTTGTTGTGCATTTGTATGTTTTGAATGGAAGAGCAAAGCTGAATCTTCCTGAACTAAACAAAGTAAGGTTTGCATCAGCTTTTTCTTCACTCATGGGGTTCAGAGTTGCTTAAATTGTTTAAAAAACAAAGTATTTATTTCCTTTTCAGATCCCTTTCTGAGTTATATTCAAGTAGCTAGTTATTTACAGAACTCACACCCCTGCTTGTGTCATCACCCCCCCAAAAATGAGGTGTTCTAACGTGGTAATAAATTATGTTTGAAGTTAAAAAATGAAAAGACAGTTGGGACAATCTAATGAACACAAAGATTTGTATAAGCAGCCAGAATTGAGATGGTGTGATAAGTAGTTTTATTTATTTTTTCACCCTCAGTGAAACCCCTTCCTCTTCAGAAGAAATAATCAGTTTATTCGCTGTAAAGCACAGAAGGGACCAGAATTCTCACTGTGCCAGAGATTAACTTGAAACCTTCCTTGAGGGATTGACCTAAACAGCCTACTGGATGGTGGCAGTCCCCAGTTCTACCTACCCTCCATACCCTCCCACGAGCCTGAAAAAGGCCAGGACAGATTTTTAGAAATGTCACTCATTCTAGACCTGTCAATGTTGGATCCCAAATTTCCCCACAGGCCAGTTACAAAACCAAACCAAACCCCAAAACCAAACATGCAGACACACATAAAACACACAAAAAAGTCCAAATAAACTGGCCTGGGTCTATTGTGAGCCTTTTCAGGGGCCAGCAAGATGCTAGGATGACCAGTGCCCTGGATGTTTCAGAAATCTAAAGGGCTGTCATATCCACATTGCAAGGGAGTCAGCAGGACACTGTAGGGGAAGAAAAAGTTTTCCTTGACTCTCTTAGGGTCCCTGGCTGGGTCTGAAAATTAAACTGACAAAGACAGATTAACAAGAGAGAAGCATACAAATGTATTTAATGTAAGTTTTCCATGACACAGGAGCCGGCATAGGGAAATGAAGACCCAGAGAAACAGAGCTGAGTATTTTATGCTAGGTTTGACGAAGAATGGGAAGTCATGGAGAAATATGACAAATTAAGGAGTATGAGGGAAGTGTAGTAAACTGGGGGAGACTTAACAAGTCCTGTTTGTTAGGATTTTTCTCTGTATCCCTTTGTATTTGGAGATAAAGATTCTCCTTTCCTCTGGATACAGGGAGGGAACCTCTCACATGAGGGTTTTATGACCTGTCTCAGGGGAGAAGAGGGGCAAGAGGTCAAGTGTCCTTCTTGTTTCTGCCATTTACTCAAATTCCTTCAGCTTTAAAATATTCATTGTGCCACGGTGCCATATTTTGGGGTAGCGTGTTCTGAACCTTGTCGGCAGTCACACACACGACTCTTGAATATCAATTAAATTTCACTTATGGTTGGTGAGCCTTTCAGTTATACTTGTGCACTGACTCCTCCCCTCCTCACCAGTCCTCATCTCTGCCTAATTCGCACTTAGTCTTACAGACAGTATAATTTTCTATGAAATATGAGGAGATAAAAAGGAATAAAATAAACCTATTATTTTGAACTATGTATCACTGTGTCCTGAGTGATTCCTAAGCAGGAATGATTTAATTTTGTTGCTTGAACACTCAATAGCTTATGGACCCTGTGAGCAGACAGATGGATGCTGAAGAGAATTGGGGGCCATCTGTGTCAGAGCAGCAAACACATGATTACTCCAGAATTCAGATTCAGACAGGATTGTTTGCAGTCCAGACTTCTTGCTTGTTACAGCTGATTCCCTAAACAACTTTAAATCAGTATGTATCTGTCACCTGAAGTGGAGTGGGGTTTTAGGTCTGGCACTTAACCACAAGGCTATGGATGTCATTGTTTTGTTTGGAATGGTTTTTCTGAGGATGAGACTTCTTACATCAAGTGAGTGAGAACTATAAAGTAGAGGGGAGAAGGGTGATTATCATAATTAATATCACGTTTCTTTGCAAAATAAGATTAGAGAAAAATGAAGAACTCACTAGGAGGAAGAGGAGGCAGAAATATATTCTGGAATCTGGAATCTGCAACTGATGAGCCAGTTGCTGCGTGTATAACTTATTGCTTTTCCCACAATAGAGGCCTAAACACCCATGTGCCTGCAGCCAGGTTCCCCTTAGGTCCTGTGATCTGTTGCGGACAGGGTAGCTATTGCCGCTATTTATCATGATAACTTTTCTGCACTTGATAAGGTGATGAAGAAACCCTGATAACCTAATCTCATATAAATATGTATTTTTTTAAAACGATGGAAGCATTTTTTTTTTTCTTTTAAAAAAATATGGAACGCTTCACGAATTTGCGTGTCATCCTTGCGCAGGGGCCATGCTAATCTTCTCTGTATCGTTCCAATTTTAGTATATGTGCTGCCGAAGCGAGCACCGATGGAAGCATTTTAATAGCCTCTGGAGATCCAAGGAATTCATATAATTGTCTTCCCAAACTGCATGTAAAAGAGCCAAATCCAAAGTCTTACTGAAAGCTGGAGTTCAGGAGGTCAGAAATGGCCTTGCCAGAAATGTGTTTTCTAATTTCAGGGTCCTTAGAGGAGTTCCAGTGCCCTGCAGCCAAAGTCCACCAGGAACATATCTATGGTTTAACAAGTCGGGTTGATTAGTTAGTGAGTTGAGGGAGAAGGCACACCACGGGGAACTGGTGAAACGTCTCAGAGGGTGTTAGAAAGGACTTATTACAGGATTTGGACTTGTGTTAGGTGATTTGGGGGAGGATTTAAAGAAGCGAGGCTTTGCTCTGGGTTGGATTCTGTTAGGAAGTAACAGACTGTACATAAGGGTAATTGCTTATTATTACCCCTATGTAATACATAGGGGTAATTCCATGATTGGGTATCTTAATGAATCTTATCTAGGAGGATAGACTAGAAGGAGGCTCATCGGTAAAGTAGCAGCTATTAGCCAGGATAGGAGGACGTCTGCTTATTTTGTGGTTTGG
Source organism: Balaenoptera ricei (assembly GCF_028023285.1). NCBI lineage: Eukaryota > Metazoa > Chordata > Mammalia > Artiodactyla > Balaenopteridae > Balaenoptera > Balaenoptera ricei. The sequence continues at coordinate 94,243,554 of NC_082660.1, read as the reverse complement.
TCAAAGTGCATGTTTTGTCTCTTTTCAGACATGACTATGCAGTAGTCTTGCTTTTGTCACAGAGTGGCCTTGTCTGATGTTGATGGTCTGTGAAATTGGTTACGCTCATCAGGAGAACAACAAGGCCTAGCTGTGAGGGCCAGGACAGCTCCCATATGTCAGTGGCTGCTTTTCTTCTCAGAGTGATCAGTGCCAGGTCCAGCAGCCTGTAGGAGACCAAATTCCCTTTCTGCCAGGAGCCATATATAGCAGAGAAATGGTTAGATGTGTTGAACAGGAAAGATTGAGGGCTGGGTGTGGATGAAAGCATCTGGTTACCCTCTAACAGAACTTAGGAGCCTCAGTGAGAAATAGCAGTCTCCTGAGATTGTTTCCCTTTAAAAAAATCATAAGAGTATACTTAAGCAAGGTAAGTGGATGGGAGAATATAGCAGATTGTATTGTTCAAAGATGGCCAGAACAGTACCTCTCATCCCATGCTCTCTTCTATAATGTGACCTTGCCACCCTTCCATTGAGAAGTCGGGTTGACGTCCCCTCTGCTCTGAATCTAGGCAGACTTTGATTGTCTAAATCAATAGAATAGGGAGAGATGAGACTCTGTGACTTCTGAGGCTAGGCCATAAGAGGCAGTGTGGCTTGTGCTTTATCTGCAGGGACATTGACCTTTAGAGTCCTGAGCTGCCATGTAAGAAGTCTGACTACCCTGAGACTGCCATGCTTTGAGGAAGCCCAAGTTCATGGTGAGGCCACCTACAGGTCCTCTGGTCAGCAGTCCCAGCTGATAGCAAACATCAACCAGGAGACCTGTTAATGAAGACACCTCTAGATGATTAAAGCCCCCAGCTGTTGAGTCTTCCCAGCTGAGGCTCCAGACATCATGGAGTAGAAGCAAGACATCCCTGCTGTATCCTGAGTTCCTGAACAGAATCCGAGAACAAAATAAAATGATTGTTTTGCACCACTGAGTTTTGGATTGGTTTAGCACAAAGCAATAGTAACCCAAACAGAGGTAGAAATGTTGGTTAACACAAAAGAAATGGAGTGAAAGGAGCAAGGAAGGCAAGTAATTGTAAGAGGGAAAACGGGCTAGGGACAAAGCATTTCGCTTTGCTGTTGCTCCTGCTGCTGCTGAGCTCTTTGATTCCAGAGTGGACGGAAGAGGGAAGAATGGAAAGGGAGGTTATTCAGTACACTAAATGAAACTTCTGTAGATAACTGCACCTCCTTTTAAAATAAGATCTGGAACTATTCAGTTATTTCTTTAATTGAACATCTTGATTAACAGAAGTATGTGGGTTTTTTTTTTTCCATAAGGAAACAAGTAGTGACCCTAATTAACAGTATTTATTAACCAGAGGGTGAGGGACGATGCTCTCCTCTATATCATTGTATGAGGTTGGAGGAAATCACAGTGTTATTTCCAATGACATGTATAGAAGTTTTATTCTTTTAATCTGGCAGAATATGGTTCACTTTTAAAGCCTCCATATGTGTCTATATTTTACACACACGAATAGCTCTTGCTAGGTAAGTCATTCAATCTGTAAGTTAGAATAGAAGTCCTAGTACTATTATTGGAATTGTGTAATCGGTGGGCACTCAGAAGATATTGGTTATAAATGTTGAGTACAACCACCAACTGACCTCATGGTTATGGGCCAAGTACAGAATGTCTCAGTCTCTTGTTTCCTTGTAAAAATTCATGTGAATTTGGTGTTTGGCTCTTTCAATGTGTTCCAGCCACACTGAACTCCCCCATTTGAACCTTGATCACCCCTCTCCTACTGCTGGTTCTGCTTATTCCCTCTACATTCTTCCTTGAAAAGTATTCCTGTCTGTTCACACATATCCTAATCTTTTCCAACGCTCAAGGCCCAAAGTCAGTGAGCGCCACTTGTTTGGAAACCTAGATCTCGTGTTCTCCTCTTCATAACCTTTCCTTGTTTCTCTTTTCTGCCACCTTCAGTTTGCATTATAGTTATCTGGGCATGTGTCTGGCCCTCCTACCAGTCTGTGAGCCCCTGGAAAACAGAATCTATATTAGATTGATTTGGGGGTGCCCCACAGCTCCAAGAGGGATGTTTTGTTCATCTCTAGGATCTGCAGAGAGGACACCTGAGCCTGGAGATGCTAATGAAGATCATATATCCAATCAGTGGCAGAGCTAGGGCCAGAACCCGGGTCTCCTAATTCACCGCTTGTTTTCCACTAGATGCAGGAGAAGAAGAGGAAGCAGGGGAGAGGAAAAGCAGGAGGAAGTAGTATGCTTCATGAGCGCAAACCTTTGGTATCTGTTTCATTCACTATTGCATTCCCCAGTGCCTAGAGCAGTGCCTGGCACATAGTAGGCACTCAGTAAATATTTACTGAAATAATAAGCAATTGGGGTAAATAGGCATTCATGTACAGGGATGATAACAACGACCTTAGGGGGCATGGGTATTGTTTACTTATCACAAGTTCTTATCTCATGCGTTGCTTTGATGCATGAAAGGAGAAACACAAAGCCAGAAAACCCCAGCTTTTCCTGCGCTTGTATTTTTCCACTGCTCTCTTGCACCACTTATCTTTCCCTGGTAGCAATTCTGAGGACTGTGAGACAGCTCCCACTGAACTCTTGCATTAATGTTCTGATAAAAGAAAAATATGATGTGCTGGGCACAAAATGTCATTTTATGTAAAAACCTTGGGAAAGTTAGTATTTCTTTAAAAGAAAAAAAAAAGCAGAGCTCATTACTAATGGCTGCCTTTTATTGGCCTTGCTGGGGGCATCACAGTGGGACAATATGGCTGGGGTCTAGGGTTGCCCAAGAGGTCCTGCTCTCTCAGTAGAGCTGACCCCAGGTCATGGAGGCCATAGGTGTGGCTGAAAAACAGGTAATAGGATGGATAAAACCATATACCTTTTAGCCCCTGTACTTACTGGCCTGTGGTCATCATCCTGATAACTCCTACCTCAAATCTCACTAAGGAAAATCCCATATACCCTCCCTTCCCAATCTGAATTCTTCCTCCTTTGGCATAGTGATCTTTTGTTTCCTTGCCTTTGCTTATTCTGTTCTGAGAAAGGTATCTTTTCCTTAGGTCTACTCCAATCTTTCTTCTTCCTGATTCCCACACCCAGGGCCAAAGTGATTTTGACTAAATTTATGTAGGAAAAGTATCTCCTTGTCTGTGGTACCTGAAGGTACAGTTTGTAAGATTTAAAATCTGGGGCAGTGGGAGTAGGAAATGCACTTTGGCCTCAGTCTAGTCCTAAGCCACATGGTTTATAAAAACCCCTCCATCTGAGGAGTTAAGGGAGCTTGCCCAGATGAAAAGCACAGCCTCCGGAGGAAGACTGCCTGTGTTGCAGTTTGGGCTCCACACCCCATAGGCTTTGATGACTCTGGGCAAGGTAGTAAACCTCTCTGTGCTGTAGTTTTCTTATCTGTAAAATAGAGAGTTGTTAGGGGGATTTGCAGAGTTAATATAGGTGAAGCACTTAGGATGGTGCCTGGCAAAGAGTAAGTGCTGTTTATTTTATTCTTTTTTTTGTATTAGAGTATAGTCGATTTACAATGTTGTGTTAGTTTCAGGTGTACAGAAAAGTGATTCAGTTATACATACACATATATCCATTCTTTTTCAGGTTCTTTTCCCATATAGGTTATTACAGAATATTGAGTAGAGCTCCCTGTGCTATACAGTAGGTCCTTGTTGATTATGTATTTTATATATAGTAGTGTGTATATGTTAATCCCAAACTCCTAATATATCCCTCCCCCACCTTTCCCCTTTGGTAACCATAAGTTTGTTTTCGAAGTCTGTGAGTCTGTTTCTGTTTTGTTTTGGATTGTTTGTTTGTTTGGTTGGTTTTGGCTGCGCAGCGCGGCATGCAGGATCTTAGTTCCCCAACCAGGGATTGAACCTGTGCCCCCTGCAGTGGAAGCACGGAGTCCTAACCACTGGACCGCCAGGGAATTCCCTGTTTCTGTTTTGTAAATAAGTTCATTTGTATCATTTTTTTTTTAGATTCCACATATAAGTGATATCATATGATATTTGTCTTTCTCTGTCTGACTTCACTTAGTATGATAATGTCTAGATTCATCCATGTTTAAACAGTAAGTGCTGTTTAAATGTTAGGTGTCATATCTGTCATTATTATTATTATTAAAATTATTAAAACAGACCCTTGTGTGTATGTGCCATCAGAAGCCTAAGGGGAGACGTGAGTGGCACCCCACATACGTAATAAATAGGTTTTAGAGAAGCCAAACATGCTGAACAGACCCAAAGAATTAAGGAACTATATCTAAGAAAGTGTTTTCAGGAGTTTTATTTTGGTTGTTTTAATCTTGTACTAAAAACAAATCTCAATTACAAGCCATCGCTTGTGCTTTTGGAATCATGTCTAAGACACAACTGCCTAATCTAAGATTGGGAAGATTGACACCTATTTTTTCCTCTAGTTTTATATTTTAATCTCTTACATTTAGGTCTTTGATCAATTTTGAGTTACTTTTTGCATATAACGTGAAGTAGGAGTCCAACTTCATTCTTTTGCCTGTTAATATCTAGTTGTACCAGCACCATCTGTTGAAAAGACTATTCTTTCTTATTGAATGATTTTGGCACCCTTGTTGAAAATAAAGGTCTGAGTTTATTGCTGGACTCTCAATTCTATTCCACTGATCTGTATGTTAATCCTCCGCCAGTGCCAGTCTTAATTACTATAGCTTTGGGGTAATTTTTGAAAGCATGAACTCTGAGTCCTATTACTTTCTTCTTCCTTTTTTTTTCAAGATTGTTTTGGCTGTTCTGGACCCTTTGAATTTTCATGTGATTTTAGGATCATCTCATCCATTTCTGCAAGACAGCAAGGAGTTTGATAGGGATTGCATTGAATCTGTAGAACAATTTATGGAGTATTGCCATATTAACAATATTAAGTCTTCTGATCCATGGGCACGGGATTGTTTGTATTTATTTAAACAATTGTTTTGTAGTTTTCAGTATACAAGTCTTGCACTTCTTTTGTTAAATTAGTTCCTAAGTAATTTTTATGCTATTATAAACGGAATTGTTTTATTAATTTCCTGTTTGGAGTGTTCATCGCTACGGTATATAAATGTATTGGATTTTTGTATGTTGACCTGCAACCTTGCTGATTTTATTAATTATAATAGGACTTTTGTGAATCCTTTGGATTTTATATGTAAAAGATCATGCCACCTACAAATACTTCTTCCTTTCCAACATGGATGCTTTTTATATCTTTTTCTCCCTTCATTGCCCTGGCTAGAACTTCCAGCACAATGTGGAATAGAAGTGGCAAGAATGGAAATCCTTGTCTTGTTTCTGGTCTTATGATCTGTCTAGGTGTGAATTCCTTTGAGTTTATCTTGGAATTTGTTGAGCTTCACAGATGTATAGATTAATGTTTTTCATCAAATTTGGAGAATTTCAGGCATATTTTCTTCAAATATACTTTCTGTCCCTTTCTCTTTCTCCTCTCCTTCTGGGGCTCATTATGTGTATGTTGGTATGCTCATAGGTCTCTGAAGCTCTGTGCATTTTTCTTCATTCTTTTTTCTTTCTGTTCCTCAGTCTGGCCAATCTCAATTGACTTGTCTTCAATTTTGATGATTCTTTTTTCTGCCAGCTCAAGTCTGCTGTTGAGCCCCTCCAGTGAATATTTTATTTATTGTACTTTTCAACTCCAGAATTTCTGTTTGGCTCTTTTTAATAATTTCTGTCTCTTTATTGATATTCTCTGTATGGTGAAACATCCTTATCATACTTTAAATCTCTGTACATGGTTTGATTTAATTAGTTCTTTCAACATACTTATAATAGGTTATATGAAGCCTTTGTCTAGTAAGTCTAATGTCTCAGCTTCCTCAGGGACAGTTTCTATTGACTGATTTTTTTCCTGTATTTGGGCCTTCCTTCCTTCCTTCCTTCCTTCCTCCCTCCCTCCCTCCCTTTCTCTCTCTCTTTCTTCCTTCTTTCTTTCTTTCTTTCTTTCTTTCTTTCTTTCTTTCTTTCGTGTGTCTCATATTTTTTGTTTAAAAGTGGACATTTTGAATACTGTGGCAACTCTGGAAATCACATTCACACTGCAAGGGTTTGTTGTTGTTGCTGTTTTTTGTTGTTGCTATTTGTTTAGTGTCTTTCTTGGACTAATTCTGTAAAGTCTGTATTTCCTGTTGTGTGTAGCCACTGAAGTCTTGCCCAGTTATATCACTGTGGCTTAGTTGTCAGCTAATAATTGGTCAGAGGCTTTCTAAAGTGTCTTGAACCAATAACCCTCCCACTTTTTGCAGAAAGGCCCTGCGTGTATTGTGGTACACTGTCAGTGCTCTGGTAAGCGGTTCACAATTATGCCTTAGCCTTCACTTCCTGTTTTCACAGACTCTCAAGGTTAGCCAGAGGTGAGACATGGGAGCCTTCTAATGTCTTTCCTGGGCATGTGCACAGCCCTTAATGTGTGTGTACTTTTAGATCCTCAGGAATGTACTGTAGCTTTTCAAAGACCTTTTTGGACATCTCATTCTCCAGATCTTCCTTTTAAGTTTTTTGGTCAGTCTTTTGTTTTTCCCAAGAGGTATCATGGCCTAGGCAGCTGTGATGTTAAACAATTGCCACTGATAATGTTTGGCAAAGGCCCTGTAAATAGGGCTTTTCCCACTATCTCATGCCCTGCTGAATCATGTCAAATAACTACAAGCCATGGGAAAGAGGCTTTTTCAGGGAGCTGACAGATCAAATAGTCATAGTGCTCTGAGGATGGGAGTTTTTGAGGAGCTCCAGGCTATTCTGCCCCCACCAGTGACTGTTAGGCAGCTGGCTTTCATGGCCTTTTACCATGGGTGTGAGGCTGCTGGTTTTCAAGGCTACCACTGAACAGGAGAGAGGGGGTTGAAATAGGGCAAGTTAAAAGGCCCCAAAGATCAGTGTTCTTAGCAAGACTCAGTAGTTTTCTTGAATAAATGCTCCTCAGATTGTCTGCAAACTTTTGAATCATTTCCAGTTCTGAAAAAGTTGATTTTAACACTTTTTGCCAGTGTTCTCATTGCTGTTTTGCAAGAGTGGATCTTCAGAGGTTCCTACTGTGCCATTCTGAAAGCTCCTACTCATAGATTTTTATTCTGTTTAGGGTACAATCAGATCTCCATCTAAAATAACAACCTTGTGTGGCTATTTGGCTCAGAACTTCTTAGCAGTGGGCAGGATTTGGACTAACAATGAAAATGCTGAAGATGGCCTCTTCCTGTGTCTTCAGGACTCTAAAAGACTGTCCTGGACTGAGGCTGGGCTATGATCATGAGTAGGACAGTGGGTGAAAACTATGGGCAGCCAGTGAGATAATGTTGTTTTTTCCCCAACTAGGTTGTTTCTTTCTGTGCTCATAGGCATCTGAAAACCTGGAGATATGTTTGAGCCAAACTTCTCCAGAGATGGGCCAATTCCCCTTTACTGTTCACCGTATTCCCCAGAAAGTTTATTGGACTTGGACCTTTCCTTGAGAAGGAATTTGGGAGAGAATGATATTAAAAAGGGGGAAACAAACACTTACTGAATGAACCAATGAGTAGTGGGCTGGAGAGATCAGGGAAGGCTTCCTGCAGGAGGCACGGGTTTGATCTGATCCTGCAAGAATGGGTGCATGTTGGTTAGCTGAAGGAAATGTGTGGTGAGTAGGAAAGCAGTTAAATTTAATGCAACTGACTGAGATATCTGTAATTAATTCCCCTCACTGAGCCACTGTAAGAATATATCCCAGGCTTATCCCTGGGAGAAAGCCAGAGACTAGGCAATGATCAAAAAAATGGGGGAGGCAGTATATCATAATGGTCAAGAATTCAGGTTCTGATGTCAGACTGCCTAAGTTCAAATCCCAGACTTTCTGCTTATATGCTTATTAGCTGTATGATCCTGGGCAATTTAACCTCTCTGACCCTATTTATCTGTGAAATAGGGGTACCTTCCTGCCTCACAGATTTGGTGAGAAGATTAAATGGGATAATGCATCAATAGTGCAAAATACAATGCCTTGCACAGAGTAAGTGCTCACCAAAAGGCATCCATATATTTTTTTCTTCCAGTTTTGAGATATAATTGACATACACCGCTGTATAAGTTTAAGGCATACAGTATAATGATTTGATTTACGTATATCATGAAGTGATTATCACAATAAGTTTAGTGAACATCCGTCATCTCATATAGGTACAGAATTAAAGAAATAGAAAAAACAGTTTTCTTTGTGATGAGAAGGCTTAGGATTTACTCTATTAACAACTTTCATATATAACATACAGCAGTGTTAATTGTATTTATCATGTTGTACATTATATCCCTAAGGCAGCCAGATTTTTAATCTGAGTCCAGCCACGAATCCAGATACCAAATGCGCAAAGCTGGAAACCATGTCGGTATGGTCAGAATTGAAATTGTTTTTGAATGCTTCCTGCAATTGCTTTGTTTATTTCTGTTCAGTTCACCTTTAGAATTTGGTAGCATATTATTGAAAATGCCAGCGTGTTTCCATATGTTAGGAAGAATTGTATGGAGTGTTTTCTGTTTATGTTTGAGAGACAGAACATTAAACAGGGCACTGCAATAGAGGCAGGGATCCCACAGAGAGAACCCCCAGGGCCTAGGTGAGATTCAGAGGGATGGAATCAAGTCCTTGATCAGCTTAACCTCCTGGGAGTAGATTCTACTACCTGAGCTTTTCTCTCCTTGGGTTTCAGAGGTCCAAGGTTTTTATTTATTCGCTCATCAAACAGGCACTGGGGAGGGTAGAGGCGCAGTGGTATTTTTTTAAACTAGAGCAGGGGCTCTGAACCCAGGTCAGGCTTGAATCTGAGCCCTAACATTTCCTAGCTCTGTGACCTTGGGCAATTTGCCTAACCTTTCTGTGTCTCTGCAGGATAATATCTGTCTCACAGAATTACTGTAAGAGTTAAATGAGTTAATACATGTGTACATAAAGGACTTAGACAAGTTCCTGGCATATAGTAAATGTTCAACAAATGTTAAATGTAACTAATTTTATAGTGGGTGGGAAGGTGATTATTTTAATTTTCTGTTTACATGTTTAACTCTGTTTATATGCTCAATTAAACAGAATTCAACTGTTCACTCTTGTGTCTCCCATGCCTAGTAATTTTGTTAGGTGAATGAATGTTCACTGGTAAACAATCCTAATGTAGTGAGAGGTGCTATAACAGAGCTTGAGTACAAGGCACTTTGCAGGACATGAGGGATATGATATGTTATGCTCAACTTTGAGCAATTCAGGGAACATTTGGTTGAGAGGGGCTGTTCCCTTCTAGAATTTTCAGTGCAGTCAGATCTCTGAGAGCCAACTGCATCCAGGAACTAGGTAAAGCGATGCCAGAGAGCCACCAGGTGGCAGTGCTGCACAGGGATTCAAGTAGCAGAGGAAAAGAGGAGCCCTTTCCAGCCAAGAGTTCATGTTTATGTCTGACGCAGTTTTCTCTCCTCTCCACAGAAATTCAAGCCATGATTTCTTCCCCTTTGTTGTGCTGTTTTGGAGCACTGCTATTCCTACCCAAGGCTGCTTGGGAGTCATCTGGCGCTCAAGCCGCTCTGTCTTTACCAGGCAGAGGAGAGAAACGATGCTGAGTATATTTCCAGTTCTTTGCATGTTGGGCTTCTAGCTCCCACACCACCGACTTGTTTCTCCTGCTTTGCCCTGGATGGAATTAAAAGAGTGAGGTGAGAAGCAAAACTAACATTTTTTGAGACAGCAGGCACTGTATCAGAAACTTTATATAATCATGTTGTTGAATTGCCACAGAACCCTGAGAGATTAATTTTGTCATTTATTTTGTCCATCATCTTGCTTCAGCAATTATTAACATAGGCGTGGCCAGGCTTGTTTCAGCTATACCCCCCATCCAACACCACTGGATTATTTTCAGGCAAATCCCAGATAATTTTTCACTGCATAATTTCATTTTTAAATACTTTCTTACATTCCTCTAAAAGGTAAGGACTTTTAAAGTATTTGTTTATTTATTTATTTATGGCTGTGTTGGGTCTTCGTTTCTGTGCGAGGGCTTTCTCTAGTTGCAGCAAGCGGGGGCCACTCTTCATCGCGGTGCGCGGGCCTCTCACTGTCGCGGCCTCTCTTGTTGCGGAGCACAGGCTCCAGACGCGCAGGCTCAGTAATTGTGGCTCACAGGCCCAGCTGCTCCGCGGCACGTGGGATCCTCCCAGACCAGGGCTCGAACCCATGTCCCCTGCATTGGTAGGCAGACTCCCAACCACTGCGCCACCAGGGAAGACCCTAAAAGGTAAGGACTTTTAAACACACCACAGTATCATTATAACACTTTAAAAAAACCCAAGCAATAATATCCTAACATTATCAAATATATACCAAGTATTCAAATTTACCTAGTTGTCTCATTTTTAAAATTGCATTTGGTTCATTCAAATCTGGATTCAAACAAAGTTCATAGATTTAATTCATTTGATATATGAGCTGTGAGCCATTTTACATAGAGGGAAACTGAGGATCAGAGAGGATCATCAGTTCAGTATTCAGAAACAATTCTCTATTGAATCAGACCTGGTACCAGATGTTGGGGATACAAAGATTAGGAAGACCCCAGTCTCTGCTTCAAGGAACTCAGTCTTATGCTCCTGTAATGCTCTGTGAATATATCTATCACAAGACTTAATACATTATGTTATTAGTATGTGGTTGTGTATCTGTCTTCCCAGATAGGTGGCAAATTCCTTAGAAGGCAAGGGCCAGTTCATGGTCAACATTGTAATCTGTAACATCTTATGGAAAAACCCAAACGAACTTTTTGGCCAACCCAAAACTTAACATAGTCCCTGGTACATAGTAGGCATTTAACAACTATGGGGAAAGGAATAATTTTGTCTGACTGGGCAGTGGGAACCAGTGAAGAGTTTCGGGCAGGGCGGTGGCATGATAAGGTTATCACTGTAAGTAGGTGACACACGTCATCATTTGGATTGGAGGCAGAGAAGGGGCTATTGCTGAGTTCATGCTGCAGAGGAGGAGTGCCAGACTAAAACAATGGCGGTGAGTATGGAGAGGAGAAGACAGACTGGAGAGTTACTGAGGATGTGAATTTGGCAGTATTTGGTAATTTCTTAGATGTAGAGAATGAACGTTTCTGGCTTGGATAATGGTGGTGCCACCAGTAGATTCAGTGCAAAGAGGAGAAGCGAGTAAGGGTGGAAGATGAGTTCCACTTTGGACATGCTAAAGTTGTGTCCTTGTGATCTACAGGAGGATGTGTGAGACCAGAGCTCAGGTCGGCGGTCAGGAGTGAAGATCAGGGGATCACAGTGTGTAGGTGGAGCTTGAAAGCCTGACGGTAGATGCCATCACTCGGGAGAGGACATGCAGTGAAACAGGGAGTGGACTAAGAAGGGAACCCTGACACTTACCAAGGGAGTGGAAAATGAGAAGCCCATGAGAAAGATGAAACAGGAACAGCCGGGGAGACTGGAAAAAAATCAGAACAGTGTGGTGCCACAGAAGCCAAGAGAGGAAAGAGTTCAGGAGAGAGAGAGTGGGAGTGGTTGACACTCTTGAGGCAGGTAAGGAAGTGGTGGTAGAGGATAGATAGCTCAGTGCTGCAGCCAGGGTGTGGTCGGTGGTGGAGGAGTGGCAGGTGGTGAGCCAGTGCCAAATGCCAAAAAGGCCTTGGTCACCCAGCTGTGGAGTTAAGACTTCATTCTGTAGATAATGGGGAGTCATCAAGACGGTTCAAAAAGGAGTGACCTGGTCAGATCGGGGTGCTCTAGAAGAATCAGGCTGAGGCAGTGTGGAGGGTGCTGTCGAGGAATAGGACTGGAGGCAGGGCTCCTTGGAGTGGAATAAAGTGGCACTTGGGCAGTGGAGGTATGGACTGTCTTCCAGGACTTTCAGTAGGTAAAACTGGCAGGCATTGAAAACGGTAGCTAACACTCACTCAGCGTTTATTATGTGCCAGGCGCTACTCTCAGTGTTTATGTGAATTATCTCACGTAATTCTCACAACCAATCTATGGGGTAGATAACATTATTGACCTCATTTTATGCCTGAGGAAACTGAGGTACAGAGAGATAAAGCAATTTGCGGAGGATCACAGAGCGGGTAAATGACAGAGCCTAGATTTAAGTCCAGGTGGTTGGTTCTAACCCACTCTAACCTGTTTCACTGCATGCCACTCTTAACTTCTAGATTGTTTTGCCTTGATTAGATGTGGGGAGTGAGGGGGTTAGGATTAGGTTCAGCTGTGAGCTATCAGACATCCAAAATAACAGTGGATTAAACAGGATAGAAATTCATTTCTCTTTCATTAAAGAAAGAAATTCATTAAACCCTAGAAGGCTTAATGGCCTGTCATCTCCACAGTGTGACACTTGTCCCCATGGTACAAGATAGAGTTTTAGTCATCACGTTCATGTTCTAAGCAGCAAAATGCTGGGTGGAGGGAAGGAAAGAACAGATAATGGGGACAACTGGCAGTCTCTGCTGTAAGAGAAGTTCCAGAACTCTGCCATGGGTGATTGCAAGGAGGATGGGGTTACCAGGAGTTGAGGTAGAGAATACAGGAAACCTGTTGGACCTTTATTATTTTTGTTTGTTTACCCAGGGTCTTTCCCTTCCCTTGGAAACAAAACCCTGTTTATTCAGGGGGAGTGCTGCTCCTTTCCTGTCCAGCCATGGAGTTCTAGTTGGGGCTTCCAGTCCAAGTACCCTATCATCTCCCCAGTCACAGTTGATTTGATTGGTTGACATATGGGCGTGTGATCTAGATCAGAACAATCAGAATCCTTCTCTTCAATTTTTTAAAACCAACTTAAATGGGGGAAAGTATTGTGTCCCACTTTTGTGGCATAGCTTGGAGATGTGTGGCCAGGACCTCTTGGTGGCCCTTTTACAACTCCAGGGAGGAAGCTTGTCTGAGAAAATGCAGTCAGCATGCAGGATGAGCTGTAAAATCCTATTAGTGTTCAAGTCTCTGGTCTTGTCCTTGAGGCCCATCCACATCCTTGCCCTTTGTATGATTATGTGAGACTTCCAATAAATTCCCTCTTGTGTTCAAGTCAAAGTTGTGTTTCTGTCACTTGCAACCAATAAAGTCCTGATTAAAGCTGTATTCTAAAAGTTAATTCTGGAATCAATGTAGATGTGCTTAGGGTCTGTGTGTGTGTGTGGGGCGGGGGGTCATAGTAAATAGTAACCAGAAGCAGAAAGATAATTTATGAGACTGTTTTAATAGTCTACATGAGAAACAATGAGAATCTGAACTAAGGGGATGTCAGTGGGTACTGTCGCTCCTGGCCAGTCTTGCCATGTCTCTTCTACACCTTGAATCAGTTGCCCATATCTACATATTGATCATCTCTACCTGGATGGAATGCAACAGGTTGCTGTTCATTTTGAGCATGTTTTCCTCTGTATCCTTGGACATAGGTATAATAGCTGCTTAAAAACTCCTCTCTGTTAATTCCAACATCTATGTCATCTTGGGGGCTAGTCTTCATTACCTTTTTTCTTCAGTATGGGTCACATTTTTCTGTTTCCGATATGCCCAGTCATTTGGATTTGTCAGAGGACATGTTGTAGAGAATCTGGATTCCATTGTGTCCCTCTGAAGAGTATTGATTTTTTTGTTTTAGCAGGTAGTCAACTTGACTGAACTCAAACTCCATACTCAATTTCCCCTGCAGTAAGTACCAGCTGAAATTTCTATTTAGTTCTTTTAGTTTTATCTGAGCTATTTGGAGACTGCCCTGTGCGTGCATGGTTCAGAGGTTGGCCAGAGAGTTGGACAGAGTTTATACACAGAATTTAGGGCTCCACCTGTCAAGATCTCTCCATTCCAGTATTTTACCTCCATAGGCTCCAGCTGCTGAAATCCTGAATTCTGTCTTCCGGTAAAGACTCAGTTTTACAACCTATCTGGTCACTGATTGGGGCCTGCTCTGTGGCTAAAAGCCTTAAAAATTGGGAATCTCACCTGGTTCTAATCCTATCCTTTAAGTGTAGTTTCTTTTCCAGTTTCTGCATGCTTCAGGTTGTTTGTCAGTACTTTCAGGTAGTTGTTTTTTAATATTTTGTCCAGAGTATATTGTTGTTATATCTGAAGGAAAGGTGGCTTGATAGAAGCTACTCGGTCATTTACTGGAAGCCAGAACCTGCCTGGTCACTATTGTATAACCTGTGGCCAATGTAGCAAGACTCTTCTAGTCAGGTAATAAGAAATTATACCCAGATTATATCCAGATGTTAGCTCTCAATGATGTGACTTGAAAAAGGCAGTTTTATAACCGGATAAGCTAAATGTGATGAAGTTTCAGGATGACAGGTTTGGAGGTATGAGAAGCTTGATAAGCCCCCACCTGGGCTTTCCCATGAGCTAAAATGAGTTCACTCTGGACAGGCAGGGCCCTGCTGCCACAAACCTGAGTGCCTTTTTCCATAAGGAGATTCACTTTTTAAATATCCCCTGTCCTGATATCTCTTAGTCACCTCCTCTTTAAAAAAAGTTATCTGAGTTTATTGTAGTAAATGTAACTTCTATATAATTCATAGATCAGAATGAGAGGCCAAGGCCCCTACCCAGTCCTCTGCCAGATCTAGTATCTGGGATGGAGAAGAGTGGATAAATTGCAAAACATTTTAGCAGGTTGAATGGTTGGGGATTGGTGACAAAGTATTTGAGGTGGAATTAGAGGGTAGAGTTAAGGATGACTTCCAGATTTCTGCCTTGGGCATCTAGAAGGATGGTCAATACAAAATAGAGGATGTAAGAAAGAGAGCAAGTTTAAGGGGGAAGATGAATTCAGCTTTGGCCATGTTTGAGGTACCTGTGGGACATCCAGTCAGAGTACATCTGAGTCTGAGGACTGGAGAGAGATCTGGGATGGAGATGTATAATGGAGAATCTCCAGTGGATAAGTGATAGATGAGGCCATAGGTCTAGATGATGTAACCAAATAGCATGTACAGGGTGAGAAGAGAACTGATAACAAAGCCCAGTAGTTAAGGGGAGAGCATAAGAAATGAGTCACTCTAGGAAACTGAGAAACAGAAAAATTAAAGACAAACAAGGAAAGGTGGTATACAAAAGTCAGGGGAGGAGAATTTCATGAAGGAGTTAGTGGTCAGTAGGGTCCAGTTCAGCAGAAAAAGCAAGCAAAGCAAGTACTGAAAAGCCGGCATTGGATTTAACAACTAAGAGGTCTTTACCTCAGAAATTGCAATTTCGGTGGAGTGGCAAGGAGTGTTGCCAGATTGCAGTTTGAGGAGTGCATGGGTGTGGTAGACTTTAACATGTGTTTTCTGTTAACCATTCCTTCCAGTAATCATACTCCTGTGTAGTCCCCTAGTCTTGAATCTGGTGAAGTCTCTAAATAAGTTTAACTGATAGAATGCAGGGAAGTGATGGTGCTTGACTTATGAGAGTAGGTCATAAGAAGCCTTGTAACTTTTGCCTTGATCTTTTGGAGCTCTGAGCCATCATTTAAGAAGTCTGATCACCCTACTAGAGAGACCACATGGAGAAATTGTGAGACGACATGGAGAGAGAGAGAGAAGCCCGGCTGCACCCAGGGTTCCAGAAATCCCCACCAAGACACCAAGCATAAAGGAAACCAGAACCATCTTGGCTCCACCAGATCAGCCTAGCCGCCAGCTGGATGCCACTGAGTGACTCCAGTAGATGCCACATGGGGCAGAAAAACTGTCCAGTAAGCCTTGCCCAAATTTCTCACCCACCCATTCATGACAATAATAAAATGATTATTGTTTTCAGTCCCAAGTTTGCAGGTGGTTTATTACACAGCAGTGTATAACTGGAACATTGGGCATTGAAGTAATAGAGATTGTAAATGCATGTTATACTTCCAATAAGCTTGGAAAGGGAAAGATCAGATGGCAGCTGGAAGGTCTCATAAGATTGTGGTAGGATTTTTTTAAAGATAGTAGGGACTTGAGAATGTTTGCAGCTAATGGGGAAGGAGCTAGGAGACAGAGAAGGTTGAAGATACAGAAGAGAGAGGTGATGACTGATGCATGAAATTTCTGAGAAGGCAAGGGATGAGATCCAAAACTCCAGTAGAGGAGCTGATGTTAGACATAAGGGTAGTGGGGCACTTTAATCTCTAAAATAGGAGATGTCTTCCCTCCTCTGAATCTTTAAAAATCTCAGGCTTTCCCAGGTACTGGACATAAGAGAGTATATGAAGGTTGGTTGGACAGTAATGGATCTCCCAAGAATTGGTTGACTGTGGTACTTTCTTTCGCTTACTCACTTAACCTAGACCAGGAAGTGACTAGAATTCACATCCTTAGTTCTGTTTTTCCTGTTAACAAAGAGTTTATTCTGTGTACTGAGAATGTTGGGAGCAGGAATAGGTATTGGGCTTGAGGATAGTGATGAAGATTTGGAAGAGCTATTGTGAGAAGTGAGAGCAGGAACTGACTGAAGTTTTGTGGGAGGATTTCCAGGTGGTATTAGATTGAAAAACCACAAAAATGAGAGAGTACTGATCATTATACCCATGATATTTTCATTATCAGTTCTTAGAACCCATAGCATAAGATAGAAAAGACAATTCTTGTGTGGATTCAGAGCTGATATCTTGGGGGCAAGGTTTGATGAGAATATTGGTCAGAGAGGTTGAAGCGATTGATTATAAGATATAGAGTAAAAAACAAGGAAATGGGAAGCGATGCTGGGAGGAAAATGGATGGATCAAGGAGGTCTTGATAAGATTGAAGAGTTAGTGCAGTGGGGATAAGAGAGAGAATGAGCTGGAGAGACAGAAGTAGACTAAACTTCACTGTTTCAAGAATAAAGAATTCTAGGTGATCACAAAGTTCAGGGTATGGCCATGAAAGAAGGTCATTGGAGACAAGATGATCAAGGGAGTGAGAGGCCAGGGTGTTGGACGAGTAAAAACGTGGAACTTGAAATTACTTTAGGTAATGGAAAAACTTAGGGGTGGAAAAGAAGAAATTAATTGAGATGCCATAACCCTCAATGAATATAAGGGAGTGAACAGAGTTCATAAGCTGACACAGCAAGAAGGCTGTGATGTACCTTACAGAGAAAATGCATGCATTGGATAAGCTTCACTCAGGCATGAGTTAGTGATGTTGACTGTGAGTTCAATTTATTGATTTAACAATACGGTACATCCAGAAAAGGGAAGAGGAAATTTGCTGACCTATATGTGACACCACTCCAGAAATCACTAAAATACCATTTGTGTGCGATGAAGCTATGGCAAAGATGGAAAAGCAGCTAAATTGTGGGTTCATAAGATGACAGCCAAACTTTCCAAAGCATAGTAAACAACATTTTTGTGAGGCTGAGAGCCAAAGAAATTTAAAGTCACGTTACTTTAAATTTAAAGTCATTTTCCCGGGTCAGGAAAACGTTAGACCCTTCTTGGTATTATAAAGAAAGAGTGCAGGGACTTCCCTGGTGACACAGTGGTTAGGAACCCACCTGCCAATGCAGGGGACAGGGCCTCGAGACCTGGTCTGGGAAGATCCCACATGCTGCGGAGCTGCTAAGCCCCTGTGCCCCAACTACTGAGCCTGTGCTCTAGAGCCCGTGAGCCACAAATACTGAGCCCGTGTGCCACAACTACCGAAGCCCGCATGCCTAGAGCCCGTGCTCCACCACAAGAGAAGCCACTGCAATGAGAAGCCCGTGCACTGCAATGAAGAGTAGCCCCCGCTCGCCACAACTAGAGAAAGCCCATGTGCAGCAACGAAGACCCAACGCAGCCAAAAATAAATAAATAAATAAATAAACTTATTTTTTAAGAAACTGCATATAATTCATTATTTTAAGAAATATAAAATAAGGTGTCTTTAAACAGAAACACAGGCGAAACAAGGTTATATGTTGATTGGTTGATGAGAATGTGACCAGGGGCTTGCAGGAACCTCAGTGACTCAGCATTTGCTAGTTCACTGCTCAAGGTAATTTTATTGAACATAACTACCATGTATAATGAGAATTGACGTGTATATGTGTATGTGTGTGTGTTGGAGTATTTTAATGCAAATTTCAGACATCCTAACATTTCCTTTGTAAATATTTCAGTATGTATCTCCAGCACAGTGGTTCTCCAAGTGTGGTCTAGGGACCCTGGAGACACCTGACACCTGAGACACATTCAAAGTTCTGGGAAATCCTCCTTTTTCCCACTACGTATCTCCATAAGGTTGGATTTTCTTCATACACATCAACCAAAATAACCACAATCATATCACAATGATGAAGCAAATACGAGAGTCTAGCTGTCTTGTATTAAGGCAGACATTACAGGGATTTTCAAAAATATAAAATATTTCTAAATTCGTTTTTGTTTTGGAAAATAGTTATTTTAATAAAATATGTTGTTTATGTTAACATGTGGGTTTATTGTTATTTAATGAATTAATAAATGTTTTTAGATATTTTCAGTTTTGATTTTGAATATAGTAAATATTGGTAGATCTATAACCTATATAAGCAAAAGTCTTTAGGGTCTAAAAACATAGTAGTGATCTTTTTTTTTTTTTTTAAGGAGGATCTTTTTTTACCATGTGCATGTAATTTTATTTTAAACTGTATTATAAAAAAGCTGTCAGAATTTTAAAAAGAAGCACTAGTGTACTTCCTTTGAGCACATGTTTGCAAAACTTGCCAAAAGGAAAAGGAATTTTTAAACTACCCCAGCTATGCATGAAAAGGAAGTAGCACAGAATGATTCTAGTAATTAAAGTCACCAAGGCTACTTTTTGAAACTCTGGAAATCCCACAGTAGCTTTTTAAAAAAACTTTTTGTTTTTATTTATTTTTCAAAAACATTTTAATGCTACATTTTATATACTTTTATTCATTATTATTATTTCTTGGCCGCGAGGCATGTGGGATCTTAGTTCCCTGATCAGGGATTGAACCCACGCCCCCTGCATTGGAAGCCTGGAGTCTTAACCACTGGACCACCAGCGAAGTCCCCCCTTTTGCTTTCAAATAATTATGGCCTCACAGGAAGTTGCAGAAGCAGTGCTGAGAGGCTCAAGTGCCTGTCACCAAGCTTCCCTCAATGACAGTATCTTATGTAATTACCATAAAATATCAAGTCCAGGAGATTGATATTGGTACAGTATTGTTAACTGGACTACAGACCATATTCAGTTGTCATCACTTTTTTTTAAAATTAATTAATTTATTTATTTTTGGCTGTGTTGGGTCTTCGTTTCTGTGCGAGGGCTTTCTCTAGTTGTGGCAAGCGGGGGCCACTCTTCATCGCGGTGCGCGGGCCTCTCACTATCGCGGCCTCTCTTGTTGCGGAACACAGGCTCCAGACGCGCAGGCTCAGTAGTTGTGGCTCACGGGCCTAGTTGCTCCGCGGCATGAGGGATCTTCCCAGACCAGGGCTCGAACCCGTGTCCCCTGCATTGGCAGGCAGAGTCTCAACCACTGCACCACCAGGGAAGCCCCTGTCATCACTTTTTGCGTGCATTCATTTTCATGAGTGCATGTAGCTCTCTACAGTTTTACCCCATGTATAGATTTGTGTAACAACCACCACAGTCAAGATATAAAACTGTTCAGTTATCTCAAAAGTGTTCCCTTGTGCTACCCCTTTATATTCTCAGCCCCCTGCTCCGTCCCTATACCCTGGCAACGATTAATCTCAATCTCTATAGTTTTGGCATTTTGAGAATGTTATATAAATGGAACCCTATAATACGTAACCTTTGGGGATTGACTTTTTTCACCAAGTGAAATGCCCTTGAGGTCCGTCCTAGTTGCTGTGTATATTAATAGTTGGTTCCTTTTTATTGTTGAGTAGTATTCCACTGAATGGATGTACCAGGTTTGTTTATCCAATCACTAATTGAAGGACATTTGGGTTGTTTCCTGCTTTTGCTATTATGAATAAAGCTGCTACGAATATTCATGTACAGGTTTTTGTGTGAACATGTTTTCATTTCTCTGGGATAAATGCCCAAGAGTGTGCTTGCGGGGTCATATGGTAAATGCATGTTTAGTTTTATAAGAAACCGTCAGAATGATATCCAGAGCCTTACTATTTTATATTCCCAGCAACATTGTATGACAGATCCTATTTTCCACATGTTTGCCAACATTTGGTATTACTATTTTATATTTTATCCATTCTAATGAGTATATAATGGTAGCTTATTGTGCTTTTAATTTGCATTCCCCTAATGGTTAATGATGTTGAACATCTTTTCATGTGCTACTTTGCCATCTGTATGTCTTCTTTGGTGAGATTCTATTCATGTCTTTTGCTCATTTTCTAATTGGATCGTTTGTTTTTTACTGTAGAGTTCTCAGAATTCCTTACATATTCTAGATACCAATTATTTGTTGGATTTGTGGTTTGCAAATATTTTCTCCAAGTCTATTGCTTGTCTTTTCATCCTCGTAACAGGCTCTATTTCAGCACAATAATTTTTAGTTTGGGTGAAGTCCAGTTAATAGTGCTTTTTTCCATTATGTATGTCATGTTTTTTGGTGTCTAGTCTAAGATCTTTTCAGCAAGATCGAGGTCCCAAAGATTTTCTCTTATGTTTTTCTGCTAAAAGTTTCATAGTTTTACATTTTATACTTAAGTTCATGATTCATTTTCAGTTAAATTTTGTATCTGGTGTGATGTTCGGGTTGAAGTTCTTTTTTTTTTTTTTTTTGCCTGTGGATGTTCAATTGTTCAAGCACCATTTTTTGAAAAAGCTATTCTTCTATTGATTTGTTTTACACCTTTGTCAAAAATCAGTTGGGTGTATTTGTGTTGGTCTCTTTCTGGGTTCTCTATTTGTTTCCTCTGATCTGTATCTCTCATTCCTCTAATATCACACTGCCTCAATTTACTGTAGCTATATAATAAATCTTATCATTGGATAGAGTGATTCTCCCCAGTTTATTCTTCTTTTTCAAAATTGTTTTAGCCATCATAGTTACTTTGCTTTTCCTCACAAATTTTAGAATAAGCTTGTCTATATCTATGAAAAATCTTTCTGGGATTGTGATGCTAATTATTTTAAACCTAGAGATCACTTTGGGGAGAATTGACATCTTTACTATATTGAGTCTTCTAGTCAATGAGCACTGCATGTCTCTCCATTCATTTAGATCTTTGCTTGCTTGCTTGCTTGCTTTCATCAGTTTGGCAGGAAGAGATATACCTATGAAACGAGAGGACTGGTAGTTTCTCAGTGGCTTTATCTTGCTCTGTAAACTCTGTAGCCTTAGTTGCCTCCTTTGTGGTGACAGCTCCCTCATAAGGTCATTGTGAAGATTTAAAGAGACACTACAGGTCTGAGTCCTGATTCTGATATGTTTATTTTCCTACTTATTGTTCCTCTCTTTAGCTTTTGGGCCTCTCAAGTCCTCTGTCTGTGAACCCACATGCAATAATAGTGGGACTGACTTCCAAGGGCTCGTTGTGAGAAAGTGATGTGAGAATTGAAGTAAAGCGCCGAAGAGACTGCCGGACACAGAGTAGGGGCACCATGAGCAGTGGCTGTATTAATATCATTATATGAATGTAGGGAGGTAAAACTATATTTTTTCCCTTTCACTGAGAGAAACTGTTGATAGAAATCAAGGACCTAGTCCAAATACCTGCCAGCACAAGGCAGGTAGCAGGATCTCACTGAAGGTTTGGGAGAGTGGAGGAAGTTCATCCCAACACAGCAGACAACACGAAAGAGAATCTCAGAGCCAAGTGCCTGCTATGACCTGAATTTTATATAAAGGAACAAGAACATATATGTTTGTGTTTGTGTAAAAGCAGATCTGGAAGAACATACACCAGACTAGACAGCAGGGAGTTGGGGTAGCTTTCACTTTTACTTTGTTTCTTTCTGTGTTTGAAAGCTGTTTCATTTTAATTGAGCATATGCTACACTAAACAATGTTAAAACAAATTATTTTTTTTAAAGGCCAACCAGTAAACAAATTAACCAATCAACAAATTACACAAAAGAATCTTAAGGCAGTTTCACTCAAACTTCTCTTCCATTCAGCCTCCTTCCTGGCCCTTGGTCTCCCTCACCTCCCTGGCTTAGCAGCTCCCATTCTCCAGAGTTCCTTCTGCAGAGAAGTATAGCTGCTGTCTTCCTCTAGACCCAGGCCATTTCAGCTGGGTCCAGAGAGCCTCACTCACCTCGCCAGCTAAACAAGCATCCCTGCAGGTGTATTCCTAAGCAAAGACAGTTCCTGTTCTGAGAGGAATTATTTGGTTCTTACAGGATTTTTATTCTCTCCCCCCTTCACATGAGTAAAGTAGCCTAAGGCTACTGAGTTTAATAAAATTCCCTGTGAAGAGGCTGAGAGGGAGGGCTTAGGTAATCCATCTACAAGCCTATTCAGAATGTTTGGAGAGAAGCGTTTGGTGCAGTTATGATGGTAGTCTGTGGCACAGTGCTTGAAATGTACCAGGCACTCTAAAACTTTGCAAATGCTCACGCATTTAATTCTCACCACAACCCTTTGAGGGACTTCCTGTTATTACTCCAGTTTACCAAGGAGGAAGCTGAAGCACAGAGAAGTTAACTACCATACACAAGTTCACACAGCTTGTAAGGGAAGGAGCCAGGGTTTCAAGAATGCCCAAATCAAGTCCCTCCTCTCTTGATCCAACTGCCCAACCCCTCCATAGGCAACCTAACTGGCCACTTTTACACAAAGTACAGTATTCAGATTGGAATCACTATATCACTTCTCAAAGAGCTTAGCCAGTGCCCAAACAGCTCATCCAGTGCCCAACTCCCAAAAGCTGGACTGAGGAACATGGTTTAGTCGGTACAGTGTAGCAACATACTCCTGCTTGAAACGAAATTTCTAATTATCTTCTTTTTCATCCATATGTCATTGAGGGTAGTTGTGTTATCACAAAAGGAGGATTTAGGGTAGCCAAACAAAGAAGGGGGTGATGTAGTCTCATTCCAGAAAATGCAAGTGAGATCATCCTTTTATTTTGGTTGAGTACCTCAAGATGTGGTATTCATCAAGGGTGACGGTAGAGTGGTTGGGACTGTGGATCTAGAAGTTTACAGAAGCCTGTAACCATCTTGAGGCTAAATTCTGCCATTGGTCTTCAGCCAGAGAAGTGCCTCCATCTGCTGGAAATGGATAATAAAACATGTAGAACTGAATGATAATGAAAGATCTGATTTTCAGCCAAGCTTGTAGAATGCACCTCAAACAGTACTCAAAAGCACATTTAAAGCCAACGTATGTATATTTAAAATGAAGACTGCAAAAAAGACTGAAAATGTGTGCAGCAAATGTCCAGTATAATAATTTAGTTAAGGTAGAAGGGAACATCCGATAAAGATAAGAGTAGAAATCAATGAAGTAGAAAACAAACAGTAGAAAAGTCAGCTAAACCAAAAGTGAATTTGTCCAAAAGACTAGTAAACAAACCTCTGGGAAAATGTACTGAGAATAAAGAGAAATTTTAAAAATGGATGTATTCCAAATGCCACCAGATTGTACACTTAAAATGGTAAATTTTATGTTACACGAATTTTACCCCAATAAAAAAATATTTGGAATGGAAAAGGGGAGATATAACTATGGATAGAGTACAGAAGAATCATACCATTTGATATGCTGTTTAGTAATTGCTTTAAAATACCCCATTAAAAATATAAAGGATTATAGATGAAACAAGATGCAAAATGTTGATAATTCTTCAAGCTCGGTGATGGGAACATGGGCGTTCATTATACCATTCTCTACACTTTGTGCATGTTTCAAAAGTTCCATTAAAAAAGTTAAAATACAACTCCCCAAACCGTTTGAAAATTTAAGTAATTTGGTGATTTCTTAGAGCTAATTGACCTTTAAATATTACATATTAAAGTCTATAGGGACTTCCCTGGTGGTCCAGTGGCTAAGACTCTATGCTCCCAATGCAGGGGCCTGGGTTCAATCCCTGGTCAGGGAACTAGATCCCACATGCCGCAGCTAAGAGTTCCCATGCCGCAGCTAAGGATCCCGCATGCCACAACTAAAAGATCCCATGTGCCTCAACTAAGACCCGGCGCGGCCAGAATATAAATATTTTTTTAAAAAGTCTATAGTAGCTCAGGGTTAAAGAGTATTACAGGCACATTAAGAAATGAGGAAGGGCCCTGAATATGAACCAGTGCTACCAAAGTAGGTCATGCCATGGGCCACTTTTCCCTCCGGTTCCTGTAGAACATAGTCCTTCATTCAACAACTCTACCTCTAGGAATGTATCCTCAGGAAGTAGTGGTTACATGTGAAAATCTGCATGTGAATGAGGATGCTCTTCTCAGCAGGTTTATAATAGGGTAACCTTGGAAATAACGATATATAAGGAGTCTGGTTCAATAAATCATGGTTATTAGCAAGTAATTGAATATAATACAGATACGAGAAATAATCTACTTAAAACACCTTGGACCTCATTTTCCTTGTTTGTAAATGGAGAAAACCAAAGGAGGATAGGAAAAAAGAGGTTGTACTCCTCCACTAATTTTATTAGGCCAGCAAATCCTTGATACCACAGTCTGATAAGGATATTACAAGAAAGGAAAATTACAGGTTAATATCTCTTATGGACATAGATATAAAAATCCTAAAAAATATTAGCAAATTGAATCCAGCAATATTTAACAATTATAATAAATCAGGACCAAATTGGATTTACCAGGAATTCCTGGTTATTTTCTTACTAGAAAACCAAACAATGTAACTTAACATATTAATAGGTAAAAGGGAAAAATGTGATCATCTTAATAGATACAGAAAAACATTCAATAAAATTCAACACCCATTGAAGATTTTAAAAACTCTTAGTAAATTAGGGATGGAAGGAAACATCTTTAATCTGATAAATGGTATATCAAAACCCTGTAGCCAATGTCATACTTAATGTTGAATTGTTGAAAGTGTGTTGAGCTCAGGAATAAGACAAGGATGTCCCCCATCACCACGTCTTGCATTCTAGGTCCTAGCCAGTGCAGGAAGGCAAGAAAAAGAAATAAAATGAATATGGATTGGAAAAGAAGAAATAAAGCAGTTATTATTTGAAGATGATATGCTTGTGTATGCAGAAAATCCTAAAGAAGCTACAGATAAAAATTTACAATTATTAAGAGAGATTAGCAAAATCAGCATACAAAATCAATATCAAAATATCAATTATATTTCTATATACCATCAACAAGCACTTAGAATCTTGAGAAAGAAAAATGGAGCTGGAGGATTCAGGCTCCCTGACTTCAGACTATACTACAAAGCTACGGTAATCAAGCCAGTATGGTACTGGCACAAAAACAGAAATGTAGATCAATGGAACAGGATAGAGAGCCCAGAGATAAACCCATGCACCTATGGTCACCTAATCTATGACAAGGAGGCAAAAATATACAATGGAGAAAAGACAGCCTCTTCAGTAAGTGGTGCTGGGAAAACTGGGCAGCTACACATAAAAGAATGAAATTAGAACACTCCCTAACACCATACACAAAAATAAACTCAAAATGGATTAAAGACCTAAGTGTAAGACCAGACACTGTAAAACTCTTAGAGGAAAACAGAGGCAGGACACTCTTTGACATAAACCACAGCAAAGTCTTTTTTGACCCACTTCCTAGAGTAATGAAAATTAAAATGAAAATAAACAAATGGGACCTAATAAAACTTAAAAGCTTTTGCACAGCAAAGGAGACCATAAACAAGATGAAAAGACAACCCTCAGAATGGGAGAAGATATTTGCAAATGAAGCAACTGACAAAGGATTAATCTCCAAAATATACAAGCAGCTATTACAGCTCAATTTCAAAAAACAAACAACCCTATCCAAAAATGGGCAGAAGACCTAAATAGACATTTCTCCAAAGAAGATATACAGATTGCCAACAAACACATGAAAAAACGCTCAGCATCACTAATCATTAGAGAAATGCAAATCAAAACCACAATGAGGTATCACCTCACACCAGTCAGAATGGCCATCATCAAAAAATCTACAAACAATAAATGCTGGAGAGGGTGTGGAGGAAAGGGAACCCTCTTGCACTGTTGGTGGGAATGTAAATTGATACAGCCACTATGGAGAACAGTATGCAGGTTCCTTAGAAAACTAAAACTAGAACAACCATATGACCCAGCAATCCCACTACTGGGCATGTACCCTGAGAAAACCATAATTCAAAATGAGACATGTACCACAATGTTCAGTGCAGCACTGTTTACAATAGCCAGGACATGGAAGCAACCTAAATGTCCATTGACAGATGAATGGATGAAGAAGATGTGGCACATATATACAATGGAATATTACTCAGCCATAAAAAGGAATGAAGCTGAGTTATTTTTAGTGAGGTGGATGGACCTAGAGTCTGTCATACAGAGTGAAGTAAGTCAGAAAGAGAAAAACAAACACCGTATGCTAATGCATATATATGGAATCTAAGAAAAAGGTACTGATGAACCTAGTGGCAGGGCAGGAATAAAGACGCAGACCTAGAGAACAGACTTGAGGACACAGTGGGGGAGGGGAAGCTGGGACGGAGTGAGAGAGTGACATTGACATATATACACTACCAAATGTAAAATAGATAGCTAGTGGGAAGCTGCTGCACAGCACAGGGAGATCAGTTTGATGCTTTGTGACGATCTAGAAGGGTGGGATAAGGAGGATAGGAGGGAGGCTCAAGAGGGAGGGGATATGGGCATATTTATATACTTATAGCTGATTCACTTTGTTGTACAACAGAAACTAACACAACGTTGTAAAGCAATTGTACTCCAATAAAGATTTTAAAAATTTAAAAAATGAAAAAACAAAAAAAACAAAAAAACAACAAAAAATTTTTTTTAAATAAAATGTAAAAAAAAAAAAAAAAAATAGGTGGAAGACCTAAATAGACATTTCTCCAAAGAAGACGTACAGATGGCCAACAAACACATGAAAAGATGCTCAACATCACTTATCATTAGAGAAATGCAAATCAAAACTACAATGAGGTATCACCTCACACCGGTCAGAATGGCCATCATCAAAAAATCTACAAACAATAAATACTGAAGAGGGTGTGGAGAAAAGGGAACCCTCACATACACTGTTGGTGGGAATGTAAATTGATACAGCCACTATGGAAAACAGTAGGGGGTTCCTTAAAAAACTAAAAATAGAACTACCATATGACCCAGCAATCCCACTACTGGGCATATACCCAGAGAAAACCATAATTCAATAAAACACATGCACCCCAATATTCATAGCAGCACTATTTACAACAGTCAGGACATGGAAGCAACCTAAATGTCCGTCGATAGAGGAATGGATAAAGAAAATGTGGTACATATATACAATGGAATATTACGCAGCCATAAAAAGGAATGAAATTGGGTCATTTGTGGAGACGTGGACGGACGTAGAGAGTGTCGTACAGAGTGAAGTAAGTCAGAAAGAGAAAAGCAAATATCATATAATAACGCATATATGTGGAATCTAGAAAAATGGTATAGATGATCTTAGTTGCAAAGCAGAAATAGAGACACAGACATAGAGAACAAATGAGTGGATACCAAGGGGGAAAGGGATGGGGTGGGAGGAATTAG
This sequence comes from Balaenoptera ricei, assembly GCF_028023285.1. Lineage (NCBI taxonomy): Eukaryota > Metazoa > Chordata > Mammalia > Artiodactyla > Balaenopteridae > Balaenoptera > Balaenoptera ricei. Next base: position 94,215,912 of record NC_082660.1, on the reverse strand, counting down.
GAGACTGGGATTGACACATATACATTATTGATACTATGTATAAAATGGACAACTGATGGGTACCTGCTGTATAGCACAGGGAATGCATCTAGTGCACTGTGGTAATCTAAATATGTGGCCATTAATAGTAATTAAATTAATATTAATAGTAATAGTAGAAAGTAGTAGTAATAGCTATCCTCTGAGGTTGCTATGAGGATTAAAGAGCTATACTGCCTTTAAAGGGCTTAGAACAAGGGTTCCTGACATGTAATAAGCTTTCAATAAATCACAGTTGTGGTGATTTTAATTTTTATCACTATTATTATGGAACGATCGGGAAGAGAAAGAAGATTCAACAAAGGAGACTGAGAAAGAGGCACCGAAAAGATCTTAGGGGGGGAACTGTGAGACAGGTGTCATGGAAACCAAGGGAAGATAGTATCTAGAAGGAGGGAGATAATGCAAAAGAAGGTCATTCAAAGGCTAGTTTCTCCTGACGAAAGACTCATTTCATCTCTTAGCGTCTAATGAGACTGAAGGGAAAAAGGAAGGGAGAAAACCCATAATCTTAAATGAAGGCTATCAGACACAAAATTATTTAAAAGCTTTCTTTTGGCTATAACCCTCAGACTGATCTGAATGCCCAGGTCTCCCATCTCTTCCAAATAGGGAAATTACATACTTCCCAAATAAGGAAAAGCCAGTGTCACACAAAGTGAAATAAAATATCGGGTATGCATCATTTTGGTGAAATAAAAATTTAGACAACTTCAAGTTTATATGACATAGAGAAGGACTGGGGGCGGGAAGAAAAAGGAATGGATTAGAGGATTTCAAAGCAGTGGTCTATACTGAACCCCCGAGCTAACTCCAGTGAAAAGGAAGGCCCTGGTAGGTGTAGCATTTTTTATTTTTCTTTTTACTCTACCTGGTCCCAGAAAGAAATTATGACAGCATAAACTTTATTTGGGTAAATCATTCAACAAGTGTTTATAGGGTAAAATTGAGAAAAGGTGAGCAGAGAGAGTAATATTTTAATCTAGGATAAATGAGTGGGCAGATTCCCTCCAAGGGTAGATTTAGAGAAGGATACAAAGGAAGCTACAGACCTACAAGAGTCAGAGAATGTTGGGTGCCCCTGTGGCTTTGGGGGCCTGACTGGAGCTACCTCCTACCCAGGGGTGCAGGAGGGGTCCCCTTTGGCTCCAGAGAGATGGAGGTGGCTGCCAGGGGCCCAGAAGTGCCCCAGAGGGATGCAAGGAGTGGGCCTCTTGAGCATTTGCTCCTGGCCACTTCTCAGCTAAAGGGTCCAAGGCAGAGGAGCTCTCCCAGCCTCCTTCTGGCCATGAGGGTTAAGGAACTGAGGCTTAAGGCACACCTGGACTGCTGGGGGTGGGGGAGGGGTGGTGGCAGAGCACAGGAGACTGTGCCCCACCCCCCTGCACCTAGAGAGACTGTGGCTGAGGTGGATTGTAAGGCCAGTTGTGGAGTCATGGATGCAACAGGAGCAAGAACCAGGGAGGAGCTTAAGGGGGGTGATTCTGGAAGGAGAAGCACTTCAAGGAAGGTTCTGAGTGCGGCAGCGCAGGGAAGGCTGCAGGGGGCTTCTTGCAGTGACTGGCTTTTAGCCCTCCCTCCGTGCCTCAGCCTGTGGGACCCCTTTGTTTCTACTGAACAGGCTAAGCGTAATTAGAGCCTCAACACCCCTCTCCTCTTGGGACCACACAGCCCAGGGTTCTGTGTGAAACCTCTGGGTCTGCAGTTCCTACCAGGCTTCCTGTCGATCTGGATGTGAGTCCCCTGCCCGACCATCGTGCCCTGTCCCCCTCTCCCGCCTCTCCTACCCACACAGCTTCCTGTTCCTCTCCTCCACACACCATCCCCGGCACAGCACACCCTGTCCTCTCACCCCTAGTTCCTTCCTGACAATCTCCCTCAGGTTCTCAGATCTGCACTGAGCATTCATTTCTTCTTGATCCCAAATTTCCTTCATGGACCCTGGCTCCCCAGTTACCTTTCATGCAACTCCATCTGCTCCCAGACCATTCTGGGGTGGGAGCAATATTTTGGAATCCTTGAACGGCCTCTTCCCTCTAGTATAGTGATTCTGAACCAGGGGCAATTTTACCTCCTCCCTACCCCCCGGGGACATATGGCAATGTTTTTAGATATTTTTGTCTGTCAGAGCTGGGTAGGTCACAACTTGTGCTACTGGCATCCAGTGAGTAGAGGCCAGGATGCTGCTAAACATTGCACGATGCACAGGGCAGGCACCTATGACAAAGAATTATCTGGCCCCAAATGTCAGTAGCAAGTACTCTGAGAACCCCTGCACTGTTATATAGCTACAGGTCTACAAGGTTAAGCTTGGAAACTGTCAGGTACGGAGCCTTTTCATGCTAAACTTCCAGGAACAGCTAATCTTTCTGTTCCTCAATTGGGAGAGGGGGGCGGGGTGTTGCCATGAAACAGCTACCACATCGTCAGGAATCTGCAGAAAGAGAGGCAAGGAGATTCCCCGCTCCCTAAATTTACTACCAACTTTTAGAGAAAGTACTGGACTACAACTTTTGAATGCCTTTCTGTCTCTACAAGATAGTGCCACTTTTTGGAAAGAGAATAGCAACTTATTATTTTAACAGTTTATCAAATGCAAGATGTCATGTGGTGAATGCAGTAAGGTTTTGGAGCCCTCCTTTCCCAATTTTATTTTCTTCAACCTTCAACCTTCTTTGAATATGAGACTATTTGCTGGATCAGAAAAACACTGTAGAGGTGTCTCTGTTCAGCAAAACTCACTGCCTTTGTTTTAATTTAAAGTGGATGAATTCTTTCTTAAGAGCGCGCTTGTTTCTCAGAAACTGGCCCCCCAAGTTGCTTGTTTCCTTAGAGCTGAGTTTCTTGGAACTCTGTTTCTAACTAAGCAATGAAAATGCTCACCAACAGATTTCATTGGTCAGTCTAACCTCTTTTTTTTCCACTCTTGCCAATCTCTTCCTTCTGCACCCAGTTATCTTCAGCATGGGGGAACAGAACCACTCTCCTGGGAAGGAGCTTCAGCACTGGACACGAACAGAGTCTCCAGGAAAGAGAAGCTGGCACTCCCAGGCCTACGCCCTTGGGGCCGTTTCCAACTTTATGTCTACTTTTCTGACCTTTCCTATCTATAAGGTTGTGTTCCGGCAACAGATCCATGCTGTGGCGGTGTCAGAGGCTGTGCGGCAGCTTTGGCATGAAGGCCCTCAATACTTCTACCGGGGAATCTACCCGCCTCTTCTCTCCAAGACGTTGCAAGGGACTCTGCTGTTTGGGACTTATGATAGCTTGCTGTATTGTCTCTCCCCTGTTGGGCCACACTCCCTGGGACACCGCTGGGCTGCAGGGCTCATGTCTGGTGTAGTGGAGGCTGTGGCACTCAGCCCCTTTGAAAGGGTGCAAAATGTGCTCCAGGATGGTCGCAAGCAAGCTCGCTTTCCCAGCACCTTCAGCATTCTCAAGGAATTCCACTCTTATGGGCTTTGGGGGCGGCTGTCGCTGGGTTACTATCGTGGTTTCTGGCCTGTCCTTCTCAGGAACAGCCTGGGGAGTGCTCTGTATTTCTCCTTCAAGGATCCCATTCAGGATAGCTTGGCAGAGCAAGGCCTGCCCCATTGGGTTCCTGCCTTGGTGTCTGGGAGTGTCAATGGAACAATCACCTGCCTAGTTCTGTATCCTCTGATTGTGCTAGTTGCCAATATGCAGTCCCATATTGGCTGGCAGAGCATGCCAAGCCTGTGGGCCTCTGCCCAGGATGTGTGGGACACTCGGGGCCGAAAGGTGTTCCTGATCTACCGTGGAGGTTCCCTGGTCATCCTAAGGTCCAGCGTGACATGGGGGGTCACTACTGCTATCCATGACTTCCTCCAGAGGAGGTATCGTTCCAGGAAAGAGCTGAAAGACTGACTAGCTGCAGGCAGTGTGGCCATGGCAGCTTGTTATTCTAAGCCTTCCTGGGTTGGTTTAAATAGCTTACTTCTTTAGCTTGGTCACCTAATACAACTATTCTTTAGCATCTTTCAACTGTCAGTGCACTCGAGAAGTTCCCAACTACCAGCCTGTTGGGCAAAGACAAAGCCAACAGTGTTCCTTGGTTAGCAAAAGAAATTCACCCTGGTCTATCCACAGCTTCAACAGGCTGAGACCCAGGAAGCCTTTAAGTAATTTGTAACCCACATGAAATGTCATTCCTTTAAGGAATTCACTGACTCTAAAAGATGTGAATAAGAGGAAACTCTAAAAGATGACCTTAATTAGGCACTGTGAGTTCTGGGACCCCTCCAGTTGTCCTCTGGACCAAACTGAGTGGAGGACCAGGAATTCCAATTTCGGAGAACTAAGCTTGACTCTTAGGATGGGGATTCCGTAGACTTTCTCAGATGGGTACATTTTCATGACATTGTTCACTACTCCTGCCACCACCACTCTCACTTCTCAAGGCTGTGGGTACTAGTTTCAGGGTAGCAGTTATGGCTGGAAATCCTGAGTTAGACTTGCCTCAACTGATCATGTGCCACAAGAACTGGTGGGAGTGGGAAGAAGTGTGGTCCTGGATGGATGGGAAGAATAGACTTTGAGGGAAGAGGTTTAGTTGCATGCAGAATAGAAAATTCTACTATAGGTTGATTGGTGTTAAATGCTGGGACATTTTTGATAGCAAGGCAATAACATTGCCTAGAAACCACTTGAGTTTCCCTAAGAAATCTGGAACTGAAATGACTATATCTCTTCATAAATAATTGCATATTTTATTGCTGTGGATAAATATAGTTGCTGTGACATAAGTTAAAGATCTGAAATTGTAGCCTGTCATTCAGAGCCATTCAAAATATGGTCCCCATAAAACTTGTAGCATTTTATCACACCATTCCCACTTACATAGATCCTATATCCTAGCCAAACTGGACTATTGTTCCCTCCCCAAACATGCCACTAGCTTTCCCATGGCCATGCTTTGGCCCACACTATTTTCTCCACCTGCAATACCCATTCTCCACATGCCAGTCTGCCAAAATCCTTCCAGTTTCTCAAAGCCCAGCTCAGATGCCCCCTTCTCTAAGGAGCCTTTTCTGATTGCCCCTAACTGAATGTGACATTAGTCTCGTGTGATGCCCCTCTCCAATATTCATATGTGGCACTGATTCCATTATGTCACTGATTTCATGTGGTCCTGTGTTCTTGATGTTCTTCAATACCTCCTACTAGACTGTAAAACTCCTTGAAAGCAGGGATTCTTGTACACATTTTTAAATCTCCCATTGTGCTTAGGTGCTCAATAATGTTGGCTGAATTATTGAATTGATTATCAAGCTGTGATATGGTCTTTATCCTCAGGGTGCTGTCCCTTGTACATGAAGATAATGTTATTGATTCGCTGTCATTAAGACCTGCCTTTGGGGTGTGGTTTTTGCTTTATTAGTGGATTTAGTTTTGTGCTAATGATAATGATGCTGCTGATGATGATAATAATAACAATAATTAAAGATGACTTTCAACTGGGACATTTGATGAGTTTGTGTTATTGGTGACATGTTTGTTGTTGACAACACTGTAGGATCTGAAATTTCACAGAGACATTGCCTAATGGTCCGATTCATCTTAACTCTGGAATTTTGAGGATTTCCAAGATGACATATGTTGCAGTTTTTCCCTTATAGATGATATCATGTAATGATCTCCACTTGCACCTCCTTACCAAACCAAAATTGTCATTTATAATGATCTGACTGTAGATCCTAGCTGTGGGGATTCCTCACTGAATATCAAAGAAATTAAAGACACAGCTATAAGCAATATGAGATCAGAAAGCATTTGCCAGCAAGGTCAACAGAAAATGGCTGGTCCAGAATCGTTGTAGATGAGTTCCCATGTCTGATCCCTGTGCAGACTTAGATGGGGTGGGACAGTACTCTGCTTGCAGATTCAAGTATGGGGAACACAGAGTTTGTACAAGGGAAGGAAAAGTAGAAGAGCAGCTATTTCTATTTAAAGGCTAGCTTTCAGAATGAAAAAAAGTATTTACAAAAATCATTACTTAGCTAATGGCTTTGGTTTTCAAGCTGAAAAGAAGGGGATAAACTATCGTACTCCCCCAATTTTTTTATTCAAGAGATGCATTTATCTCCAAGTACACTGTCCATTTCCACTTATGTCACTGTGTCAGTCCATGTGTCAGTTCTTCATTTTAACTTCTTATTTAGAAATAATTTTGAACTTCTAGAAAAGTTGCCAGCATAAGTAGAGTTTAAAGAATACCCATAAACCCTTTACCCAAAGTCACCTACTATTAACATTTTACACCATTTGCTTTATTATTTGAGCACTCATTCTCTGTCTACACACACATGGTATTTTTTCCTGAACTATCTGAGTTGCAATTTTTAATATTTCTAGATTCAATATTTGTAGATTCAAATGCTTTTTAAAAGACTAAGAGCTTTATCTCTATGACACTGGCACTGTTATTACAGAATATTAGAAAATGAAAACTCATGGCATATTTTAAAGCTACATTAGTGATAATTGTTTAAATTTACTATATTTGCCTTTTTAAATACTTTACATTATGTGTGTTAATACTTGAAGCTATGCAATTATAAACATGAATTTACAACTAAAGCATGTTATAATTGAAATAGTTTATTTTTACAAATTGATTCATATAAAAACCTACGTAAAATTCCAAAATTATATAGACCAATCAACTTTCCCCATTTAAATCTTCTAAGTAAAATTTAAGAGTGTAATGGTTTTCTAGTAATTTTAAATATCAATATTTAGTTTTGTGGTGTTAATATTATATTTTCTGACATTTAAAAAATGGCCTTTGGACTTGAGATCAATAAAATGAAGAGGTAATAAAAACCTACGTCTGTTTAAAACTTATAAAATATAGAAGTTAACACTAAAGCTACTTGGTACAAAAAGTTGAAAGAAAAAGAATAAAAATCCCTGTCTGAGCTCTGTGTATTTTTGTCTAAATATAAACTACATCAGCTTCCTAACGCTCAAGAAATAATAAGTAACTAATGTATTACAGCTATTATCATAAGTATATGGTTTATGAAGACTTAATTTTGCTTTTAACATTTAGTTTTAAACATTAAACAGCATTATAATTTAACAATGTGTTTGGGATAACTGCATATAGTGTAGTATATTAAAGTTAATAAAATAATGTTATATAGGAGATAAAAAGCATGATAACTCAGGAAAAAAGTGAAAAGTTTTCCTAAAAGAATAAGGTAAAAAATACTGTATTTCCCTATTCTGTTCACTCTCCAACTTCTCTGTTTCTTTCATACCATCTTCCTTTTCCTCAAACCTTCAACACCTCCTCCCTCATCCTCAGTCCCAGTTCATGACCTTACTTTCTATTTCATTAGGAAAAGAGAAACATTCAGAAGAGAACTGCCAGTTAAAAGAACATTTATAAAGCTCTTGCCCATGTAATGACCACCCAAAACAAGAGATGCAACATCTTGATAACCGCCACCCCTAGTCCTCCTGCACTCCAGGCCCCTCACTGATGACATTCCTCCACCCATCCTAGAGATAACTCCTATCCTGACTATTATGATATCATTTCTTTACTTTTCTTTATAGATTTATCTTCTTGTTCCCTGAAGTGGGACACCTTCAAGGGCCTGAGAGTAGGCTCTTGTCTAACACTCAGAAATGAATTGTCCGAGGAGACACACATACTGACAAAGCAAAAGACTTTACTGGGGAGGAGCACCTGGGCAGCAGGGTAAGGGAACACAGGAGAACTGCTCTGCCACATGGCTCGCAGTCTCAGGGTTTATGGTGGTGGAGTTAGTTTCTGGGTTGTCTCTGGCCAGTCATCTTGCCTGTGCCCATATTTGGTCTGACTCAGGGTCCTTCCTGGTGGCGTGTGCATCTCTCAGCCAAGATGGATTCCAGCGTGAAGGTTTCTGGGAGGTTGGCAGAACATATTATGGGCTGGCATGTCCTCCCTCCTTTTGGCCCCTCCTGAATTCTTCTGGCTGGCTGTAGCTTGTCAGTTCTATGTTCCTTATCAGGACCTCCTGTTGTGAGATAACTCATGCAAGCAGTTATTATCCTGCCTGGCCAGGGAGGGCAGTTTCAGTCAACAGTTCCCTAACATTCCGTATAAGCATCCCTAAAGAGCACAGTTTTATTTTACAGATATTTGAACTGTATATACTTTATGTACTTGGAATTGTGACTACTTCTTTCATATTATTTGTGAGATTCATCCATATTGTTGCAGGTAGTTGTAGTTATTTCATTTTTCTAAACTGTGATAAATTTACTTTAAAAAGATGTTTTTTAGAGAAGTTTTAGGTTCACAGCAAATTTGAGAGGAAGGTATGGGAGAGTTCCCATATACGCCCTGCTGCCACAGGTACATAGCCTCACCAATTATCAACATCCCACACCAGAGTGGTACATTTGTTACAAGTGACGAATCTATATTGATACATCATTATCACCCAAAGTCCAGTTTACCTTAGGGTTCACTCTTAGGGCTGTATATTGTATGGGTTTGGACAAATGTATAATGACAGGTAGCCACCATTATAGTATCATACAAAGTAGTTTCATTGCCCCCCCCAATCCTCTGTGCTCTGCCTATTCTGCCCCCCCGCCCAACCTCTGGCAACCACTGATCTTTTACTATCTCCATAGTTTTGCCTTTTCCAGAATGTCATATAGTTGGAATCATACAGTATGTAGCCTTTTCAGATTGGCTTCCTTCACTTAGTAATGTGCATTTAAGGTTGCTCCATGGCTTTTTGTGGCTCATTTCATTTTAGCACTGAATAATAATTCCATCGTCAGGATTTATCACAGTTTATTTATCCATTCATCTACCGAAAGACATCTGGATTGCTTCCAAGCTTCGGCAGTTATGAATAAAGCTGTTATAAACATCTGTGTGCAGGTTTTTATGTGGCTGTAAGTTTTAAACTCCTCTGGATAAATGTTAAGGAGCACAGTTGCTGGATTGTATAGTAAGCATATGGTTTAGTTTGGTAAGAAACTGCCAAACTGCCTTCCAAAGTGGCTATACCATTTTGCATTCCCATCAGCAATGAATGAGCGTTCCTGCTGCTCCACATCCTTGCCAGCATTTGATGTTGTCAGTGTTATGAATTTTGGCCATTCAAGCATGTGTATAGTGGTATCTCACTGTTGTTTGGTTATTTCACTTTTATTTTTGTATGTACTATTGTGTGAATATACCACAATTTATCCATGAAAACTTTTAGGGACATTCTGCTTGTTTCCAGTTTTTGACTGTTACAAAACAATGCTACCATGAATATTCTTAGTAGTGTATATAACTACAGACGTCTCTAGGATATTTACCTAAGAGTGGAATTGTTGGTTTATAGGGTATGGGCACTTTCAATGTTACTAGATGATGCCTAACTTTTCCTAATGACTAACTTTTCCTAATGCTGTGCACCAATTTACACTTACTAGCAGTTCCCATTGCTCCACCTGCTGGCAACATTTGTTATTATCAGACTTTAAAATTTTTGCCAACCTGGTGGGTGTAAAATGGCCTCTCATTTGATTTTAATGATTTTTTTTTGTTCTTTTTCTTAAACATTTTTATTGGCGTATAACTGCTTTACAAAGCTGTGTTAGTTTCTGCTGTATAACAAAGTGAATCAGCTATATATATATACATATGTCCCCATTATCCCCTCCCTCTTGCGTCTCTCACCCACCCTCCCTATCCCACCCCTCTAGGTGGTCACAAAGCACTGAGCTGATCTCCCTGTGCTATGTGGCTGCTTCCCACTAGCTATCTATTTTACATTTGGTAGTGTATATATGTCAATGCCACTCTCTCACTTCGTCCCAGCCTACCCTTCCCCCTCCCCGTGTCCTCAAGTCCGTTCTCCACGCCTGCGTCTTTATTCCTGTCCTGCCTGTATGTTCTTCAAAACCATTTTTTTTTTAGATTCCATATATATGTGTTAGCATATGGTATTTGTTTTTCTCTTTCTGACTTACTTCACTCTGTATGACAGACACTAGGTCCATCCACCTCACTACAAATAACTCAATTTTGTTTCTTTTTATGGCTGAATAATATTCCGTTGTATAGATGTGCCACATCTTCTTTATCCATTCATCTGTTGATGGACACTCAGGTTGCTTCCATGTCCTGGCTATTGTAAATAATGCTGCAATGAACATTGTGGTACATGATTCTTTTTTTTTTTTCTAAAGATTTTTATTGGAGTATAATTGCTTTACAATTGTGTGTTAGTTTCTGCTTTATAACAAAGTGAATCAGTTATACATATACATATATCCCCATATCTCTTCCCTCTTGCGTCTCCCTCCCTCCCACCCTCCCTATCCCACCCCTCTTGGTGGTCACAAAGCACCAAGCTGATCTCCCTGTGCTATGCGGCTGCTTCCCACTAGCTATCTATTTTACATTTGGTAGTAATTATATAAGTCCATGCCACTCTCTCACTTCGTCCCAGCTTACCCTTCCCCCTCCCCGTGTCCTCAAGTCCATTCTCTATGTCTGCGTCTTTATTCCTGTCCTGCCCCTAGGTTCTTCATGACCTTTTTTTTTCTTAGATTCCATATATATGTGTTAGCACACGGTATTTGTTTTTCTCTTTCTGACTTACTTCACTCTGTATGACAGTCTCTAAGTCCATCCACCTCACTACAAATAACTCAATTTTGTTTCTTTTTATGGCTGAGTAATATTCCATTGTATATATGTGCCACATCTTCTTCATCCATGCATCTGTCGATGGACACTTAAGTTGCTTCCGTGTCCTGGCTATTGTAAATAGAGCTGCACTGAACATTGTGGTACATGACTCTTTTTGAATTATGGTTTTCTCAGGGTATATGCCCAGTAGTGGGATTGCTGGGTTGTATGGTAGTTCTATTTTTAGTTTTTTAAGGAACCTGCATACTGTTCTCCATAGTGGCTGTATCAATTTACATTCCCACCAACAGTGCAAGAGGGTTCCCTTTTCTCCACACCCTCTCCAGCATTTATTGTTTGTAGATTTTTTGTTGATGGCCATTCTGACTGGTGTGAGGAGATACCTCATTGTAGTTTTGATTTGCATTTCTCTAATGATTAGTGATGTTGAGCATTCTTTCATGTGTTTGTTGGCAATCTGTATATCTTCTTTGGAGAAATGTCTATTTAGGTCTTCTGCCCATTTTTGGATTGGGTTGTTTGTTTTATTGATATTGAGCTGTAATAGCTGCTTGTATATTTTGGAGATTAATCCTTTGTCAGTTGCTTCATTTGCAAATATTTTCTCCCATTCTGACAGTTGTCTTTTCATCTTGTTTATGGTTTATTTTGCTGTGCAAAAGCTTTTAAGTTTCATTAGGTCCCATTTGTTTATTTTTGTTTTTACTTCCATTTCTCTAGGAGGTGGGTCAAAAAGGATCTTGCTGTGATGTATATCATAGAGTGTTCTGCCTATGTTTTCCTCTAAGAGTTTTATAGTGTCTGGCCTTACATTCAGGTCTTTAATCCATTTTAAGTTTATTTGTGTGTATGGTGTTAGGAAGTGTCCTAATTTCATTCTTTTACATGTAGCTGTCCAGTTTTCCCAGCACCACTTGTTGAACAGGCTGTCTATTCTCCATTGTATATTCTTGCCTCCTTTATAAAAGATAAGGTGACCATATGTGTGTGGGTTTACCTCTGGGCTTTCTATCCTGTTTCATTGATCTATATTTCTGTTTTTGTGCCAGTACCATACTGTCTTGATTACTGTAGCTTTGTAGTATAGTCTGAAGTCAGGGAGCCTGATTCCTCCAGCTCCGTTTTTCTTTCTCAAGATTGCTTTGGCTATTCGGGGTCTTTTGTGTTTCCATACAAATTGTGAATTTTTTTATTCTAGTTCTGTGAAAAATGCCATTGGTAGTTTGATAGGTATTGCATTGAATCTGTAGATTGCTTTAGGTAGTAGAGTCATTTTCACGTTGTTGATACTTCCAATCCAAGAAGATGGTACGTCTCTCCATCTGTTTGTATCATCTTTAATTTCTTTCATCAGTGTCTTATAGTTTTCTGTATACAGGTATTTTGTCTCCTTAGGTAGGTTTAATCCTAGGTATTTTATTCTTTTTGTTGCAATGGTAAATGGGATTGTATCCTTAATTTCTCTTTCAGATTTTTTGTTGTTAGAAATAGGAATGCAAGAGATTTCTGTGCATTAATTTTGTGTCCTGGTACTTTACAAAATTCATTGAATAGCTCTAGTAGTTTTCTGGTGGCATCTTTAGGATTCTCTCTATATAGTATCATGTCATCTGCAAACAGTGACAGTTTTACTTCTTCTTTTCCGATTTGGATTCCTTTTATTTCTTTTTCTTCTCTTGAGCATCTTTTCATAAGTCTATCAGACGTTAGGAGTTATTATTTTGTGAAGCATTTTTTCAATACATCTGCCAATTTTTTTCTATTGGGTAGTGTGCCTTTTAAAAATTAATTTGTAGGTGTTATTTATATATTCTAACTTTATTTCTTTGTCCTTTATATGTGTTGCATATATCTTTTCCCACTTTGTCTCTTATTTTTTGGTCATTTTCCTGATGGTTTCTTTCAACAAACAGAAGTCCTTAATTATACTATAGTCAAAGTTATCAATCTTTTTTTCTTTATCCATAGTGCTTTTTTTTTTTTTTAAAGGAATTCCTTTATTTTTATTATTTATTTATTTTTAGCTGTGTTGGGTCTTCGTTTCTATGCAAGGGCTTTCTCTAGTTGCAGCAAGCGGGGGCCGCTCTTCATCGCGTTGCGCGGGCCTCTATCGCGGCCTCTGTTGTTGCGGAGCACAGGCTCCAGACGCGCAGAGCTCAGTAGTTGTGGCTCACGGATCCAGCCGCTTCGCGGCATGTGGGATCCTCCCAGAGCAGGGCTCGAACCCACGTGCCCTGCACCGGCAAGCTGACGCTCAACCACTGCACAACCAGGGAAGCCCCATAGTGCTTTTTGTGTCTTTTCAAAGTAATCCTTCCCTATCCCAACACCATGAGGATATTCTCCTTTATTAACATTTGAAATTTCTATAATTTTGCCTTTTACATTTAGGTCTTTAATATACTTGAAATTAATTTTTGTATGGAGTGTGAGAATTGACGTCCAATTTCATTATTTTTCCTTACAAGTACCCAATTGCCCCATATCATTTGTTGAAAAATCTCTCCTTTCCCCACTCATTCATAATGCCAACTCTGTCAAATGTCAAGTGTTCATATATTCTTTGGAATATTTGTGGCCTCTCTGTTCTGTTCCATTTATCTATTTGTCTAATCTTGTGCCAATATGGTATTGCCTTAATTACTGTAACGTTGTAATGAGTCTTGCTATCTGATAGGGAAAGTCTTCCCACCTCATTTTTGTTCTTCAAGAGTTTCTTAACTGTTCTTATCAATATCTACCAAAATAGTTGCTGAGATTTTATTTTCTACAAAAATTATTGTTGAGATTTTAATTTGAGCAAAAGTAACTGTTGAGTTTTAATGTAAGCAAAAACAATGGTTGAGACTCTAATTTTAATGTTTCTCAAAGTTTCATAATATTTTTCATAGTGTCTAACATATCTTCTGTTGGATTTTTACTAATTGCTGAATTTTAAAAAATTGCTAACAATAAAGAGGATTCTCAGGAATGGGATTTTAATATGTTTCTTATAGGTAATGCTCTTCTGTTTTGTTTTAAGCAAGAATATACACCTTGTGTTAATAAATCAGTTTATATGTGTTGCTCCCTCATATTGACATAGTCATTATAATAAAATATATATTGATTAATATAATATACTATTATCTATAAAGATGCCAATCATTCATCAAGTTTTCAAAAAGTAAACATTTCACCTTAAACAAATTACTATGTTAATGGAGAAGAACTGTGGGATGGAGCACAAAAAAAGCTCAAGATGTCTATATCCAACTGCTTACTTGACATTTCCACTGAGATATTTTGTAGGCATCCCAAAGTTAATATGTCAAAGATTGAACTTTCTATTTTCCCCTACCCACCTGAACCTCGTCTTCCCACTTCCAGTGGTATCATCACTTTTTGATACTTTCAACAGAAAGAGTCTTAACATATAGGGACCTTGACTCTTTCATTCACCACTGTATTTCCAGTGCCCAGAAGAGTGTCTTGCATATAGTAGGTACTCAATAAATATTTATAGAATGAATGAATGGTTCCTGCCGTGAAGAAATATTTGATTAAAAATTATTCAACAATACACACAAAGTAGTATATCAAAAAAGCTGAGAGAATTCCCTGGCAGTCCAGTAGTTAGGACTCTGTTCTCTCACTGCTGAGGGCCCTGGTTTGATCCCTGGTACGGGAACTAAAATCCCACAAGCCGTGGAGTGCGACCAAAAAAAAAAAAGGAAAATGCTGAAAGATTTCTGTCCTTTCTTTTCTGTTATTAGACCCGCAGCCCTTGTTCAGCCCCTTTTTATTTTACACCTGAACAACTGCCACAACTCTTTTTAACAGATCTCTTTACCACCTTCCAATGTGAACAGCTTATAGATAAAATCCAAATGGTTTAACATGACATTCAAGGTTCTCCATTATCTGACACCAGTTTACTGCTTCCACCATATTTTTCCCTACTTAAACACTATGAAGCCCAATGTTCCAACCATACAAGACTACTGGGTATTCCCTGAGTGTGCCCTACACTTCCCTTTGTTCTTATTTTTCTCTCTTCACGGAATTCCATTCCTCCCATTTCTTCCTTCACCAAATGATACCCGTCTATTATAACACAATTCAAATGTCATTTCCTCTCTGCAGGCATCCCCGACTCTTCCAGGTAGAATCAGGTTTAACCTCTTTTCCACTTTCCCCTGGTACTTAGTAACCTTGATGTAGCACTTACAATCATAGAAGTCATACAATCATGTTAGACTTGGAAGCAATCTTGGTGATCATGTTCCAACTTCCTCATGCTATGGAGGGCCAGAGAGAAAATCCAGGTATTTTAATTTGCCTTGCCTCATGATTATTTGTGTACACATTTTATATCCTTTACTTGACAGGTCACTGAGGGCAGAGGAAGGGTCTTATTCATCTTTGTGTTCTCCATGATATCTAATACAATCTATTACACATTGTGGATATACAATAAGTGTGTTTTGATTGACTTGAGAATTAATACCAGAGGGATGGATAAAATAGAGTTACCATTCATAACAGTTAATGTATACTGAGTGCATACTCTGTACCAGGTACTATACCAAAGCTTTACAAGAATTATCTAATCTATCACACAATCCTGTGAGATAAGCACCATTACTAGTTTTCATTTGCCCAAGATCTCATAGTCAGTAAGTTATAGAGCCTGGGCCAGAATCCAAATTTATCTGATTCTAAATCTTCTGCTTTTAATCAGTGTGTTACAATGTAAAGCAACAGGTGGGAACTCAAATATTATGAGTTTGGGAAAGGGTTAATGGATAAGAGGCTAGTTCCTATCTCCTCGAGGACTAAACATCTGGGTTCAGAAAAATAGCTTGGGGCTAAATTGTGGATGACTTTGAATGCCAGGCATGGTATGAGAAGTCATCTCCCTTCCCTTGCTTTCCATCTGTACTAGTCTGGATGCTGATTACCTTGTGAGGCCCAACTCAAATACACCATATGGTACTAGAACTTCTATAATCCTCCAAATCACATTGAATTGCCCCTACTTCCATAGTACTTTGTTTATATCTCTGCTATCATGCATAATATAACTTTCTTAATGGTAATAGTCTGTGGATGTTTTGGTCTTCTTCACATTTTATAAACTCCTTGAGAGCAGGTACCCTGTTTTATTGATGGTTAAATGCCTCTCACTCCTTATTTAGCAACTGATACATAGTAGATGTTCAATAAATGTTAATTGAACTAAATATTTCATTGGAAGAATACAGACATGAATAAGGCATGGTTTCTGCTCTCAAGAGAAGTCAACAGTCTGTTGAGGGAAGAATACATTATTCCATATGAATAGCTACACTAGTGATGTTTTAAAAGGATGTAGAATTCAACAACCAATTATAAAATTCAGCAGAAAAAATAACCCATTCACAGTAGCCCCCAAATCTATAAGGCAGCTAAAAAGATAGCTAACAAATATGAACAAGCCATTACGCATAAAAGTATAAAATTGTACTAAAGGACATTTAAAAAATATCTGAAAGTGAAGAAATATACTTGTCAAGACCTGCACAGGGTCTGGGATTTTGCCTATATACAAGCTAAGACATTAGCCTGCCCTAGTTTCGTGGATTCTGGCATAAGACATGAGACTCTTGGGTGAGAGACTAAGGACTTTATTATTGACAACAAAAGCAGTAACCAGAGCTTCATGTTGGTTTGCATCTATTCCTAATGCTCCCCCAAGTCCCACAAGGATGATGTAAAGGACTCATGATAGATGGCTGCACACATAGTGGATTGCATTACAGGAGAGGAACAATGAGTTTGGAAGCTCCACTGATTTTATGGAGAGTAGAAGCAAGCCTGCTCTTTGTCTGTGGGGAGATACTTCTTCATCCTTTACTGCAAACATGACCCTGAGAAATGGCTCAGATAAACAGTCTTCAGGGACTTGCATTTTTGGCATACTCAGCAAGAAAATGCAGGGATGCTCAGGGCCCATGGTGGATTGGGTCTCCCAACAATACTGCATTTATGCATGGGAAGACTTCATGTCAATAAGTTAGCAATTCATCTCAAATTAATCCATAAGTCCAATAACGTTCCAATCAAAATATTAACAGGCCCATTTTTGTGGAACTTGACAATTGATTACAAAATTGGAAATGGCATATACAGGAAATTGATTTATGAAGGATGTGGCACTGCAAAAGAGTGGAGAAAGGATGGATAATTGATGGATAAAGGATGGTCTTGATCTGCGGGCTGGTTATATGGGTGTCTTCATTTTGTGAACATTCATCAAGATGCATACTTAAGATATGTCCATTTTTCTGTATGTATTTTATACTTAAGTAAAACCTTTTCAATACCTGCCTAATAGGATACTTTCCCACCAGTAGAGTTGCATGTTCACCAAAAGTTGTTCTTTCCTTAAACAGGTTTATTCTAGTTACACTTGTTGCAAACCAAATAGGAATGGTTTGTAAACCAAACCAACAAAATAGGATTGCAGAAAAAATTTTGCAAAATATGTTACAGACAAATAATTAGAATATAGAATATGTAAAGCACCCATAAGAAGCAATATTAAGAGGACAAACAAAAGAAAAATGGGTAAAAGATATCAAAAGGTAATTCACAGAAGAAGAAATGAGTTTGGCCAGAAAACCTATAAAAAGTGCTCATGTCATGAAATAATCTGGGAAAGGCAGATTCAAACACTAGGGAGATGCTCATTTTCACCTGTTAGATTGATAAAAAGAAATTTAAAAATACTTATCTGCAAGAATGTGGGGGAAATGGGGACTCTTCTATAGCTGATATGTGTGTAAATTGGTGCAATTACTATGACAAGCTATTTGGCAATGTCCAGTGAGGTTGAAGATGAACATACTCTGTCATTTAGCAATTCCACTTCTAGGAAACACATTTATAGAGTAATAGGAGGCTATAACAAGAATACTAATTGAAGCACTGTTTGTAATAGAAAAAAAGGAAGCAACTCAAATGTCCACAAGAATGGAAATGCATAAGGAAACTATTCATATAAGGGAATATTATATACCAGTTAAAATGGATATACATATGTTATAGCATGAACATGGATAAATCTAAAAAAGCATAATGGGTGAAAAAATCAAGTTGTAGATGATTACACACAGTGTGATATAATTTACCATGAAGCAAAAATCATGAGAAAACAATTCACTTAACAAATCTTCATTTTGTGCACAATTCTAGGTACTTAGAATCAGTGAACAAAACAGAGATCTTTCCCTCATGGACTTTACATTTCAATGGGGGAAGACTGAAATAAAGCAATAAGCATAGCAAGTAAATAAGTTGTATAGTGTGTTAGAGAATGATGAAAGCAGAGCAGGGTAAGACAGATATAATAGGCATGGGCAGGTTGCAGTATTAAATAGGATAGTTCAGATAGGCTTCATTGAAATAGTGAGATTTGAGCCTTGAAGGAGGTGAGAGAATTTAAATAAATGGATAACTTGGAAAAGAGCACTCCAAAGGCCCTATGGCAACAGTGAGCTTGGCTTTTCTGAGGAACTGTAAGGAGGCCACAGATGGGACAGACCGAGTGAGGAAGAGAGCAGATGGGGAGGTTAGAGATATAATGGAGAGCCAGAAAATGTAGGGCTTTTGTAGGGACTTTGGTTCTCACTCTGAATGGAACTGGCTATCTTTTCAGGATTTTGAGCAGAGAAGTACAAGGATTTCATTTATATTTAAAAATGATCACTTAAATTTTTTGTGTAGGGAATAAACCATGGAGGATCAAGAATGAAAACAGAGAGATCTCTTAGAAGGCTATTTTAGTTATTCAGATGAGAGATGATGGTGGATTAGACCTTATATGTAGCAATGGTGATGCTGAGAAATGATTGGATTTCGGGTACACTCTGAGTTAGAACCAAAATGATTTCCTGATGGGTTGGATGTACAGTGGGAGAGAAAGGGAGGAATTGAAGATAATGTCAAGATTTTTGGCCTGAGCATATGGACTGATATAATTGCCATCAATTGAGATGGGGATGGCTGTAGGAGGAGCAGGTTTGGGGGGGAAAGATTAGGAATTCAATCTGGGACATTTTGAGTTTGAGATGTCTATTAGACATCTGAGTGGAGGTGCTGAGTAGGCAGCAATACAGATCTGGTCTGCAGACTTGAATTTAAGAGTTATCAGTATAGAAAGTGTTTTACAGCATAGGACTGGAAGAGATCATCAAGGGAGTGTAGATAGAAATGAGAAGAACAGGGACCAAGCCCGGGGGCACTCCCATTTTAAGAGGTTGGGGAGGAGAAGGGGAACCAGTAAAGGTCACTGAGAAGAGGCAGCCAGTGAGGTCAGAGGAAGCCAGGAGAACGTGGGGTCCTGGAAGCCAACTGAAGACAGTGAACTGAGGAGGAGGGACTCATCAGCTGTGCCAAATGCTGCTGATAGGTCCAGTAAGGATTAAGAATTGACCATTGGATTGATCAATGTAGAAATTAGTCATGACCTTGAGAATGGCAATTTCAGTGGAGTGGTGGAGGTGGACCCTTGATTGGAATGTGTTCAAATGAGAATAGGAAGGAGGAGAAAAATTGGAAACAGTGAATAGAGACAACTATTACAAAGGGGTGAAGGAGTAGTCCAAGTGGATATCTGAGGGAAGAAAGTTCCTGACAGATGGGATGGACATTGAAAAAGCCCTAGGCAAGAGTGACTGTGACTTGTTTGAGGAACAGCAGAGAGACCATGGTTGGGGCAGAGTGAGTGAGGTGGAGAGCAGGCAGAGAGGGTAGGGGGCTATGGAAGGAAAGTTGTCTGGGGCTCCCTCTTGACACCAGGTTGATGTAGGTAGAAAGCCTAGGGGAATGTGGTCTTAGACCAGGAACTGGTTCAAACGATGCCTTCAAATATTCATGTTCAAATATTGCACGTGGAGGTGTATACTACATACATCTGTAAAGAAAAATGGCAGCAAAGAAATAAGATGCTAGCAGTTGCAGAAGTGGAGTAAGAGAATATATATATATATATATATATTCCATATATAATGATGAGAATGTATTTACGTGAAGATAAGAAATAACAGCATGATGGTATCCTGATAGAAACCACCTAGTAGAGAGCACAACATTGATGGTGGTGATAAAGGGGCGAGAGATGGTAGTGATATTGTTGAACTGGTGTGAGAGAAAGAGATCTAAAGACCTCCCTCAACTTATGATGGGGCTACATCTGGATAAACCCATTGTAACTTGAAAATATCATAAGTCAAAAATGCATTAAATACAACTAACCTACCCAACATCATAGCTTAGCCTAACCTGCCTGAAACGTGCTCAGAACACTTACATTGATTAGCCTACATTTGGGCAAAATCATCTAACACAAAACCTCTTTTATAATAAAATGTTGAATATCCCATGTAATTTACTGAATATTGTACTGAAAGTGAAAAACAGAATGGTTGAATGGGTACAGAATGATTGGAAGTGTATCAGTATCAGTTGTTTACACCGTAATCGTGTGGCTGACTGGGAGCTGCAGCTCTCTGCTGCTGCCCAGCATCACGAGAGAGTATCGTACCACATATTGATAGCCCGAGGAGAGGTCAAAATTCAAAAGTTTGTGGTTGTGTATTTTCCTCTAGCCAGGTTTAGCTGTGTGAGTTCAGGCTCCTTGAAGTGTATTTGGACTTAGCTAGAGTTATGATTTTGCCAGGGAAGCAAACAAAGTGAAAGAGGGGCAGGAGACTGGAGGGTATATGTCAATGAGTGATTATAAAGACTGAGCATGACATTTGAACTAGGGAAGGAGGGGAGAGAAAACAATAAGGGACCGAGAGATGGTGAAATCTGGCAAAACCAATGGACTGGAAATTTTTGTGAGGTTAAAGGATACTGGGGTCTGGGTACCAAAGGGAATGAGCTGGAAAAAGAGGAGGTGATGGTCATAAAGAGGGATGTTTGAAGTTGAGATTATGAAGGGATTGCTGTAATTGCTGTGACAAGGCCTAGGGTATGGCCATGCAAATGAATAGCTGAGTTGGGGTCAAGGTCGATGTCATAAAGGAGACATGAAGGAGCCAGTGTAACAGAATGATCATTCTTGAGCTCACCAGGAATTAAGACAGGACTACTACCATTGGGAATGACATAGTTCCAGGAGCTAAAATCTTTGAGAAAGAAGGGAGAGGAGCACTGAAGTTTGGTAGATGATGACAATGAAGTCTAGTTGGTGACACAAGCTGTCAAAAGCTGGAGGTTTTCAGGGATGTGGGAGAGGAATGCTCTAAAGGCAGCAGTGAGAAGCAAGGAAGACATTTACCAGAGCTTCAGGCTCTATGGTACAATGGTGATGGGAGAGAAAAATCATCTACTTCTCTTGAGTGGGCTTCAGGGGACACAGAGTCCTCAGGGAAGAGCCTGGTTTCTGTTAAGGTGAGACAATGAAAGGCACATTCAGAGAAGAGGGTGGCGATATGGAAGAATTATTGAGGTTGCATTGCGTTTTAGGAGTAAGGAAGGGGTGTGAGAAGTGAACTGAAGAGAGAATGTGGTCACAGCCTTATGGAAGTTAGAATGTGGGAGTTGAGGGGTATCGCGGGGATATGGGGGTTCTTGTGGTGACTGACACAAGTGGGGTTGGACATTGATGAGTTCTGATGGATATGAGGCAGATAGATTCAAGACAGACTTTGAAGTTTCGGCTAGGGGTGGGGAGGTGAGTGTCTGAGGCTTGCTGTCAACCCCAAGAGATATGGAAATTCAGTCTTACACCTGGAGCACTGGTCCACAGAACGCTCCATGTTGCTCCTGGAAACAGATCACATAAATCTGTAGTGAAAGAAAAATGGGCTAGAAACTACATATCATATTCAGGATAGGAGTAACCCTGGGGAAGTGGGAGGGGAATGGAAATGGGGTGAAGGTCAAGGAAATCTCAATTTTTCTGTAATGTTTTTATTCCTTAAAAAAAAGACAAAGTAAGTATACCTAAATATAACAGCATCCAAATCTGAGTGGTGGAAACACTGGTGTTTGTTATATTTAATGCCTGGGACGTTGTAGCTACACAATGAATGTTATTTGTTGAATGAGCGTGCCCTTCTGTATTAACAGTTCCTCCAATGAACATACAAAACTCTCAAGTTAGCACATCATGCTACAAGAGCATAGAAAAGAAAATGGAGAGAAGTGGGGAAGGCCTGAGAAATGCTTGAGGAGAGAGTAATTGCTGATCTATGTAGATCTCTACCACCATACATGAGCCTTATGGAAAATATGGCGTGCAAGCTAAAGACATAGTCCTATCTCCATTTTACCTTAATGCTCTAAGGTTCTGGGTGAGTATCCAGAAAATGACCTTGAATATTTAGTTCTTTCAAGTAACTACTGGATTCTCCTTTTTGTCTCCCAACATAGACACTGGGTGGTGCTCCTGTCCAAAAATTCTGCTCTATCCTGGATTTATTACTTCAATCTAAAGACGGGTATTTATCTAAGTGTCTACTGTAGACCAAGCAAGGTGCTTGGGATTAGAGATATAAAGATGAATAGCCTCAGCAGATTCTCCTCTGATTACACTGCTACCATATTCAGTGGCTGAAAAATTAGAAAATGTGACTTTTACATAGGAGCGTACCACTGTCACAGAAATGCCCAGTTGTGGGAGTGAATGATCCTGAACTACCCACTCTTTCCATGAGCACCCCTCCTCCAACACCTGGCCAAGGATCAGAACAGACATTGCGCATCACTCGTTGTCACCGCATACTTAGGGTCCTTTGGATATAAAAAGCCAAGAGTACCTGATTACGGCTCCTTCAGCTTGGATCTCGGAGTTTTGGACGTTCAAAGCTAACTGAGTAAAATGTGTCTGCTTATTGTAGAGGCCCCTATTATCGTGGAGGAGTGAGTATACTTGGGAGGAAGGGAAGTGGACCCTCAGGACGAAAGTAGTGGGAGAAGCAGGGCAGGTAGGCCAGCCACTGATCCCTTGGGGAATCAGTGGGCTTGGATGGGGTCTGGATAGGCGGATCTGGTATGACGTTATCAACACCCAGTTGCAAGGGTGAGGTCCTGAGTAGAGAGGAGACGGTAGACTGAGGTCAGCAAGTCTAAATAAGTGGGAGGGGCGAGGAGGCGGGTCTAGGATCCCTTGGCCAATTGGCGAGGACTGGGGCGGGGTCTGGGGGCGGAGCCTGTCACGCAGCTTATAACTGCGGGGTTCCGCATAGGAAGGCTAACCTCGTCCTGTGTACCAAGCGGTCTCAGTTCAGCGGTCTACCTTTCACTGGTCTTCAAGCCTTTGGGTGAGGACGTGCGGCCCCGCCAGAGCCAGAGGACTGTGGGGACAGGAGGGCGTGGCGGCCGCGGGGCTGGCGGATCAGGCCTGCTGGAATTGGAGGGGCGGGGGTTGGGACGGGCGATTCGTATCTGCGCCTCCTGGCGAGTCCGCGCTTTTGTTTTCTCAGCGCCGCCTTCTGCGCGCATTGCGGAATCCTCCCTGGGTCTGTCCCTGGAAGGTCCGAGGGGGGAGCCCCCAGAGCGGCCAGTCCGCTGTGGCTGCAAGTCCGAGGCTGAGGGAATGAGGAGTGTGGGGCTCGGAGTGGGCCCTCTGGGGCTGGCCCTTCGCTCTCTCCCTTCCCGTGGCTGTTAGGTTGGACTGGGCTCCCGATAATGATGATATTTATTTTGAAATGTAAGCAGATTGCTGCTAACAAACTGGTCTATGCACCCAGCCCTGTTATTATTATTTGAAGTCCCTGTTTCCCCCCTCTGGAGATTGGTGGCTGATTGCTTGTCAAAGGATGGTCTTAGGGTGACCTCGACGGAAGGGAGGCATTTTGGGGACGTCTGGCTGCTTGGGGGCCTCTCGATGCCAGTCTGGGCACTAGACGTGTCTTACCCCATCAGGGTGGGGCCAGGCACGCGCAGGAGAGCTCTGCTTTCCGGTCTCAGGGGTCTCCTATTGTCTCTTCTGGACAAACCCGGAATGATCACATGGCACCTCATCTCCTAGCCTCATCTACTACCCTCTCCTCTTGAGGGGAAAATATGGTGAAATAAAAATGAACTCTAGTTTATCCCATTCTGCTGAAGTTCTTGGTTTGATCATAATTAGCTGTGCCATCTTATAGCGTTTACAAACCAGTGCCATAAGGAGTTATTGTGAGACATGTAATTAGTTATGACTGGATTTAATCCCTCCTCTTATTGTAGCCCCTTAATCTACTGTCTTTGGGCAGATGAAATGGAAAGAAACTAGTCCAATTTGTGCTACCCCTTTTTGTGTGCTGCTCCCTAACCCCCAAGAAAAGTGCCCCCCTCTCATAGTAATTGAATACAAAGTGAACGTGCTCAAATAGTGCTATCATCTCCTTACAAATTCATTAGCTGGTTAAACCCAGTCCTTATTTTTTTCTTCTATTCCTATCTGCTCATGTGTTTCTATCACCTCCATTTTACTTTTGCTGTGATTTTAAAAGTCAGACATATTGGCTCCTGGTTTCTAGAACATCTTGGTTTCTAGTGCATCCTGATCCAATGGCATTTACTGTCTATCAGAAATGGGGTAATGATGTGGGTTAATAAAAAGTATTCTAATAAAAATATGACTTTTCTAAGATCTGTTGCTGTTTTCCTGTTGAAAATCAGCAGGTAAAATACACATTGATATTAAATGTGAGAATTTTGGCTGTTACTCCTTAGTGTGATAATAGTTCTACCAGATAAGTTTTTTTATGTTTTTTTTTCCGGTCTTTTAGTCAAGATGAGTGATAAGCCAGACTTGTCTGAAGTGGAGAAGTTTGACAAGTCAAAACTGAAGAAAACTAACACTAAAGAAAAAAACACTCTTCCCTCAAAGGAAAGTAAGTCATGGGGACTTTCTGAGACAAACAATGGTGAAAATTAATAGATTCAGTAAATAAACTCTTCTAGTAAATTTTACCACAAAGGAAGCAATAACTATAGAGTACGAATTATTTAATGTATAACATTAAAAAATATCAAATAGTTGCCTTTTTTACTTTGCTTATATAAGTATAAGTAGTTCTCACAAAATAGGCCCCAGTAGTAATGGGGGACTTTTAAAAAGCTGGTTTTTGGTGGAAAACTACTAAAACCCACATTGAAACCAATCTTGGAATATTGGACATAGCATTAGAAACATCTTAGTTTTGTCCGATTTTTGTTATTTGGCATTTTTTTGCATCTAGCTATTTGGGTCTTTGATCTCATCCCTAATGAGCCATGCAAACTGTGGTTTTGGCCTTCTCTACCTGATGACAAGATGAGGTAAGCTAATCAGTTTAGATATAGGGTATACTCAAGTCTCCCAGGGATCAAGGGATCAATTTTGCCCTCCCCACTTACAGCCTGCAGGAGAAACCCCAAGCCAAGGGAAACGTTTTGTCATGTAGCATTATCTGAAAGTTCCAAAGTTAGTCAAAATTGTCTGAAATGACATAACTTCCTAATTGTATAGTGATAGATAAATCTGAAGAAAGTGCTTCACTTGCCCCCCAGTCTCAGAGTGATCTATGGTAAAAATGGCAACAGCATAAATCTACCTCTCAAATGGGGAAAAAGAAACACACAGTTGAGTCTAACAAATATTCAGCTCATTAATTTGCACACACACATACCTGACTGAGGATTTGTGTGTAGTGCCTTGGCATTCTAAATTTAAAGAAGGCATGGCAGCCTCCAATGACTTGGCAAAGAGCTCTTTTGGAAGAAACTGAACTTAATCTTAGGTAAATACCCTCTTAATGATTTTTTTGTGTTTATTTGTTCCCCAGCTATCCAGCAGGAGAAAGAGTGTGGTCAAACATCGTAAGATGG
The DNA here is from genome assembly GCF_028023285.1 of Balaenoptera ricei. Taxonomy (NCBI): domain Eukaryota; kingdom Metazoa; phylum Chordata; class Mammalia; order Artiodactyla; family Balaenopteridae; genus Balaenoptera; species Balaenoptera ricei. Next base: position 94,190,363 of record NC_082660.1, on the reverse strand, counting down.
GGATCTCCTTGCAAGAGCAAATTTCAACATTGCTTGAGTGTCTTGATTTTGGTAAAACTTTGTAGAGATTTTAGGCATCTTCTGATGTCTTCTCACCCACAATCCCTGGCTAAGAGGTCAGGGGTAGCCTACGTTCCCTGACATTCATTTTAAAACTTCCATTGGTGCGTAAATTCCAGCTGGCAGATGCTGTCAATAATCTAACCGTTGATGACCTTTGTGCTTGTAGTCTTTGCACCCCCTACCGGATAAGCCACTTTTAACTTTCTACAATGGTTCCCTCTATTGCTTTATAATCTTCATGAAGTTGCATGCTTTTGCATCTTCTCACAGTTTATTTTCATTTGTAATGGAGCAATAAAATAATAAATATAATCAGTATGTTTATAATAGGCTCCCGTGGTTCATTCCTGGTGGTCTTCTAAGGAATGAAAGTACACAAGGGTACTTTTCAGCCAAAAAAAATGGGTGCAGGAAAGCTGCTTCAGCAGATTTGGCACATGGGAAAGGCCTTCCTCTGATCTGGACAGAAGAGGGCCTTTGGGGATTGTGTGGCTGAACCATACTGACTCCATTTTGTCAGCTCCATCTTAGTCCACACAGTCCTAACTCCTCCCCTTTCCACGTGACTGAGCTTTAGCCTAATTTACAAGGAGTGAGTCCAAGCCAGATGAGTTCCCCATCAACTTTTACCCTTGCCTTCATCTGATATGAAACCTGGAAGAGTGCCTTTTGCTGACATAGATGGTTAATGGTCATGAGACCCCTGGGGAGAGGAAAAAACTCCTATTCCAGTTGGTGCAGACGTGCTTCTTTCTTGGTAGTCAGCTTCTACTTTTACCTTTGGCCCCTTTAAATTCCTCTGTACCCTTTTTGGCGGTGCAGTGTGCAGTGCAGCTGTGAATGCCTCTGGATTATCTGTCTGCCCTATCTATCGTGCCTGTATGTAAGTTACCCACAGAAAACTTCATAATTGCACTTTATGGAGCTGCTCGCTTCATTTTTCAGTCTCAAAGTTCCTTCTCAGTTTGTAGGATATTATTCAGTATGTCTGCCTCCCAACAGGGATGCTAAGTGCTTTTTCCTTAGAGTTAGAATCATAGAGATAGAGAACCTTGGGAGAAGAAGTCACGTGGACTAGCTCCCTTATCTCAGAAATGAGGAAATTAAAACACAGGGTCTGATTTAATCTTCTAAGGTGTATAAGGGCTGGAATTTTAGCCAGACTCTTCTTGCTTTTTGGAAAGTGCTTTTCAACTAAAGTTAGGGGACACCCAAGGTTGGGGTTGGATGGGGAAGGGGGCAAGAGACACTTGCTAACCCATACTGTGCTAAGCACATCACATCTTCTATCGAGCATAAACTCAGATGTCTAATAACCTCTAATGACCTACAGTACTGAACCTCTGGTTTCATTCTTGTCCTGAACAGAATTCACTGTCTTATGAACCAAGTATTTTTGGTGTTTGTGGTGAGCATAAGTGCTATGGACTGAATTGTCTCCCCTTCAAAAAATTTCATATGCTGAAGCCCTAACCCCAAATGTGACTGGATCTGGAGATAGTGTATTTAGGTAATTAAGGTTAATTGAGATAATAAGGACGGGGCCATAATCTGATAGTACTGTGGCCATAAAAGAAGAGGAAGAGACACCAGATCACTCTCTCCCCAACATGTGAGGACCCAACAAGAAGGTGTCTACTTGCAAGCCAGGAAGAGAGTTTTCACCAGAAAATGACCCTGCTGGATCTTGATTTTGGGACTTCTATCCTCCAGAACTGTGAGAAAATTAATTTCTGTTGTTTAATCAACCTGGTCTACAGTATTTTGTTATGGCAAGCCTAGCTGGCTAATATAATAAGGAATACATACAAATAGATGAGTCCAGATCACTGCCTTAAAACAATACTTTTTTCACTTGAAATTTATAAGAACCAATCACCTGTAATCCCACCAATTACGCATGTTAACCTTTGAGTGTATAACCATCCTGACTGTGGTCTATTAATATTCATATATTTTCTGACTAAAAGGGATTATGCTGTCCATACCTATTTGCAATCTCAAGTATTATCTTACCACTCCCTTCTAAGAGCTGACATTCTTGAATAATCACTGGGTTTACAGGAGGTGAAAGCTATGGTCTCTGCAATAGCATAAACTTCCCTAAGCAAAACCGGGAGCGGGGGGTCACCTCTGCTCAAATGTCAGTGAGGTGACACCATCACAGGGCTTAGAGTAGCCAGAGGATTTGAGAGTTGGAAGTAACCATGTTGGTCACCAATACCTTACCTCTTGCCTGAGACAATTATCCAATAGAGTTACTCAGCCCCTTGCTGCAACAGGCTGCTTACACTGTGCCCAAACCTGCCTCCATGTAATTTCTATCCATTAGTCCTAGGACTGTACTAGAGTCCCACACCACGTAGTTAATCCCTGCTCCAATAGTTGAAATCAGCTGTTGTGTGCCTTCCTCTATACCTCTGTCTTCTCCTGATGATACCTCCCGGGTCCTTTGGATCCAAGTTACATGATGAGGAACCATCCTGGTTGCTGACACGCTCAAATTTGCTTATGATCAGATATCTTTGCATCCTGATTCTGTCATCCCACACATTTGCTCTCCTTTCAACATTGCCATTTGCAAACTTGAGAAAGATACTATACATCCATGATAGATTCAGCAACCTCTGTATTTGCACAGTAATCCACCACAAGATTGGATTTTAGAGGGCCTAAAGGAAAGAATGAAATGTTGTCAGGTGAGCTGGGGTTGGATAATAACTCCCATTGTTCAGTTGCATCTGGTAATCATCCTATTCATTGACATATTGATTCCATCCTGAGCGGTGTTAAGTATTAAACTTAGTGGGAACATATGAGACGTACATGGCGGCAGGTGAAAGACCAGTAGCTGGTAAGTGAGTACTCATACATATATGAGATAGGAAAAACAATTGCTCACCTAGAGTAGTTTTACTCAGCATTTCTTAAATATATGTGGGGTTACTTTTCTAGCCTGTCTAACCAGAGAAATACTTTTTCTCCAATAGCCCACTATTAGCAGGGATTGAGATTTAGGGCCCTGAGCAAACCACAGTCAAAAAAAATGCCACACCAATATTCTCCTCAGTCTCCAAGAAAACACCCAGGAAGGCACTTATTTGCTCAACTCAGGTCACCTGCTCCTACTTTGAGCCAACGGCTGTGGCTGAGGGTCTGCAGGTCCTTCATTGGCTGAGCCAGTGAAGGGTGGAGCTTGGGTTGCTCTGACTGGATGCTCTCATCATCTAGTGAAGCATATTTGCAGGTCATGAAGCTTTGCATTTTAAAAAACAAAGGTATAGACCAGAAAATAATAGAATCAGATAAATCTGAATGAGTTATCCTAGTTACTTTCAGTTTCTAGGAAGCTTGAAAAAGGTACCTTTTCATGAACTTCTAAAATTCTGGACTCTAATATTATTTATTATTTAGTTAAATAAATTCCACAATAGGGGTCATGCTGAAAAAAGTCTATATGACATATTCTGTTTTATGAATGATGATCCCCTGATTTGATGCTTGTAATTTCTTTTTATTTTTTTCTTAACATCTTTATTGGAGTATAATTGCTTTACAATGGTGTGTTAGTTTCTGCTTTATAACAAAGTGAATCAGCTGTATGTGTACATATATCCCCATATCGCCTCCCTCTTGCGTCTCCCTCCCACCCTCCCTATCCAACACCTCTAGGTGGTCACAAAGCACCGAGCTGATCTCCCTGTGCTATGCGGCTGCTTCCCACTAGCTATTTTACATTTGGTAGTATATATATGTCCATGCCACTCTCACTTCATCCCAGCTTACCCTTCCCCCTCCCCGTGTCCTCAAATCCATTCTCTGCATCTGTGTCTTTATTCCTGTCCTGCCTCTAGGTTCTTCATAACCATTTTTTTTGTTTGTTTGTTTGTAATTTCTTATTTACAGCAGTAATGCTATTTCCCTTATTTAGTCTTTTCTGTAATGTGAAACCAGATTTATTTGATAATATTTCAAGTAGGACTTTTGTATCCTCATATATAAATGAGACTGCTCAGAAAGTTGTTTAGCATGCTTTCTTCAATAAGTTTTATCATCATATTGTATTTCTTGAAATAAAATAGTCTTTTCATTCATAATCTTGAACTATTTTATTAGCATCAGAATTAACTCTTCCTTGAAAGTCTGACCAGATACACCCCTGGAAGCTTGGCCATTTGGCTCATTGATGATCTCCATCTCTTCAGTTCTTGTTTATCCTTAAATCCTTGTTTGGATCAATTTCTATAATTTGGTTCAATTTCTATACTATTTTACATTCATACATGTATAAATATCTTTGCATGTATTATCAAAGATTCTTGAAAGCATTGTGCTTTTAATTTTAAAATATTCCCCACTTTATTGATATATTTTCTCTCCCTAAGGAGGTTTCTTAGAGAATTAGGTGAGTATATGTTTTTCACCCAATAGATCTTCACCAATTTTAGCCTTTGGAATACTTTTAGAATCTAAGTATTGTGAAGAAAACAATTTTAAACTTGGTACACGGTTAAGGAGGTGGAGACATGGTCAAGACCCATACCTTCAGGTGGGCAACCTACTAATGGGAGGATAATTACAATTGCAGAGGTTCTCCCCAAGGAATAAGTGATCCAAGCCCCACATAAGGCTCCCCAGACTGGGGGTCCTGCACCAGGAAGATGAGCCCCCAGAACACTTGGCTTTGAAGGCCAGTGAAGCTTACTTTCAGGAGAGCCAGAGGGCTGTGGGAAATAGAGACTCCACTCTTAAAAGGCACACACAAAATCTAACAAGCTTGGGGATCTAGGGCATAAGCAGTAATTTGAAAGGAGCCTGGGTTAGACCCATCTGCTGATCTTGGAGAGCCTCCTGGAGAGGCAGAAGGCAACTGAAGCTCACCATGGGGATATAGACAGAGGCGGCAGCCATTTTGGGGAGCTGGTTCTACCACGTGACACTGGTACTGGCAAGTGCTATTTTGGAATCCTCCTTCTAGCTTGTTAGTGCTGGAACCCAGCTCTGACCAGCAGCCTATCAGCACCAGTACTGTGACATCTCAGGCCAAGCAAAAGCCCAGACAGAGACACAGCCCCATCCACCAGCAGGCCTGCTGCCTTGAGACCCCTGAAGCCCACACCTACCCTGGAACCCAGTCCAGTCCACCCCAGGACCTGGCCCCGCTCCACTGGGCTGGAACTAGCCCCAGCACCAACCTCATCCATCAATGGGTAGGCACCATCCCATGATACTCTGGACCCCAGTCCAGCCTACCAGTAAGCTGAAACACCAACTCCAGGACCCTCAGGGCCATACAGCCCACATTCCCAGGACCCGGCTCCACACACCAGTGAGCCTGCACTAGCCCCGGGAATCCCTGGGCCTCACCCCTGCCCACAAGTAGGCCAAAACACAAGCTCTGGGACCCCTGGGCCCTGCAGCCAGAGACCCCAGGACCCAGCTCTGCCTACCAGGCTGGCACTAGCCACCACCCACCAGTGAGGAGACACCAGCCCCAGGACCATCACAGCCCTTCATCCTGCCATATCAGGACCCATCCCACACCAAAGCAGGCTGGCACCCGCCCCAGGACCCCAAGGGTCCTGGCCCTAGACACCAGCTCAGGACATCTTGGGCTGCTCAGCTAGCAGCCCTGGAATTTGGTCCCACCCACCAATGGGCTGACACAAGCTTCAGGACACCTCTGGGACATGGTCCCTCCCACCAGCAAGTGGACATTAGATCTGGGACTCCCAGGCCTGCAACCACCCATTCCAGATCTCCTCAGGATCATTGGAGTACAGATTTAGGATAAATGAATCCCCTTATCAGTATTATTATTTATTATTTTTGTGGAATATTAGAAAAATCTTAAGAAAGAATGTGAAAAAAGGATATGGTTCCCGAGGATACCAGGAAAAACTTCCACCAAATCAACCGCAGTTAAATTTCTCTGGATGGGACCTCGAGATGGTCTTATACAACCGGAACATAGTTTTGGAAGCGAAAAACTCACTGCAGAACCATCACAGTTTCAAAACAGAACTGTGGACCCATAATAAAAACAATATTTTATAAAATTACATAATTTCTATTGTGTTCATTGTTGCTGCTTCAATATCCCAGTGTCTGCCCATATGACATAAAAATGTTTTTCAGAACTTTTCTTGCACACTGATCATATACATATATTATGTGTGAATTCCTGTGAAGAAACTAGGATGTTTTTATTGTGCTAGGTGTGTGTTACATTTAGTAAGTCCAATAATCAAATACAGGCATTAGTAAACCAGTGTTACAACTGCACCATATAGGCTGTGAAGGCAGAAGTGTAAGGGTGAGTGACACACATGACATCTAGGAAGGAGAGAGGGAAAATGGGGTTTGATGTTGAAGACCTGGAGGAGAAATGAGCATATGCAATTATTCACTTCAGAGGGTGATTGAGGAAAATGGATGCCTAAAGGGCAATCATGATCTAATGGTGCTGGCTACTGAAAATACAAATTAGAGCAAGGACTTTACTGCTTAAATAACAAACTATAAGTTCCAACCCTAAGAAAATAGTATTAATAGGACAAGCATACCTCATTCAAACTTTTTTCAACATTATCTGTATCACAGAATTCACTGTAAAACTTAAGCAAAAACGGAAACACATTGTGGAAATAACTGAATTTGAAAGTTCAAAAAACAATTCCTGTTCCAGCCTTTCTGGTAATCTCTAAGGTCATTATTATTTTTGTAAACATTTTATTTACCTCTTTCATTCCCTAACTCCCTAAGAGATAGGGTACAATAATCCAGAAGTTTTTAAAGGTAAAGTGAAGAAACTGATAAGAAAAATCAAAGGTACTACAATCAAACTTCTTTCAACATACCTCATATTCAGAATTATTTAATATAGATAAATGAGGAACCAAAAATAGTACACAAATATCTAAATTAAAATTTTCTTGGCCCAATTTACTTCTCCACATCCCTGAATTCTGAAGTTACTATTCCTATATGTTCAGACTTATCCAATTCTAAATTTTTACATTCTATTTCTTATGACATTTAAAAGACAAAACTTTATGACCCACAATTATGTATCATAGGATGACAGGAGTGTTCAATGAGAGTAGCTCAAGCACCAGTGTCCACTGCAGCAGCCAATAAGGTCCTACAGACCATGAGCCACAAGCATTGTCCCAAAGTGTGTGGGGAGGTGACCTGGGATGAACCTGGGTGTGCTTCCTTGAAGCTTCTTTTCAAACATGGTTAATTAGTAATATGAATCCAGAGCTGGAAGAGGAACATCTCTCTTGACCTTTGCATTAAGTTAAGAGAAAGATGGTGAGCAGTAAAAGAACTAAGATAACTTTCTCCTTGTCCTTGCAGTGTTCCAATATTAATATTAATTATATTGTTAATATAATCTAATTTCCATTGTGTTTTCCTCTTAGCCTAATGGCTTTTTGTTTGTGTTTCTGTGAGTTATTATTTAATTCAGAAGCAGTTGGTGATTTTCCTGTTACTTTTATTTTTAATTGATTTGTAGTCTCCCATTTCTGTGGAGAAAGAACATGCTCTGTCATTTCAACCTTGGAAATTTATTATGATTTGCTTTAAAACTCAATTTTTGGTTAACTGTGATAAGTTTTCTATTTGTATTGTTAAATTGGTTGAAAATTCTCCTTTGGATTAAGATGTAGAAACCTGTAAAGAATGTCACTCTCAGCCAAACAATGAGACAAACACTGGATAATGTACAAAAAATAAAACTTTTCTTGAGCCCATCCAAAAAAGTACAAAACCCTTTTGTAGAGACCAAACACATAGAGGATTTCACCTATGGCAGAGCCCTATTAGCTTAAGAGAAAGAATGGGCCGGGGCAGTATACTAGAGGGAGCTTTTCTGAATAGTGCAGGCATAAAGGGGGCAATGCCTGAGCCAGGAGGGGGCATTAAGTTCTGGTATTTCCAGCCCAATTTGGAATCAGTCTGGTGGCTCATCATACATCAAGAGCTCTCCTTGGGACAAGGAGAGCCAGGATTCAGGACCAATGAGCCCATTATTAGGATCATGGGCCTTCCCAGGACAGACCCCCTTCCCCCTTGTCTTCCACCTGCCTCTTGTTTGCAGAAAAAAGTTTAGCATGCTAGGCCTTCCCTGAGTTCCAAAGAATAAACTTAATCAGAGAAGTGAGAAAATACAGAAACAAAGGAAAACAGTCAAGCAAGACAAAATAATAATAGTTTAGCCATTACACAAAGTCAAGGACTTTATTTCCTCCACAAGGGCTATAGATAATATTCTAAGCCATACACTTTGAGCTGTTTTGCAGATACTGAAATCCCCACCAGGTGAAAGAAGTTAACTCTATACTGACCACAAGCATGTAGACCCCCAAACCGGTTCAAACTAGAAGGTTGATGATGTTGATTCCCATTATACTTCACCACCAACCAATCAGAAGAATGTCCATGAGCTGGTCAAAACCCCCACAACCCTCTCCCTCACTCTGTTTTTAAAAACCTTTCTCTTAAATCCATTGGGGAGTTCAGGCCTTTTGAGTATTAGCCATCTGTGCTCCTTGTTTGGTACCTGCAATAAACACTGCACTTTCGTTCACCACAACACAGCGTCAGTAGATTGACTTTACTGTGTGCGGACGAGTGGACCCAAGTCTGCGTCTGTAAAAATTTTGGCGACCCAGATGGGACAGTAGTCCTGATTGTGCATCTCGTCCATGGCACATCAACACCTGTTCAGTGGCAAGCACTTGGGGCTATCTTGGAGACAAAGGTGCTCAGGCAGATGCTGGACAGGATCCAAGAGCAGCCCAGATCTAGTTTTGGCCTGCTGGTGCGTGGGGCCCTTTCCAGACAGAGCTGGCTGCAGGTTCTAGTGTATCAAAAAAACTGGTACTGGCCTGCTGGTGAGTGGGGCTGGATTCTGGGGCAGCTGGCTGAGGAGTCCAAGGTATCTCAGAGCTGGTGTTGGCCTGCTGGTGGGTGGGGCTGGGGCCCAGGCTGTCCTAGGGTTACTGCCAGCTCAATGGTGACCAGAGCCATGTCCTAGGGCTCTGGCTGCAGGACCCTGGGTGTCCCAGGTCTAGTGCCTGTACTGTCATGTGCAGGGCCAGATCCTAGGCACTCTAGTGGACAGTGATGTGTACAGTGGCACCTGTGGGCTCAGGGCATCTTAAGGCAGCCTGCCTGCTGTTGGGTGGACCCTGCCTGTCTAGTTGCTTGGCCTGAAACATCCAATCCTGGTGCCTACAGGCTGGTGGTCAGAGGCAGGGCTGGGTCCTGAGGCTTATAAGCTAGTGGGAGGAGGCCAAAATGGCACTTGCCAGCACCAGTGTCCATGTGGTAGAAAGAGCTCCCCAAAATGGCTGCCAACAGTGTCTATGCGCCCAGAGTGAGCTCCAGTTGCCTCCCACCTCTCCAGCAGACTCTCCAAGATCAGTAGGTGGGTCTGACTAGGATTCTTTCAAATTACTTCTTCTGTCCTGGGTCCTGAATCTTGTGAGATGTTGTCTGTGCCCCCTTTTGTTTTTTTAGACAACAGTTGTTTTACAATACTGTGTTAGTTTATACTGTACAGCAAAGTGAATCAGCTATACGTACACATATATCCCCTCTTTTTTGGATTCCCTTCCCATTTAGGTCACCACAGAGCACTGAGTAGAGTTCGCTGTGCTATACAGTAGGTTTTCATTAGTTATCTATTTTATACATAGTATCAAAAGTGTATATATGTCGGAGCTTTCCTGGTGGCGCAGTGGTTGAGAATCTGCCTGCCAATGCAGGGGACACGAGTTTGAGCCCTGGTCTGGGAAGATCCCACATGCCGCGGAGCAACTAGGCCCATGAGCCACAATTTACTGAGCCTGCACGCTTGGATCCTGTGCTCCACAACAAGAGAGGCCGCGATAGTGAGAGGCCCGCGCACCGCGATGAAGAGTGGCCCCCACTTGCCGCAACTAGAGAAAGCCCTCGCACAGAAACGAAGACCCAACACAGCCATAAAAAAAAAAAGTGTATATATGTCAATCCCAATCTCCCAGTTCATCCCAACCCCCCTTTCCCCCTTCCATATGTCTGTTCTCTACCTCTGTGTCTCTATTTCTGCTTTGTAAATAAGATCATCTACACCAGTTGTTCAGATTCAACATATACGTGTTAATATACGATATTTGTTTTTCTCTTTGACTTACTTCATTCTGTATAACAGTCTCTAGGTCCATCCATGTCTCTACAAATGACCTAATTTCATTCCTTTTTATGGCTGAGTAATATTCCATTGTATATATGTACCACATCTTCTTTATCCATTCCTCTGTTGATGGACACTTAAGTTGCTTCCATGTCCTGGCTATTGTAAATAGTGCTGCAATGAATACTGGGGTGCAAGTGTGTTTTTGAATTATGGTTTTCTCTGGGTTTATGCACAGTAGTGGGATTGCTGGGTCATACGGTAGTTCTATTTTTAGTTTTTTAAGGAACCTCCATACTGTTCTCCATAGTGGCTGTATCAATTTACATTCCCACCAACAACGCAAGAGGGTTCCCTTTTCTCCACACCCTCTCCAGCATTTATTGTTTGTAGATTTTTTGTTGGTGGCCATTCTGAGTGGTGTGAGATGATATCTCATTGTAGTTTTGATTTGCATTTCTCTAATAATTACTGATATTGAGCATCTTTTCATGTGTTTGTTGGCCACCTGCATGCCTTCTTTGGAGAAATGTCTATTTAGGTCTTCCACCCATTTTTTGATTGGGTTGTGGGTTTTTTTTTTTATTGAGCTGCATGAGCTCTTTTTATATTTTAGAGATTAATCATTTGTCAGTCACTTTGTTTGCAAATATTTTCTCCCATTCTGAGGGTTGTCTTTTCATCTGTTTTTGGTTTCCTTTGCTGTGCAAAAGCTTTTAAGTTTCATTAGGTCCCATTTTTTTATTTTTGTTTTTATTCTCATTACTCTAGGAGGTGGGTCAAAAAAGTTCTTACTGCAATTTATGTCAAAGAGTGTTCTGCCTATGTTTTCCTGTAAGAGTTTTACAGTGTCTGGCCTTACATTTAGGTCTTTAAACCATTTGAATTTATTTTTGTGTATGTTGTTAGGGAGTGTTCTAATTTCATTCTTTTACATGTGGCTTTCTGGTTTTCCCAGCACCACTTATTGAAGAGGCTATCTTTGCTCCATTTTATATTCTGTCCTCCTTTGTTATAGATTAAGTGACCATAGGTGTGTGGGTTTATCTATGGGCTTTCTATCCTGTTCCATTGATCTACATTTCTGTTTTTGTGCCAGTACCATACTGTATTGATTACTGTAGCTTTGTAGTATAGTCTGAAGTCAGGGAGCCTGATTCATTCAGCTCCATTTTTGTTTCTCAAGAGTGCTTTTGCTATTCCAGGTCTTTTGTGTTTCCATACAAATTGTAAAATGTTTTGTTCTAGTTTCGTGAAAAATGCCATTGGTAATTTGATAGGGATTGCATTGAATCTGTAGATTGCTTTGGGTAGTACAGTCATTTTCACAATATTGATCTTTCCAATCCAGGAACACGTTATATCTCTCCATCTGTTTGTGTCATCTTTAATTTATTTCATCAGTGTCTTATAGTTTTCTATGTACAGGTTTTTGCCTCCTTAGGTAGGTTTATTCCTAGGTATATTATTCTTATCATTGCAATGGTAAATGGGATTGTTTCCTTAATTTCTCTTTCTGATCTTTCATTGTTAGTGTATAGGAACGCAAGAGATTTCTGTGTATTAATTTTGTATCCTGCAACTTTACTAAATTCATTGATTAGCTCTAGTAGTTTTCTGGTGGCATCTTTAGGATTTTCTATGTATAGTATCATGTCATCTGCAAACAGTGACAGTTTTACTTCTTCTTTTCCAATTTGGATTCCTTTTATTTCTTTTTCTTCTCTGATTGCCATGCCTAGGACTTCGAAAAGTATGTTGAATAATAGTGGTGAGAGTGGGCACCCTTGTCTTGTTCCTGATTTTAGAGGAAAAGCTTTCAGTTTTTCACCATTGAGAATAATGTTTGCTGTGGGTCTGTCATATATGGCCTTTATTATGTTGAGGTAGGTTCACTCTATGCTCACTTTCTGGAGAGTTTTTATCATGGCTTTCCTAAATTCTGGATAATTATCAACCGTGTCCCTGTGAATATTATTATTCTAAAATTTAACCAGGTTACCACTTCTGCCATGCCCACAAAATGCACTTAATACCTTCTTAGTCCATTTCTTAGGTCTCTTGGCCTCTCTTTAATCTTTTACTTCACTTATCTTACTATGAGTTATTCTGTGTAATTTCTTTCATCTATTTTCTAATTCACCAATTCTCCATCCAGCTGTGTCTCATCTGCTGTTTAAATTTTCTTGGAAGAAATTGACAAGAATACAATAATATTAGGGAACTTTAACACCCCACTTACAGCAATAGACAGATAATCCAGATAAAAAATCAGTAAGGAAACAGTGGCCTTAAATGACACATTAGACCAGTTGCACTTAATAGACATCTACAGGACATTCCATTCAAAAACAGCAGAATACACATTCTTTTCAAGTGCACATGAAACTTTCTCCAGGATAGATCACATGCTATGCCACAAGAAAACCCAAGTCTCAACAAATTTAAGAGGACAGAAATTGTACCAAGCATTTTTTCTAACCACACTGTATGAAACTAGAAAATGATTACATAAAGAAAAATGGGAAAACCACAAACACATGGAGACTAAACAATATGCTAGTAATAAACCAATGCGTCAGTGAGGAAATCAAAGAGGAAGTTAGAAAATACCTGGAGACAAATGAAAATAAAAATACATCTTTCCAAAACCTATGGGACACAGCAAAAGCAGTTCTAAGAGGGACGCTTGCCACAACTAGAGAAAGCCCTCGCACAGAAACGAAGACCCAACACAGCCATAAATAAATAAATAAATAAATTTAAGAAAAATACTGTAAAAAAAAAAAGAAATATTTCAGGCACAAATTATAAAGATAATATAACATACTTCTATATACCCAATATTAAATAATAAAACATTACATATACAATTGAAACTCATTTGAAGTACTTTTCTAACTCATTAGCCTCCTTCTTATCCAGGAGTAACCACTAATAAGAATTTGGATTTTTCATTCTTTATATATTTCTTTATAGTTTTATTACATATGCATATATCCTTATGTGAAATACACTCATTTTGTTGCACGTTTTATCTATAGTTGCCTGCCTATAATGTGTGTTTTGGTTTATGTATGGATATAGTTTTTGAACATTTCCTCGATTCCTTCTTGAGGGGACTTCCAAGAGAAATTTTCATGACATATGATTTCATCCTAATCTTGCAATTTGGAAATTAACTCCAATCCCTTCCACAGACGAGGCTCCACTGCAGTCATGCTTGTGAAGGGAAGGAGAGGTATTGCTACAAACTGCTCCCTGAGGCACATGGAAAGCCGTATCCTCAGAAGGTGGCTTGGTGAGTACGCAGTCAGAACAGGGCTCTTTATTCATTTTGCGAAGGGTTTCGCAAAGGTGTCCTGAAATACTTTCTCCTGCTACAGGGATAGCCTGCAAGGAAGCCACTCTTCTTGAGTACACATAGGATGCCTTCACCAGACCTCAGAGACATATGCATTGCAGTCCTGGTCCTTTCTGACTGTCCCAGTGCAGCACTGCTGGGTGGATACGTCTTTGCAGTTCTGGGGTTCATTAATACGAAGACCACTACCCTTGTGGAAATGCTCACTACCGCTGCTTCAAAATCCTAGTGTTTGTCCATATGACATACAAATGTTTTGCCAATCTTGATCTTGCATACTAGTCTCATACATATTGTATTATGTGAGAAGTTATTTTAAGAAAATGAATCTGTTGGGACATTTTTATAGCTCTTTGGGTGTTTTGCACCTAAAATTTCAGAAATAGAATAGAAGGATTAGTGAAATGCCATTTAAAATATACCATATAGACAGTGAAGACTGGGAGTGCAAAGGTGAATGACAGATATGAAATCTAGGATAGAGAGAGGAAAAATGGGTTTTGATGTTGAAGACTGGAAGATAAAATGAGTACATCTGATCATTCACTTCAGAAGGTGATTGAAGAAAAGGGGCAATTATGATCTAATGGTATGGTTAACAGTAAAGATTGAAGTAAGGTCCAAACTTCCAGTTTTAATTAAATAATTCGCAGACATGTAATATACAGCATGGTGGCTATAGTTGAATACTGTATTGTATATTTGAATGTTGCTAAGAAAGTAGACCTTAAAAGTTCTTATCACAAGAAAAAAAATTTGTAACTGTGTGTGGTGGTGCTGTTAACTAGAATTATTGGGGTGATCATTTCATAATATATACATATATCGAATCATTATGAAACTAATGTTTTATGTCCATTATATCTCAATAAAAAAGACTAATTGAGGGAAACAGGTTTACTACTTCAATAAGTAATTGTAAGCAACCCTGGAAAATAGTATTAATATAGCAAACATACCCCAATCAAACTTATTCAACATTATCTTTGTTACAGAATTCATTGAAAACATAAGAGAAAAGCCAAACATGGTACAGAAATATCAAAATCAAAAAGTTCAAGAAAAAAACCTATTCCCCGTTCCCTAATATCTGGAGATGCTACTCTAAGTCATTCAGATGAAACTGATTCTATTCCTTCCAAGTTTGTAATGTATTCTTTGTGAAAATGCAAACATTCATTATATGAACAAAAGATTAAAGAAATTTTACATAACCAATGAGATATAGCTGGACAGAGGATTGGTGAACTAGAAGACAGATAAAATAATAGAAATAATATAGAATACTTCACAGAAAGTAAAAGGAAAAAAAAGGATAAAGGTGAGGCAAAGAGACTCAAGGAATGGAGTAAGTAGGTGATAAGTATCACATAGGCATTCCAGAAGCATAAAACTGGGTGAATATTGGAAAAATACTATTCAAAGGAAAATGGCTGGTAATTCCCAGAGTTAGGGGAAGCCATAAGTTCCTCCATTCAGGAAGCAGACCTGACAAATCATAGTAAACCTTCAAGGTAACCCTAGAGATCAAAATAGCAGACAAAAAGACGCAGTGCCTAAAAAAGGAATACCAAATAGTGTGACTGCAGACCTCATTGTCTTAATAAATTGACGCCAAAAGCAAGTGCTGAGAGAAAGTAACTGTCATCCTAGAGTTGCATATCTAGCCAAGGTATCATTTAATAGTGAAGCTATGCTACACATGAAGATGGACCTCCCCAAACCACACTCAAATGTAGACTTGCTCCACCGGCTGCTGAGAGTACAGTCAGGTGCTAATCCTCAGCCATTGACCCTTTCAGATATTTCCTCAGCTTCAGAGAGCTAATTTGCCCAAAGTTAGGGACTTCCTGAGACGGTCACATCCAATGTCTGAACAAGGGGAGGGTATAAATATATGTCTCATCCCATCCTCAGATGGTAATCCTGATTAACATTCCCACATAATTAACCCCATCTCAGTGCTGGCTTCCTTCTAGAGCTTAACTGAGAAATAAAGACTTTTGAGAAAAATGAAATCTTATCGTGTTTACATCAACTGACACCATGTTAAAGGAACTTCTAAAGAATGTAATTTAGGAAGATGGAAAAAGATCACAGCAGATGATCTGAGATGCAGGTAGGAATGTTAATAGAATAAATTAGCAAGTAGAGGTAAATGTAAAACAATGACTGTACACAAAAGTTGCAATAATGATTACAGTTCCTTTGAAGAATCAAGTAAACAAGACATAGCTAAATACTGCAGTTATGCAGCACTTGGATGATAAGAGTGTCCAACGAGAGCAGCTCACGTCCTGTTCACTGGTTCGGCCAGTGATGGACTGGAAGCTTGTGAGCCACAGCCTTTGGCCCAGTGTGGGAAAGTGGCCAGGGAAAAACAAATAAAAGCATTCTTGGGAGGTTCAGACTTGGAGATTGTGGAGGAAACTGGAGGGGTTCCTTCCCTGTTGTTTGCTTGCTAGCTTGTTTTTAATCACTGTAAGTTAATGATTTGAATTCAGAGATTGTACTGTATGTGTCTCTTGTCCCTTGTATACAAGTAAGGGAAGGATTTGACTACTAACACATCAAGTGGGATTTTTGTATTTTCATTGGTAAATGGGATTCTTTAGAAATAAGGAACGGCAAGCTTCCTTCACTGGTTTTATCACCATATTACATTTTCTGGTAATAAAGATTAGCTTTCTGCTTTCATAATTGGAAACATTTCATGAGCAGTAGAAATAGCAGTTCTTTAAAAGTGCAAATGGACACAGCTTTGGAATCTTGACCGTTTCAGATGAAACCACATTGATGAACACCCCCCCCCCCTTTTTTCAGTTCTTCTTAAGTCATTTTTTGATTCCAATTCTGCAATTTATTGGTAAGGAAACACATTAAAGAAATGCCTTTGTCTGTATTGTCATGTATTCTTGCAAGAAATACGCTTTTATTTTAAAGAACTTCCCATTTATTCCTTCCATTCTTCCTATGGTGTTTTCTTAGAGAATTAATCATTGTTTTCAATCAACAACTCTTACGTTTGTTCACAAATTCAAGCATGTGGGGTATTTTGAGGACCTAAGGAATGTTAAGAAAATTTTATATTTGAGAAATGTTTAAGTATTTTTACTAATTTTAAAAGTATTCCCATTTCTGTTTGTGTTCCAACTTTGGACAATGTGGCTTTGAGATTTCAATTTTTTCTCATTCACTGGGGGTTTTGATCATAATTGGAGGCAGTAGATGGTCAATTATGTCCCATGATTTCGAGGGGCGCTCTGCAGACCATGTCAGAGACTTCCGGCTCAAGCCACGGAGGCTCAGCCATGGAAAGACAAGATACTATGTGGGAGTAAAATGGCCCGCCAAGTGGCTAAAGCCATTCTGATGGCGGCAACGACTTGAGTTAGGGAGGTCAGACTCGCTCAGGAAGCTCAAACTGATTTTTCTTCAGTGTAGGTGACTTGGGTGACATCTTTTCAGAGTTCTCATGCATAAATAGTAGGCATAAATCAGCTGAGGTGAACTTTGCCTACATGGGGCATAGTTCAAAGATTTTCTGGTAGAGGTCACGGAAAGTTTAAAGTCACCAGATTTCCACTGTGATTGGCTGACTGGAGGCCAAGCAGGGGGCCATCCAATCACAGGTGACATGGGGTCCCTTAGTGACAGACCTCCCTGCTTTGCATTTTATCCAATCAGATGTGAGCATTGCCCGTGACATCATAGAAGGCAGGGAGTAGAAACCGGGCCAAGGGACCTCGACGGCCGCACTGTCCTTCCCTCTGAGCTGCGGGGAAGACGATTCCGACATGCTTGAGCCTTCGTCTGAGACGTCTGAAGAAAGCCCGGGCACCAAGGAAGCCGAGCCGAAGAAGCCGAAGCGCCGCTGCAGCCGCCGTCGCCGCTGCAGCCGCCGCCGCCGCTGCAGCCGCCGTCGCCGCTGCAGCCTCCGCCGCCGCCGCTGCAGCCTCCGCCGCCGCCGCTGCAGCCGCCGCCGCCTCTCTGACGGCTTCGACAGCTTTGCCACCTATTTCGGAAGGGTGCTGCAGCGGGTCCAGGAGGGCCTGAGCCTCTCGCAGGAGGCCGTGAACGTCATGGATTCGTTCGTGAAGGACATCTTTGAGCGAATCACCGATGAGGCGGCGCGCCTGGTCCGCTCCAGCAAGCGCTCCATCCTCACCTCCAGAGACATGCAGACCTCCGTGCGCCTGCTGCTGCCTGGGAAGAGGGGCAAGCACGCCATATCCAGCGCCACCAAGGCAGTCATTCGGTACCTAACCGGCAAATGAGCTGCCTCCGGACCACCTGAGCATCGCAAACCAAAGGATCTATTCAGAGTCACCTCAGTTTTCTTAATAAGAACTGTATTCTGATAAACTTTGATCGACTTTATTTTTTAAAGTGTGTCATCCTGCTAATTTTTAAACATCTTTTTTACAAAGAACTAAATATTATCAACTACATTTTAATATATCTATGGTCTAATTTGCTCAAAATGAAATAGTGAGTTTTGTTCAATAATGTTGCATTATACCACTTTACTAAAGAGTGAGTTCTTTTATCTTTCTAGGTCAACCTTTCACAGGGTCTGTAAGATAAAGTTATTTACCTTTTTCACTCTCATTTTCTCATGAATGTATGGCAAAATTTTCCAGAGATTCATTATGTACCGTAATGACAACAAATTAAGTGCAGGAACATGTATAAGAATTCAACAGACATATTAGAAGAGATATTAAGGAGGTTTTCTTTTTCTTTCTTTTAAATTGAAGTATAGTTGATTTACAACGTTGTATTAGTTTCTGGTGTACAGCAAAGTGATTCAGTTATACATATATATAATCTTTTTCATATTCTTTTTCATTACAGGTTATTACAAGATATTGAATATAGTTCCCTGTGCTATATTGTAGGACCTTGTTGTTTATCTGTTCTATATATAGTAGTTTGTGTCTGCTAATCCCAAACTCTTAATTTACTCCTCCCCCCTCCTTTCCCCTTTGGTAACCATAAGTGTGTTTTCTATGTTTGTGAGTCTGTTTGTTTTGTAAATAAGTTCATTTGTATCATATTTTAGATACCACATGTAAGTGATATCATATGGTATTTGTCTTTCTTTGACTTACTTCACTTAGTATGATGATCTCTAGGTCCATCCATGTTGCTGTAAATGGCATTATTTTATTCTTTTCCATGGCTGAGTAGTATTCCATTGTATATATTCCACATCTTTATCCATTCGTGTCAATGGACATTTAGGTTGCTTCCATGTCTTGGCTATTGTAACTAGTGCTGCTATGAACATTGGGGTGCAAGTATCTTTTCACATTAGAGTTTTCTCCAGTTATGTGCCAAGGAGTGGGATTGCTGGATCACATGGTAACTTTATTTTTATTTTTTTAAGGAACTTCCATACTGTTTTCCATAGTGCACCAATTTACATTCCCACCAACAGTGTAGGAGGGTTCCCTTTTCTCCACACCCTTTCCAGCATTTATTATTTGTAGACTTTTTGATAATAGCCATTCTGACTGGTGTGAGGTGATACCTCATTGTAGTTTTTGAAACCGTGCACCTCAGATTGGGACTTGAACCTAATCTCACCTCAGATGAGACTCGAACCCACCTGACTTGCACCTCAGATGGGACTTGAACCCACAATCTCTGGCTTAGGAAGGTACTCAAATCCACAATCTCCCAGGTAAAACTGCACACCTGGTCTCAGGACTTAATGAAGTTCAGGTTCTTTATGTCTCACTGCAGAAGGAATTCAGTGAGAGGAAAAGTGATAGGTAAGAAGTAGATTTATTGAGAGAGATACACACTCCACAGACAGAGTGTGGGCCATCTCAGATGGTGAGAACGGGCCCCCACGTATGGAGTGGTTAGTTTTTTATGGGCTGGGTAATTTCATAGGCTAATAAGTAGGAGGATTATTCCAACTATTTTGGAGAAGGGGTGGGGATTCCAGGACTTGGGCCACTGCCCACTTTTTGGCCTTTTATGGCCTGGGAACTGTCATGGTGCAGGTGGCTGTGTCATTTGGCGTATGCTAATATATTACAATGAGCATATAATGAGGCTTGGGCCTAGCCTAGTAGGTTCTAACTGGGCCTATCTTGGGCCTAGCCTAGTAGGTTCTAACTGAGACAGGATCTTAGTTCCCGGACCAGAGATTGAACCCACGCCCTTGGCAGTGGAAGCATGGAGTCCTAACCACTGGACTGCCAGGGCATTCCCCACACTGTTTTGATTATTGTAGTTTTGTAGTAAGCTTTGAAATCAGGGAGTAGGGCCTAGCCTAGTAGGTTCTAACTGAGACAGGAAGGAAGGAGGCAGGGGACAACCATTAAAAGAATGACAGCCATTGGGAAGAACAGGATACCAAAAAAAAGCGGTTAGAACCTACCTGGAAATTGTTCATGACAAGAGGTCCATATTCCCCTATAACATTTTCCCTATTATAATCATACCCAGTCACAGTTCCTGATCATTTGATGTTCTTAAAAGATACCATTATTATTCACCAAGGGCATAACATCTTCCCTTAATGAACTATAATTCTGCAGGGACATAGTTCACATTTATTTAAATTTTTAGCTGTATCCACTGAACTTGATTTTATTTTTTGCATTTTTAGATCATAAACCATATGGAGTTAATTATCGTTCCTGAATTAATTTTAGTGGAAGGGAGAGTTAGACAAATGTGTTTTAAGTATATAATGAATATTATTTTTGTTCTCCTCAGTACCCTCACTGTCTATCAGAATATCTCCCATATATATTGTTTCATAATGGGTTATAAATATAAATAATTTATGTGTGGTTTAAAATGCCTCACAGCCGGACAAAGTGAAAGTCTCTTTTCTAATCCATATTCCTGCATCCCACTCCCCAAAGGTAACCACTGCTATTGTTTGATTTGTATTTGGCATGCATTTTTCTGTGCATATTGAAATACACATACGTAAATAGATACAATGGTTTACACATTAACTGATTTGTTTGTTAGATATGAAATTGGAATCACAGAATAACACTGATCTGCTACTTATGTTCTTCATTTAACAAGATGTGTGCTTTTTAAATTGTTTTCATTAAGGTATGATTTAGAGAAAATAAAATTCACTCCTTTCAGTGTCCAGTTCTATGTCTTGAAAAGTACACACACTTGTATATGTACACTTGTATACAGTTGTATAACCCCACACCACAATCAGGATATACGAGTTCCATTATGCCAAAAAATTCTCCTGTGCCTTTTTGTAGTCAACCCATTCTCCCCACCTCAACCCTGACAACGACCTATTTGTCTTCTGACTCCCAAATTTTGATAGCTGTAGGTTTTCACTTTTATTTTCATTTTAATTCTGTTCTATGTATTTTTAATTGAAGTATAGTTGATTTCTGTTCTACGTATTTTTGATTTCCCTTGAGACTTCCTCTTTGACCCATGAATTAACTTGATATGTGTTGCTCAGTTTCCAAGTTCTTAGAGATTTTCCTGTTATCTTTCTATTATTAATTTCTAGAATTTTATTCCATTATTGTCAGATAACACATTCTGTTTGGTTTCAATTTTTTTAAGCTGTTAAGGTTTGTTTTATGACTCAGGATATAGTCTATCTTGCTGAATGTTCCATGTGCATTTGAAAAGAGTGTGTATTCTGCTGTTTTTGGGTGGACTGTTGTATAAATGTCAGTTAGATCTAGTTGGTTGATGGTGGTGTTCAGTTCATCTATAACCTTGCTAATTTTTTGTCTACTAATTCTATTACTGAGAGAGGAGTATTGAAGACCCAAATTATACTTGTGGATTTGTCTATTCCCCTTTCAGTTCTGTCAGTTTTGCCTCTTGTATTTTAAGACTCCGTTGTTAGATATAATACATATTTAAAATTGTTGTATCTTCCGGGTGAATTGACTGACTCTATTTATCCCTGGTAACTGTGTTTGCTTTCAAGTCGACATTGTCTGATAATGTAAAGAATCTATAGATTCTCCTGCTTTCTTCTGATCAGTGTTTGCGTGGTGTATTTTTATTCATTGTTTTACTCTTAAGCTACCTATATCATTATATTTGAAGGGAGTTTCTTGTAGACAACATAGAGTTGGGCCATTTTTGTTTTTTGTTGTTTTATAAATCCATTCTGACGATCTAAGTCATTTAGTTATGTATTTAGACCGTTGACAATTAATTATTGATATGTTTCTATTTAGATCTACCACTTTATTTTGCATGTTTTGTTTGTCCTCTCTGTTTTTCATTACCCTGTTCCCCCTTTCTTTGGCTTATCTGAATGCCTTTTAGTATTTCATTTTAATTTTCTATTCTGAATTTGAATATATCTCTTTGCATAATATTTTTGTGGTTGCTCTGTGGATTACAAACTCCCTACTTAACTTTCCACAGTCTATTGAGAATCAATACTCAGAATCATTATGTTACCACTTCAGTTGATATGTAGAAACCTCACCTTAATAGATCCCCTTACCCTCCCCCCTTTACATTACATTTGCCTTATGTATTATAACTACACTGAAATCTACATAGATACCTACTATAGCTACTTTATTGAAAACTCCATCTGTTAATGTTATATTTTGCTGTGATTTTCCACTATTTACCATGATTTTGGAAACCCATTCAGCTGCATCTTCATATTCACTTTCTCCCTAGATCTCCATGAATTCTAAATTGGTGGAAATGTAAATTGGTACAGCCACTATGAAAAACAGTACGGAGGTTCCTTAAAAAACTAAAAATAGAGTTGCCATATGATCTAGCAATCCCACTCTCTGAGCATATATCCAGAGAAAACTCTAATTCAAGATACATGCACCCCACTGTTCATGACAGCATTCTTTACAATAGCCAAGACATGGAAACAATCTAAATGTCCATCGACAGATGAGTGGATAAAGAAGAGGTGGTATGTATATACAATGGAATACTACTCAGCCACAAAAAAGAATGAAATAATGCCATTTGCAGCAACATGGATGGACCTAGAGATTATCATACTACGTGAAGTCAGAAAGAGAAAGACAAATGCCATATGATATCACTTATATGTGGAATCTGAAATATGATACAAATGAACTTACTTACAAAACAGAAACAGACTCACAGATATAGAAAACAAACTTATGGTAACCAAAGGGGAAGCGGGGGAGGGAGTGATAAATTAGGAGTTTGGGATTAACATATACACACTACCATATGTAAAATAAACAACAAGAACCTACTGTATAGCACAGGGAACTGTATTCAATATCCTGTAATAAACTATAATGGAAAAGAATATATGTATATATATCTATAACTGAATCACTTTGCTGTACGCCAGAAATTAATACAACATTGGAAATCAACTATACTTCAGTAAAAAAAAAAAGTAATATAGGTCAATGTTAATAAATTAAGCAATACCTTGGACAGCATTGAATGCCAGTGTCCAGAGAAATTAGAGCATTTAGAGCCCTGGTGGCTTCAGGATACAACGGGAAAAGCTTTAGAGTAATTTCAAGCTCACGTACTGAGCAGGTACCCATAGCAGTTCCCCTGATTTACTTCACCTCTCCTAACTTCTTACCCTTATCTAAATTATAGGATTAAATAGGGACTTCCCTGGTGGTGCGGTGGTTAGGAATCCGCCTGATAGTGCAGTGGACATGGGTTCGAGCCCTGGCCCAGGAAGATTCCCACATGCCTTGGAGCAGCTAAGCCCATGAGCCACAACTACTGAGCCTGCATGCCACAACTACGGAAGCCCACATGCTTAGAGCCAGTGGTCCACAATAAGAGAAGCCACTGCAATGAGAAGCCTACACACCACAACGAAGAGTAGCCCCCACTCTCTGCAACTAGAGAAAGCCCACGCGCAGCAACGAAGACCCAATACAGCCAAAAATGAAATAAATAAATACATACATAAATAAATTAAAAGAAATGTTTAAATTATAGGATTAAATAGGTAACTGAATAAGTGCTAAGAGTAAAGGAGATACAATTTAGAGTACCATTTGTTTACATTCATTTCCTACCCTCCATATCATCTTTCTCAGAGGAGACGTCTGTTCTGACTGATCCCTTTCTACCCACCATCTTAGAAAGCAGTCATTCACATAATCCCCATACTTAATTCTCATCATCATCAATCATCATCACCAACACCAACATCTGCATAAGAGGTCACTGTGTATATGAAGCGTTTGTCAGTCTTCTTTCATTATCACCCTCCAGGAGCCCTTTCAGACATTTTTTGCCTAATTACCCCCAGCCCCACTCCCCAGCGGAATGTGAAATTGTTAATACTCCAGATGTAGTTTATCTGTTTATGTACTGTGGTCCTTTGGAAGCTCACAGACCGCTGTAATATCTATGAAAACCCTAACCTCAAGAACCAATCTTTGACCTCTTGGGGGTGATGTCATCTGTTGAGAATGCATGGTATGTTGCGATTAGGGCAAAAGCTGGAATCCCATTCCTGCTCCATACATCCCTCGATCCACACGAGAACATCTGTCATGATTAGATGCCCAGCCTCGATAGACCATCCATGGAGCCACCCTCATCCCTCTCTGGGAGAAATTTCACTTTCCTCTCTGTGTCCTCAGATGCCCTTTCCTCCCTAGCAGGTACAAGCAGCCTAATCATTTCCATAAGTTTTCACAAAGGACAGAAGAAACACTGGCTTCAGACAGCTTCTGCTTCCAGCCTGGTCACAAACTTCCCACGCGGCAGGGGGAAGGAACACCAGGCTTGGCTTCCTGCTGCTGGGAGGGATAACACAGGGAGAACAGAGATTAACCACCTCAGCAGTACATGTCCTGATACCTTTGCTAAAGATCTGCCACCAGCGACTAAAGGTGACCAGGCTGCCAGGTCCCACCCCTGGCTCTGGCTGTTGGCGTGGGGAACAACCTCTTTGCCATTTGTCTCTGTGCTCAAGAGCACTTGCTTTGTAGTCACACACATCCAGGAAGAGAGGATAGTGATACATCACTAGTGGGGCTGTTGTGAGATTAAATCCAGTCACTAACATGAAGAACCTAGAGCTGGGCCCCTCTAAACAACCTGCTTCATAAATAGTAGCCCTTTCCTCCGTCAATCAGAGAGCTCATGTGGTCCTCACCCGCCCCTTCAGTTGGGGCCCCTTAACCAGACTGCAGGTCAGAATCACCTTGGGGATCTTTTTCTAAGCCCTCCTATGAATTTCCCTCGTTGGCGGAAAGAGGGCTTCTGTATCAAAAGCCACTCAAGTTATTCAGCCATGATAATATGGGCCTTAAAAAACAGATATGCCCATTTGGCACCCGTAGTGCGTGGCAGTGTCCATTTCCCCTTCATTCCACCAGCATCAGTTATGAACAGCTTTTGTCTTTATTGCTAAATATGATCTCTTCTTTTTTCCAGACCAGTCCCAGTGGAAGAGTCACCTCAGCAGGTCTGTCCTTAATGTTATAAATTCACAGGCTCCTCCCCTAGGGTTGCCAGATTTAGCAAATAGACATACTGGATGCCCAGCTGAACTTGAATTTCAGATGAACAAAGTAATACTGCATGTGACAAATTTACACAAAAAAGGATTTTTTGTTTATTTTAAATTCAAATGTAAATGGTTTAAATATAACCTGGTAACCCTACACATGGAGGGATCTGGAGGGGAACCAAGGTGCTCCAGTCAACAACCGCAGCTGAGCCCCTAGCAGAAGCCAGAACCCATGCTCATCCATGTGAGTGAGCTCTCTCAGATGTACCAGCCTAATGGAGCCTCCAGCTGATGGCAGCCCCAGGTGAGACACCACATGGAGCAGAAAACTATCCAGCTGAACCCAGTCAACCCACATTATGCTGAGAAATTTAAAAATGGCTATTGTTTTGGTGGTGTTTGTTAAACAGAAATGGACATCTGAACCGTGTAGTTTTGGTGAACTCTCTTCTTCTATAGTCTGTAATCTTTGGATAAGATAGGGACTTGCTGCTCTTTGAAGGTTCGATAGGACGTCGTGATAATTTTGGCTATAGTCTCTGTGTGGGTTTATACGTGGGTATAGTTTTTGAAATTTCCTCAATTCCTCCTGGGATTCCCAAGATAAATGTTCACGATGTATGATTTTCATCATACTCTTGGAATTTTAGGAATTTATTCCTGAATTCCCTTCCACAGACGAGGCTCCACTGCACTCATGCTTGTGAAGGGAAGGAGAGGTATTGCTACAAACTGCTCCCGGAGGCACATGGAAAGCCGTATCCTCAGAAGGTGCCTTGGTGACTACGTTGTCAGAACAAGGGGTGTTTACTCATTTCAAGAAAGGGTTTCTCAAAGAAGGTGTCCTGAAACACTTTCTCCTGCTACAGGGATAGCCTTGCAAGGAAGCCACTCTTCTTGAGTACACATAGGATGCCTTCCCCAGACCTCAGAGACATATGCATTGCAGTCCTGGTCCTTTCTGACTGTCCCAGTGCAGCACTGCTGGGTGGGTACGTCTGTGCAGTTCTGGGGTTCATCAATACGAAGACCACTACCCTTGTGGAAATCTGAGCCACATTCTACAATATCACCTTTATAAGGAATAAAGTTGATGTATTTTCACCTTATTTTTCATATTTCTTAGTTGGTTTAGAGTCAAGATATGGAGAAGGGGTGTATTTTCAAGGCCCCTTAAAGACTCAGTCATTTTAGAGCAAGACCATAGGAATAGTTTGGGACCCGGCGAGACACAGAAAAGGGAAAGGAGCTGTGGATCTATTTGTAGACCCACTCCTGAGGGCAGAGTAAACATGTGCTCCATAAGGGCAGGTTGGTTCAAGAACTTTGAAGGGAGAGGGCCTGGGCTGTGCAACCTGTTTGTTCATCCAGCCTCACTAATCAGGTAAGTGATTCTCTAGATAGAGGAGTGAGCGTATAGAGAGGTTACATGGGTTTGGCCGTGGCTGTCCCTCCACGTGGAAGAAAATATTGGGAATGGAGGCTAGGAATTCCCCAGGAAAAAACAATGTATCGTTCAATTGACCCAGGTTTCTGCCTATTAAATGACTATGATGTTTTAGGCCTGCCTCCCTGGAATAACTCTGAGATTTGTAAATGACATTTTTGCATATGTATCAAGATCATTGGGTTACATGATTACAGAGAGTTCGTAGTTCTCTGCCACAGATGGCTAACTGCTTAGCATGGGCTGTGACAGTACACGTTCACCCTCAGAGGGAGGGCTAACTCATCTGCAGGAACCCTACATACTTCCCTGGGTCTCTGTGTTCTGATAATACACCCCTACTGTCTCTTTAAAGCAAACACAATTCCTGACGACAAGCACATGTTTTGTCCCACGAAACTGGACAGATTTTTTTGCCAGTTGCCGGGGTCCCAGTCTAGTGCTTCAAATTAGTATGTTTTCCAAGTGGCAGCCTGAAGAGCTACGGTGTTTTGCTTTAAGCTAAAGACAAGGGGGTGGAGGAGGGTGGGGAGGTATTTAAGGTGGTGGAGGACCTGCCTGAGCCAGGCGGTTACTATACTATAGAAACGTGACGTCAATAAGGCGACCTTGAGGACTTTTTAATGGAGACAGAAGCGGCCTGGCAAGGAGAGCAGGTTTCTCCTTTAGGTGTTTGGAACTGAGTTGGGAGAGTGGGTACCCGCGACGGGGGCTGGACCACCCTGCAGTGTGGGGAGACAAAGGGACCCACATCCGGGTCACTTCTTTCCCGCTTTGGGGGCTCGGTGCCCGGGCTGTCTCGTAGGCAAAGCCATTGGGGTCCTGCCCGGCCCCAGTGGGTGCGGTGTCCTGCTCCAGGGGTGTCCTCGAGCCACTTTCCTTCTAAAGGCAGGGGCGTGGAAGGTGAGACAGGTAACGACTCTAAGCCTCAGCTTTCCCCTCTGTAAAATGGGGATAAGGATGCTTTCCCTAAAGGGTCTCTGTGAACATTTAGCGATAACACGTGAATAAGCCGATGGTCCTGTGGTTATCGCAGGATCATGGATGTTTGTATGAATTCAGGCCACTTCTTATTCCTTTTCCACTTTGTTCTCAGGGGACATATGAGGAAAGGAGAAGAAAAAGGCCCTGGTGGGAAGCTCATTGTACCTTTTCCTCGTTCGCAGCACTATCCAGTTGTTTCAGTGTCATTGTCACTAACCCATTGCCTAGCACGGTGCGGGGCCCACAGTTACACCAGTAAAGCATGGTAATTGCTGGCTCTGTCTCTCCCTGTGCAGCTCCTCATGCCAATGGCCTTGCTCATATCAGATGTCTGAAGGAGGCAGCTTCTAAGGATCTGTGTCTTGATGGCTGCTGGAGCTTCTACTCCAGGTTCAAGGGCAGCAGCTTCCAGGAGACCACAACACTTTGCGTCTTCAGCTGGAGATGACACCTGACTCAAGTGAGTTCATTGATCTGAACAAAAGCATGTTGTGGAATAGCTCCTTGAGGTTCATAAACTAACGTAAAAGTAGACAAGCTACTTTGATCTCATCATGGAAGAAGAGGTTTAGCAGGTGGAATGTCATTCCATCAGCAGCTACATGCTTTGTAGTAGCCCTTGAGGCCCATCTTAAAGAAGACTTTTTTGCCAAAAAGCAATGACTAGTCCAGTTGGAGAAGGAAACTGGGCTTTAACATGCATTTGCAATAAATATACCTAATTTGTTCTCACTGTATAAATAATAATCAGTGATTCCCATGTATCTTTCAGATGAGGATGCAAATATGCAGTTGGTTATTCTTTTAGCAATCTGGCATTGTAATGTAGTTCTTCCCTGGTGACCACATTTTCTTTTCCATTCTATAAGGTAATTTTAAAGAGCTAGTTTCCAAGTTTCCAAGTGTTAGGTAAAAATGTCAGTTACTAGATCTTAATATTTTAAATATCTTAATATTTAAAAAAATGTTTTTTACCCTAGAGTTTACCCTATAATAATGGTACTCAGCCATGTTCCCTTAAAAAACCACTTACTCTTAATATCATTATGATTATTTCTCTAGGATATAATATTTTTATTCATGTACTTCAGATGGAAATAGAAATCAACTTTCTCTAAATATTTGGATATATTTCTTTGCAAGTGATTATTTCTATTTTGGGTATATGTAGTATGGACCAATTTGATAGGACCATGTGGATCTGTCAGTGTTACAAAGGCATAATCTTGGGAATCTTTCAAATGATTAACTGCATTGAAGAATTATGAATATATAAATATATTTCAAACTCTTTCTTGAGGTTTGTTAACATACAATACAGTGCATACTTGAACTGTGTGCTCTAATAAGTTTTGATACATGTATGCACCTGTGAATCCAATACTACCATCAAGATAATGAACATACCGTCAAGATAATGAACAAAAAGCTCCTTTGTGCCCCTCTGTAATGCCCCCTTGTGCCTCCTTCTCCATGTCACCCTACCCCTTTCCCAGGCAACCAGTGGTCTTCTGTCACTGTAGATTAGTTTTCCTTTCCTATAACTTTATGTGCATAGAATCATACTATATTCTCTTTTGTCTTGTTTTCTTCAACCTAATTATTTCTACATTTACCCATTTGTTGCATGTATGACTAGTTCCTTCTGTTTTATTGTTGACTACTATTTTATCAAATGGATATACCACACTTTGTTTTATCCATGCACCTGGTAAAGGATATTTGTTTCCAATTTGAGGCTCTTGTAAAAAAAAGCCGCTATGAATATTTACGTGTTAAGCCTTTGCTTGGATATATGCTTTCTTCCTCTTGGGTGAATACTTAGGACTGCAATGGCTGGGTTGCATGGTAGTTGTAAGATTAGCATATATGAAACTGCTAAACTGTTTTCCAAAGTGTTCTCACCATTTTTCACTGCCACCAGCAGTGTATGAGCGTTCCACCCTCCAAAACCTTGCCAAGACTTGGAATGGTCAGCCCTTTTAATTTTGGCCCTTCTCAGAGGGGTGTAGTGGGATTACATTTACCTTATGATTAATGACGTTGAGCAACTTTTCATGTGCTTATTTGACATTTGTATATCTTCTTTGGTGATCTGTTCACATTGTTTGCCTACTTATTTATTGCCATGTCTGTTTTATCTTACTGACCCTTGTGAGTCTTTTAAATTCTGGATACAAATCCTTTATCAGATAGCTGATTTGCAAATATTTTCTCCCAGTCAATGGCTTGTCTTTTAATTCCCTCAACTGTGTTTTTGGGAGAATAGAAGTGTTTAATTTTGAGGAAGTCTGGTGTATCAATTTGTTCATTTATGTTTTTGATTTTGCTTTTGATGTTATAACTAAGAAATCTTCTCCTAACCTAGAGTCACAAGAATTTTATCCTGTGTTTTCTTCTGGAAGTTTCATAGTCTAGGTTTAATATTTAGGTCTGTGATTCATTTTGAGTGGACTTCTGTATCTGGTACATTATATGGATACAGTTTACTTTTGTGCATATGGATACCCACTTGTCCCAATACCACTTGTTGAAAAGATATCATTTCTCCACTGAACTGCCTTTGTAGATTTGTCAAAAATAAGTTGCCTATATATGTGTGGATCTATTTCTAGACTCTTTGATATACATTTGATATACATTTCTACCTTCATCCCAATACTACACTGTCTTGATTACTGTAGATTTAAAATGACTCTTTACTCACAGACTTCAAAAACAAACAGTTACCAAACGGGAAAGGTGGGGGTGTTGGTAAATTAGGAATTAGGGATTAACATACACACTACTAAATAAAAAATAAAGTTATAATGAAGAAGAAAAAACATACACACTACTATATATAAAATAGGTAATCAACAAGGATCTACTGTATAGCACAGGGAACTCTACTCAATATTCTGTAATAACCTATATGGGAAAAGAATCTGAAAAAGAATGGATATATATATATATATATGTATAACTGAATCACTCTGCTATCCACCTGAAACTAACACAACATCGTAAATCAACTATACTCCAATATAAAATGAAAATTAAACAAAAAATACTTGCACAAAAAATAAATAATAAATAAAATGAGTCTTGAAATAAGATAGTGCTTATCCTCCAATGTTGTTCTTCTTTTCAGAGTTGTTTTCGTAGTCTAGGTCCTTTGCGTTTCCACATGACATTTAGAATAAACCTGTCAATTTCTTTTTTTAAAAAGCATACTAGGTTGTTTCCATGTCCTGGCTATTGTAAATAGAGCTGCAATGAACATTGTGGTACATGACTCTTTTTGAATTATGGTTTTCTCAGGGTATAAGCCCAGTAGTGGGATTGCTGGGTTGTATGGTACTTCTATTTTTAGTTTTTTAAGGAACCTCCATACTGTTCTCCATAGTGGCTGTATCAATTTACATTCCCACCCACAGTGCAAGAGGGTTCCCTTTTCTCCACAGCCTCTCCAGCATTTATTGTTTGTAGATTTTTTGATGATGGCCATTCTGACCAGTGTGAGGTGATACCTCATTGTAGTTTTTTTTTTTTTAAGACACTAATGAAAGAGGGGAGGACTTTTTTAAAAATTATTTATTTATTTATGGCTGTGTTGGGTCTTCGTTTCTGTGCGAGGGCTTTCTCTAGTTGTGGCAAGCGGGGGCCACTCTTCATCACGGTGTGCGGGCCTCTCACTATCGCGGCCTCTCTTGTTGCGGAGCACAGGCTCCAGACGCACAGGCTCAGTAATTGTGGCTCACGGGCCCAGCTGTTCTGCGACATGTGGGATCTTCCCAGACCAGGGCTCGAACCCGTGTCCCCTGCATTAGCAGGCAGATTCTCAACCACTGCGCCACCAGGGAAGCCCCCTCATTGTAGTTTTGATTTGCATTTCTCTAATGATTAGTGATGTTGAGCATCCTTTCATGTGTTTGTTGGCAATCTGTATATCTTCTTTGGAGAAATGTCTATTTAGATCTTCTGCCCATTTTTTGATTGGGTTGTTTGGTTTTTTGATATTGAGCTGCATGAACTGCTTGTAAATTTTGGAAATTATCCCTTGTTGGTCGCATCATTTGCAAATATTTTCTCCTAGTCCATAGGTTCTTTTCATCTTGTTTGTGGTTTCCTTTGCTGTGCAAAAGCTTTTAAGTTTATTAGATTCCATTTGTTTATTTTTGCTTTTCTTTCCATTGCTTTAAGAGACAGATCCAAAAACCTATTGCTGCGATTTATGTCAAAGAGTGTTCTACCTATGTTTTCCTCTAGGAATTTTATAGTATCCAGTCTTACATTTAGGCCTTTAATCCATTTTGAGTTGATTTTTGTATATGGTGTTAGAGAATGTTCGAATATTCTTTTACATGTAGCTGTCCAGTTTTTCCAGCACCACTTATTGAACAGACTTGTCTTTTCTCCATTGTATTTTTTATACAATTTCCAGGTGTTATATTTTCACTGAACTTTCAGTAGCCATATATTTTCACTGAACTTTCAGTAGCCAGATGTTGCTGGGGAATCTTTTTGGCTGAAAGCACAGGCTTACTGTAGGACAGAAAAGATACTTGATGCTTAACACCTGTATTAGTCAAGGTTCGCCAGAGAAACAGAACCAATAGGATGTTTATATATAGATATTTATTTTATAGAATTGACTCATGAGACTATGGAGGCTCGACACGTCAAAAATCTGATGAGGAAGGCCAACAGTCTGGAGACTCAGGAAAGACTTACATACAGTTGGAATCTGAAGGCAGTCTGCTGATTAGCCACAAAGAGTCGATCTTATAGATGAAGTCCAAAGGCAGTCTCCTGGCAGAATTCCCTCTTGCTTAGGGGAGATCAGCCCTTTGGTCTATTCAGGCCTTCAACTCATGAGATGAGGCCCACCCACATTATGGAGGTCTAACTGATTTACTCAAAGTCTACATATTTAAATGTAACATCTCGGAAATTCCCTGACGGTCCAGTGGTTAGGACTCAGTGTTTTCACTGCTGGGGCCCGGGTTCAATCCCTGTTTGGGGAATTAAGATCCCATAAGCCACACAGCCAGAAAAAAAAAACCCAAAAACACCCCATACAGTTAAAAAACAAGTAACATCTCATCCCAAAACACTCTCACAAAAACATCCAGAATAATGTGTGATCAAAATCCGGAGACTGTGACCCTGGTCAATTAGACACGTAAAATTTACAACCACAATATGAATGCCTATATTTCCATATCAGCTGTTGGATGTTACTGACAATGTATTTAAACTAGGGAGGAAAATGTCTGAGAGAAAATTCTACAGGTCATCTCCAGAAAATCAGTCACTAAAATGAAATAGTTTAGTAGCTTTCAACTTTACTGTGTGGTTAGAATTGAATTGTGGAGTTTTCTTCTTTATCCTCAAGCAAATCCATCTCGATGAATTCTTGGGTTGTTGGGTGGTAAGAAAAAGTGGGAGAGAGCATTATGAATGTGGGTACACATGTATGTGCGTGTGTGTGTTTGTGAGTATGTGTGTGTATATTGGTGAAGCTGTGAGGAATATTTACTGTGAGGAATATTTGAGGTTAATTACTGTGTGTTATGTCAGTCCTGCTCAGTTCTGGGCACATGTTAGGAAACAAATCAGGATGGTTGCTGTTTGTTTTATCCCAGCTTTCCTTGGTCAGCATGGTTACCATGGTGACTCAGTGACTGCTATAGGATTTGGTACAGACTGAAAATACATTCCTGATTCTTACCTGAATCCATCATGACTATGTTAGTTGTTAAGTGTTGCTTTTATAATTCTGTCATCCCTTCTAGATTAATAGACATTCAAATGTACGGTGGAGTTTCTCTTCACCCCATCACTTATTTATTTACTCATGTATTTATTTTATGAGTATGGCTCACAGGTTCCTATTTTCCTCAAAGAGTTACCATCTATCATTATAATTACGTATTTCGATGCTAAATTGTCCCAGAACTGGCCAGTGTTAGACCCGTCAAGTTGGCTTCTGTGTCCATTTAATGCCTCTCTAGAATTCTTTAGCATGTACTGGGCTCTCTGAGCCTAGTGTATCCCAACCTGTAAAAAGGAGGTAATGATGTCCACTTCAGAGCGTTACCTTGAGGATTTAGAGAGAAAAAGGCAGAAAAGAACAACCTACACTGTGTGGCATTTAGTAGTCCCTCAAAAATTTAAGCTTCCCTTTCCAACTTTACCTCCTTCATCCTGTTTAGTGTGATGCCTCTGACATTACCATAATAGCATGACCTCCAGAGAGAATACTTAGACATGTAACACAGCAGGGATAAGCCCGCATGTCCATGATGTGAGAGCCTCAGTGTCACTGCTGTGTGTGGAGGGGGCTGTGTGATGGAGCTGGGGAAGAGGAAAAGCATCACTGCACAGCTTCCAGTGAATTGAGCGGGGACAGGCAAGTACATCCTCACTCCTGCCCCCTGTATTTCATGTGCTTTCCCTTCCTTTCACTTTCCTCTCTATTCCATGTGCTGTCTTTTCCCCTTACTCTTCCCTGCAGTGGAACATCAGAGAAGGATGTGGACACTGAGCCCCAGAAACAAGAGCCGATAGAGAAGAACCAAGTGTGATGTTGAATCTGCTAGACGGGTTCCTGGAGCAAGAGTGAAGAGATCGGGCCCCGTCATTGGGACGCTTCAGGTACCTCACTACCTTTTCCCATGCCTCATCTATACAACAGGCTAACAGTACCCAATGCTCCCAACCACCCAGGAATATTGTGGATTTAAGTGTGATCCCATGTGGGAAAGCAATCTGTGGTTGTAGGTGGGTTGAAGAACCAGTGCACTTTCCAGTAATTACATTAACAGACACACTGTGGATATCATAGAACTCTGCATGGTAGGCATTAAATTAATGTTAATCAAACATCACCATGTTTAAGTCGGGATTTTTCCAAGTGGTCCATGAACTACCTCATCAAAATCATCAGAGGGTATTTGTTAAAATAGCAGATTCCTGGGCTCACTCTAGGTCTGCTGAATCCAAAAGAGGGAGGTGCATTCGGAAGAGTCTACATGTTGGAACAATTTCTCCTGTTGGTTGTGGTATCATCCAAGTTTGAAAGGCACTGCTGTGAATTTGCAAGAAGGTGTTCTTTTTTTTTTTTTTTTCTTTTTCTTTTGGCCATGTCACGTGGCATGCGGGATCTTAGTTCCCTGACCAAGAATTGAACCCATGCCCCCTGCAGTGGAAGCATGGAGTCTTAACCACTGGACTGCCAGGGAAGTCCCTGCAAGAAGGTGTTCTTACAATTTTGAATCCTTTTGTAAAAAAATTTTTATTGGAGTATAGTTGATTTACAGTGTTGTGTTTGTTAGTTTCTGGTGTACGGCAAACTGAATCAATTATACATATACCCACTCTTTTTTAGATTCTTTTCCCATATAGGCCATTACAGAGTAATGAGTAGAGTTCCCTGTGCTACACGGTAGGTCCTTATTAGTTATCTATTTGTATATATAGTAGTATGTATATAATTTTGAATCCTTTAATGTCTATCTTTGGTGTCAATTTTATCTGCAACTTGGCTTTAAATATCTGTGTCTCCTCTCAGTGGGTCAAAAAAGGAACAATTCTTTCTTTTCAGTAATACTCAGTGTTTTATATGGGAGGGACTGCAATAGTTTCCTAAGGCTGCCAGGACAAAGTACCACAAGCTGAGTGGCGTAAACAATAGAAATGTATTGTCTCACAGTTCTGGAGGCAAGAAGCCTGAAATCAAGGTATTACCAGGGCCGTGCTTCCTCTGAAACCAGTTGGGGAATCTATTTGCACTTCTTTGTAGCTTCTGGTGGACTGCTGGCAATTTTTGCATTTCTTAGCTTGGTTCTGTGTAACTCCAACCTCTGCCTACATCGTCACATGGTGTTATCCCTGTTCTTCTGTCTCATGTGGCTGTCTTTTCTCCATTGTATATTCTTGCCTCCTTTGTCATAGGTTATTGACCATAGGTGAGTGGGTTTATATCTGGGCTCTCTATTCTGTTTCGTTGATCTTTGTGTCTGTATTTGTGCCAGTACCATACTGTTTTCATTTACTGTAGCTTTGTGGTATAGTCTGAAGTCAGGAAGTGTGATTCCTCTAGCTCCATTCTTCTTTCTCAAGATTGTTTTGGCTATTCAGTGTCTTTTGTGTTTCCATACAAATTTTAAAATTTGTTTTAGGTCTGTGAAAAATGCCACAGTATTTTGATAGGGACTGCATTGAATCTGTAGATTGCCTTGGGTAGTATGGACATTTTAACAATTTTCTTTCAATCCATGAACATGGAATATCTTTCCATTTATTTGTATTATCTTCAATTTTCTTCATCAATACCTTATATAGTAGAATTTTTTAAATGATGTGATTCCTGACCATTCATCCTTGTAAAAACCAAAACACTAGGCAAGATTTTTCTTCTAACCTTTTTTCTTCTATGGTCAGTACTGTATTGTATAGCTGCATTTTGCAGATGAGACAATTTAAGTGACTGTAAAGTGAAGTAAAAGTATTCAAACTCACACAGTTTGTAAGTGGCAGAAATAGGGTTTGGACCTATCTGTCTTCAGAGCCCTCACTTCTAAATGGTACACCTAGGAAGATGAAAAAGACATTTGCTGAGCTGTGTCAGCCCATGGACAGTGATGTTAAGTTAGGGCCCTATCTCTTTTAGTGGAAACTATGTATCAGTAGGCATTTTCCCACACACATGGGGGTATTTATTTAAGAAAAATGAAAAGATAAGAATTATAAAGCAAAAAGGTATTAACTAATTTCTATGCATTAGATAATTTTCTCATTAAAAAATTGTCTTGGACTCCCCTGGTGAATTCTTTTTGTCATGAACTCAGAGTGCTTTTCAGATGGGATCTCATTGCTCTGTGTCTGAGGCCTCCCTTCTTGGGCATCAGGGATGGTCTGACCCCCTTTGATAGGTGAGGGCAGAAGAGGTGTGGTGACTTACTCAAGGTCACCTAGAGTTAGTGGGTGTGGGAGGCATGCAGTCTTAGCCGGAGGTAGCTCCTGGTGGAGACAGTATGTCTCTCACAAAAAGCAAAGTCACTTAAGGGCTTTGCCCCCTTGACTTGGAATGCACTCTTTGTTCCAGGCCTGAGGGATGTAAAAGAGATTAGCGAAGCTATCTCAAGCCAGGAGACCTCAGGGAACTGAGAGTCCTGGTTGTTCCTTATGGCTGGGGGCTGTGCGTGCCTGGTTAAGGGAAGTTATTGTTCAGGAATGATCGTTGTAAACTTGCTGACGTCCGTGGTGGTGATTGAACTGAGACGATAAGCAATTTTATGGGTTCATTGTCGGATAATGGGTTCCTCTTCTGTCTATACAAGATTCAGTAGATTCTAAATAAAGTGCCTTGCAACCATCAGTTGTCTTGGTCCTTCTGATCCCATACTCGCGGTGCTATTCAGTCCCTTGCCCCTCTCCGTCGGGACCTGGAAGACCCTCTGCAGTGGCTGGACCATCGCAGTGGGTTAGGTCTGGCCCTTGGGCCAGGTGTGTCTCCTGTCTACTACCCAGTCTTCTGTCCATTATACATGGCACTAGCCTATGTTCCTATGTGTAGTGAATCACTTTTCAAGGGCTCAGAGGATACACGCTTCTCTGAGGTTAACCAGCAGGTAATATAAGAAGACACTAAGTACCTTCAAATAAAAGGAAGTGAGGTATTAATTTTCCTCTCTTTCCCTAAACTCTTCTGGTAGATTAGAAGAAAAATTCTTGGAATCATGCAGCATATACTCTTCAGTATGGCTCCTTTCCTGAACATAATGTGTGTTTTATATCACTGTTGTCCACAGCTGTAGATTGTTCATTCTCATTGGTATACAGTATTACATCATGTGGGTGTTTTGTAATATATCCATCCATTATGAGTATTTGGGTTTTTTACAGCTTTGACTAATTATGAATAATGTTCCTATGAATGATCTTGTATATACCTTTTGAATGGACATTTAATTTCCTTTCTCTTGGGCCTGTACCTAAGAATGGCTTTTCTAAGTCATAGGGTTTTTGTATGTTGAGCTCAGTAGATCCTGCCAAATGGTTTCTCACAGTGATTGATTCCCATCAATATTCCAACCAGCAGTGTGTGAGAGTTCTTCTGCTCCATATCCTTGCCAACACTTGCTATTTTCCATCTTTCTCATTTTTTTTTGTTCTTGTAGGCACGTGGTGGAATATTTTGTGGTTTAAAGTTCAATTTCTGTAAAATCTTAAGTCTCTTTACATCCAAATACCCTCCTCTTCTTTTAATTTCCATTTATTTACTTCAACTGGATCTTTTTCATGTGAAAGTTTGCATTCTGGATTATGCTGATTGTATCTCTACTGTGCTGTTTGTTCTGTTCCTCTGGCCCATCCTACTTCCTTTAAATTGGTAATTACTGTACATATAGAGGCTTGCTCAGATTCAGATTTGTGGAAAGAGTACCTGAGATGTGGAGTTGTACTTCCTATAGCCCTACGTCAGGAGCCTCATCATGTCAGGCTGTCTTTCCTCCTGTGCCCTTGAGACTGATCACTGGGTCCAGGTGTTATCATCCTGGTCCACCCATTATGAAATTTCCCATCTGCCTTTTGACTCATGGCTTTTGTAGCCCCTTAAAGATTATGGCCTAGATCTACATTTCATTAGTGGTTGTAAAGGATGATGTTTTAATTTAATAATTTATTAGCTAGAATTCTTCTGTAAAACAAACTTCCCCTCCTTAATTACAAGGTTACCTTGAGGTCTGGTCCACACAGAAGGGAAGGATGAATGTTTAATTCTTCTACACTATTTCCACTTTCAAAAATAGTGATTTGTTTCCCTGGGATCCTCCAAAGGTGAACAGCGAGTTGGTTTTATTTGTTCTTTCATAGATGTTCATATATTTCATGTTTTAATACATTGCAGTCATTAATGTTTTTGGTGTTCAAATTTTTCCTTCCTCAGTCTCTGTAACCCCCATCTTTTGTGTCTTTTGTGTCCTTGACATACTTTCTGGTAATGGAATCTTGTCTAGACTCATCTGGTACAATCCCTATCCAGACCTGGTGTCAGCCATTTCTCTAGGGAAGCCTGGTTCCTTTTAGTGGGAAATGTTTTTATAACATTCAGTCTGGGACAAGAGTTGCTCATTGCTACTGGGTTGGTCTTGTTTCTTGTCTTTTAAGTGCATGGAGCTGGTAAATATGTATTATATTTGTTATGAGACTATATATCATGTCCTTCCATCCTGGGCTGCTCTTCTGTCACCTATAAGAAATCATTCATATCAGTTTTGTTTTAACCTTTCCAAAAAATATAATCAATTGTAACATGTATATTAGTTTTCTCCCCTTTTCATACATAAAAGGTGGCATATTCTACTCCAGTGCTGTGCAATGGAAATTTCTGCAGAAATGAAAATGCTGTGTATCTGTGTGTCCCACACAGTAGCCACTGGCTACCTAAGAGGCTGAACACCTAAAATGTGTCTACTGTGACTGAGGAACTTATTTTTAAATTATTTAATTTAATCTAACTAAATTTTAAATAGTTAAGTACGGCTAGTGGCTACTGTATTAGACAGCAGCAGCTCTACACAATTTTGTGCACCTTGGTTTTTCACTGAACAATATATCCTGGAGATGACTCCGTACCCGTACAGAGAGGGAGTCCTCATTGCTTCTATAACTGCATAATCCACCAGATGTAGATGGACCATAGGTGATCATCCAGCCCTCTGTTGGTGGACATGTCAGGCATAAGAGCAACCCAGAGGGGAGGTCCATCTTGTGAGAAATCTGTGAAAACTATCCACTAAATCAGGAGACTTAGATGTGCAGATCAGGGTCCTGGTCTGGGCTTGTCTTTGAGAACTTGGTCTCTATGCTTTCTGTCTCCTGTGGATCTGGGTCCAGGCCCCCACCACTGGGAGACAAGGTCCTAAATGAAGAAGAAACTCCATGTCACCTCTGATGGACCCCTCAGATAATTAAATGGGAGGGACCACCCTCCTAGGGATAAGACAGACACAAAATCACTCTCGACATCTATCATGCAACCTGGCCAAGAGCTAAGAGAAAATAACCCTCTAGCTCGCACCCATGACAGAACCAAGACTGAAACCACACAGTGTTACTACCTTGACATTCACTGTCCTTCTGGGAGGGAAATCTTGTCAGGAGAAAGTAGTACCTCTTAGGGCTCTTCAAGAGAACAAAGGTGTGGGTTACGAGTTGCCTCGGTTTCCCAAGTACAACCTCTCCCCTCTCAACTGCAT
Organism: Balaenoptera ricei; assembly: GCF_028023285.1. NCBI lineage: Eukaryota > Metazoa > Chordata > Mammalia > Artiodactyla > Balaenopteridae > Balaenoptera > Balaenoptera ricei. The sequence goes on along the minus strand of NC_082660.1, from coordinate 94,150,583 downwards.
TATTTCCTGTTTAGATGCCAGGTTTCCAGGACTCAGGGTGAAGCCTGAACTAAACTTGTTTGGAATGGAGCCCCTTTGAGGTCATACCTCACCACCCTATGGCGTGCACACTAACATCCACCTTGCTGCCTGTGGATGTCTCTAGTTACCCAGGTCTACTGATCAGGAGGGGGAAGGTATGGGATGCAGATGTGGAATTGGACTGACCATGCCTGGTACACAGTAGACACCTAATTCACATTTAATAAAGAAATGAGATGTAGATGCAGGAGTAAGCAGGAAATGAAAGCTACCTATATGTCCTTTCATTCTTTTTATACACATAAATTCTTCAAGGAGCAGTGGGATTACACAACAGCCTCTAAGTAGATTTGTGTGACACTATAGTCGGTTATCTATAAAATGGTACATTGATACCTACCTCACAGGTCTGTTGTGAGGAGAAATTAACAAACCAATAAGAAAAGGGAACCCTCATACACTGTTGGTGGGAATATAAATTGGTGTAGCCACTATGGTCGATAATATGGAAGTTCCTTAAAAAACTAAAAATAGAACTACTATATGATACAGCAATTCTACTCCTAGATATATATCCAGAAAAAAGAAAACACTAATTCGAAAAGATACATGTACCCCAATGTTCATAGTACATTGTTCATTATTTACAATAGGCAAGACATAGAAACAACCCAGGGTCGAGGAGAGCACCCAAGATGGTGGAGTAGAAAGACCCTGAGTTTACCTCCTCTCATGAGCACACCAAAATCACAACTATCTGCAGAAAAAACATCAATGAAAAAAAAAAAGGAACCTACCAGAAAAGATCTTCTACAACTAAAGACATAAGGAACCACAACAAGATGGGTAGGAGGGGCGTATTCACAATATAATCAAATCCCATACCCCATGGGTGGTTGACCCACAAACTGGAGAATAATTATATTGCAGAGGTTCTCCCACAGAAGTGAGAGTCCTGAGCCCCACGTCTGGCTCCCCATCCCATGGGTCTGGCACCAGGAAGACGAGTCCCCAGAATTTGTCTTTGTAAGCCAACGGGACTTAATTGCAGGAGCCCCACAGGGCTGGCAGAAATAGAGGTTTCACTCTTAAAGGGCACACACAATCTCACATGTGCCAGGACCAGGACAAAAGCATTGATTTGATAGGAGCCTAGGCTAGACCTACCTGCTGGGCTTGGAGAGTCTCCTGTAGAGGTGACGGGGGGGGGGAGTGGCTGTGGCTCACCCTGGGGACATGGACATGGTGTCAGACATACTGGGGAATATTCAACCCTGTGAACACTCCTGGCAGCTGACATATTGGCTCATTAGTTCCAAGACCTGGTGCCAACCAACAGCCTATAGGCTCCAGTGCGGGGACACCTCAGGCCAAATATCCAACTGGGTGGGGACACAGCACCATCCATCAGCAGACAGGCTGCCTAAAGGATAAAGAGCCAATAGCCACCTCTGGGCACACCCCTAGACACAGCCTAGCCCACCAGAGTGCCAAGATCAAGCTCCACTGAGCAGTGGACAGGCATCAGACCCTCCCAGCAGGAAGCCTACACAAGCCTCTAGACCATCCTCAACCACCAGGGGGTAGACAGCAGAAGTAAGAAAACTACAATCCCACCATGCAGGCCAGACCCTACCCTAGTGCCAGCTGGGCCCTGATCCTGCATGCTAGCAGGCCTACGCAACTTTCAGGACACCCCGGGCCCCATACCCAACTGTGTCAGGAACCACCCTCCCCCATCAATGATCTGAAACAAGTTCTGGGATCCCTGGGCCCTGCAGACAGACTCCAGAAACCAGCTCTGCCTGCCACTAGTGTGGCACTAACCCCAGGATCTAGCTTCACCTGCCAATGGGTGAGCAATAGCCCCAGAGGCTTTGGGACACTGGCTCCACCCACCAGTGAGCCAGCACTAGCCCTGGGGCCCCTAGGATTCCTCAATGAGCCACCTCATGATCAGGCCCTGCTACACAGCAGCCAGCAGCATCAGTACAAGGCAGGACCTGGCAACCAACCAGACTAGGGCCAACCAAGCCTACAAGGCCACCCACAAAGTCAGCCCACCACAACAAAAGGACCCATACAGCCCTCTTAGGGGGAACCCCTAGAGCATATACGTTGGGTGATTAGAGGGGAGTGCACTGCTGGGACACATAGGATGCCTCCTACAGAGGGTGACTTCTCCAAGGTTGAGAAACATAACTAACCTACCAGATACATAAAAATACAAATAGCAACATAGACAAAATGAGGCGGCAGAGGAATATGTTCCAGACGAAGGATAAAGTTAAAACCCTAGAAGAACTAAGTGAAGTGGAGATAGGCAATCTACCTGAGAAAGAGTTCAGAGTAATGATTGTAAAGATGATCAAAGAACTTGGGAGGAGAATGGATGCCCAGAGTGAGAAGTTAGAAGGTTTTAACAAAGAGAAAATATAAAGAGCAACCAAACAGAGATGAAGAATATAATAAATGAAATGAAAAATACACTAGAAGGACTCAAAAGTAGACTAAATGATTCAGAAAAACGGATCAGTGAGCAGGAAGACCATCCATCAGGAAGCAGAGTTGTGGAACTCACTGCTGAAGAACATAAAAAAGAAAAAAGAATGAAAAGAAATGAGGACAGTTTAAGAGACCTCTGGGACAACATCAAGCACACGAATATTTACATTATAGGGGTTTCAGAAGGAGAAGAGAAAGAGAAAGGTCCCAAGAAACTATTTGAAGAGATAATAGCCAAAAACCTCCCTAATCTGGGAAAGGAAATAGTCACCCAAGTCCTGGAAGCCCAAAGAGGCCCATACAGGATTAACCCAAAGAGGAACACAACAAGACACATTGTAATCAAAATGATGAAAATTGAAGATAAAGAGAGAAGACTAAAAGCAGCAAGGGAAAAGTCACAAGTAACATACAAGGGAACTCCCATAAGGCTATCAGCTGATTTTTCAGCAGAAACTCTGCAGGCCAGAAGGGAGTGGTCCAATATATTTAAAGTGATGAAAGGGAAAGCCTACAACCAAGAATACTCTACCCAGCAAGGCACTCATTCAGATTTAATGAAGAAATCAAAAGCTTTACAGATAAGCAAAAGCTAAAATAATTCAGTACCACCAAACCAGCTTTACAACAAATGTTATAGGAACGTCTCTAGGTGAAAAAAAAAAGGTCACGACTAGAAACAAGAAAATTATGGAATGAAAAAGCTCACTGGTAAAGGCAAACAGTAAAGGTAGGAAATCATCCACACACACAAAGTTAGTAGGGAGGTTAAAAGACAAAAGTATTAAAATCATCTGTATCCACAATAAGCAGTTAAGGGCTACACAAAACACTTAAGTGTAAAATATGATATCAAAAACAGTAATCATGAAGGAAACCAAGATGGCAGAGGAGTAGGGGGATGTGGAGTTCATCTCTCCCCACAAATGCATCAAGAATACATCTACAGGGCTTCCCTGGTGGCGCAGTGGTTGAGAATCTGCCTGCTAATGCAGGGGACACGGGTTCGAGCCCTGGTCTGGGAAGATCCCACATGCCGTGGAGCAACTAGGCCCGTGAGCCACAACTACTGAGCCTGCGCATCTGGAGCCTGTGCTCTGCAACAAGAGAGGCCGCGACAGTGAGAGGCCCACGCACCGCAACGAAGAGTAGCCCCCACTCGCCGCAACTAGAGAAAGCCCGCATGCAGCAACGAAGACCCAACGCAGCCAAAAAAAAAAAATCCTAGTGTGCATATTCTTTTAAAAAATTGACAGAATTATTCAAAAACTCATGTGAAAATGTGAAGGGCCTAGTCTATGAAAAACAACTTTGAAAAGAAAAAAGTTGGAGGTTAAGCACTTTTTCAAAACTCAAAAATCTACAGTAATCAAGGCAATGTGGTATTGGGATGAAGGTAGAAATGTATATCAAAATTTAAAAGTCCAGAAATAGACCCACACATATATGGACAACTGATTTTCAACAAAGCTACAAAGGCAATTCAGTGGAAAAAGGAGTCTTTTCAACAAATAGTACTGGAACAAGTGGAGAGCCATATGCACAAACATAAACTGTGATCCATATAATGGACCACATACAAAAGTTAACTCAAAAAGAATCACTGACGTAAACATAAAAGCTAAAACTATTTAAAAATTCTAGAAAAATTACAGTAGAAAATTCTTGTGACCTTAGGTTTGGTGAAGATTTCTTAGATATGAAATCAAAATCTAAACCATAAATGAACAAATCGATGCACTAAATTTCCACAAAATTAAAACTGTTCTTCCAAAAACACTGTTGAGAGAAAAGACAAGACATTGAATGAAGGAGAGAAAATGTTTGCAATTCATAGATCTGCTATCCAGAATTAAAAATCTCACAAAGGTCAATAAGAGGAAAACAGATACTCCAATAAATAAGTGGACAAAAGATTTGAACAGATACTTCACCTGAGATATACAAATGTCAAATAAACACATGAAAAGATGTTCATCATCATTAGTCACTATGAAAATGTAAATGAAAACGATGAGAAAACACTACACCCCTCTGAGAAAGTCCAAAATTAAAAAGACTGACCATACTAAGTATTGGCAAGGCTGTGGAGGATGAAACTCTCGTATCTCATACACTGCTAGTGGCAATGAAAAATGATTTGACTACTTAGGAAAAAAATTTAGCAGTTTCTAACAAAGTTAATTTTACAACTACCATATGACCCAGCCGTTGCTCTTCTAAGTATTTACTTAGAAAGAGAAAACGTATGTCCCAGCAAAGAATTATATACAAATGTTCATAGAAAGTTTATTTACAAGAGCTCCAAGTTGGAAACAACCCAAATATCCATTAACAGGTGAAAGGATAGAACAAATTGTGGTATATCCATATAATGGAATATTTCCACATTACAGGAAAGGAAAACTAATCTAAAGTGACAAAAGTCAGTAGTTGTATGAGAATGAGGTAGGTTGAAGTAGAGACAGAGGCAGGAGAGAGCTAGGTGGGCAGATTACCAAGGAGCACAAGGAAGCTTTTTGAGGTGATGGATATGTTCATTATCTTGAGTGTAGTATTAGATTCACAGGTGCATACATATATCAAAACTTAGAGCATATACTTTATTTTTTTTTTATTTTATTTATTTGGCTGTGCCGGGTCTTAGTTGCAGCACACAGGATTTTCGTTGCCGCGTGCGGAATCTTCGCTGCAGTGTGCGGAATCTTCGCTGTGGAGTGTGGGATCTTTAGTCGTGGCATGCGAACTCTTAGTTACGGCATGTGGGATCTAGTTCCCCAACCAGGGATCAAACCCAGGCCCCCTGCATTGGGAGTGTGGTGTCTTAGCCACTGGACCACCAGGGAAGTCCTTAGACCATATACTTTAAATATGCTCAGTATCTTGTATGTTAACCATACCTCAACATAATATTTGAAATATATTTATATATTCATAATTCTCTGATGCAATTAAGTTAATCAGGTGAAAAATTCTTACAATTATGCTCTTGTACATTAACAGATCCACACTATGTCATCAAATAACCAAAATAATCATATGCAATAAAGTATGCCCAAATATTTAGGGAAAGTTGATGTTCATTTCCTTCTGAAGTACAGAAATAAAAACATTATATCTCAGGAAAATCATAATGATATTAAGGAGGAACTGGTTATTTCAGGGAATGTAGCTGAGTATCATTCTGTTAGGGCAAACTCTAAAGTAACAAATGCTTTTTTAAAAATAAATTCTATCACTGACATTTTCAACTAACACTTGGAAATTGTCTGGTTCTTTTAAAAATGTCATTATAAAAGGAAAAACAACCATAGTCACCAGGGAAGAATCTACATTACAATGTCAAATTGTTAGGAAGATCTAACTACTGCATATTTCCATACTCATCTGACAGATACCAGGGAATCACTGATTATTATGTAAAAGGTGAGAATAATTTAGGTATATTTATTACTAATGAATGTTAAAGGCCAACTTCCTTCCCAAATGGACAATCCATTGCTTTTCAGCACCAAAAAAGAAAGAAAGAAAGAAAGAAAGAGAGAGAGAGAGAGAGAGAGAGAAGGAGGGAGGGAGGGAGGGAGGGAGGGAGGAAGGAAGGAAGGAACGAAGGAAGGGGAAAAAAAGACTTCTATCAGACGGGCCTCAAGGGTTACTACAAAGCATGTAGCTGCTGATGGAAATCCCAAGTGCTGAACCTCTTTCCCATGATTAAATCAAAGTAGCTTCTGTACATTTTGTGAACCTCACAGGAGCTATTCCACAACATGCTTTTATCAGATCTATGAACTCACTTGAGCCAGGCGGCATATCCAAAGAAAGATGTGAAGTGTTGGGCTCTCCTGCCCTTGAACCTGGAGTAGAAGCTCCAGCAGCCATCAGGACACAGATGCTCAGAACCTGCCTCCTTCAGACACCTGATATGAGCAAGGCCACCAGCATGAGGAGCTGCACAGGGAGAGACAGATCAAGCAATCACCACGCTTTACTGGTGTAACTGTGTGCCCCGCACCGTGCTAGGCACTGCGTTAGAGACAAGGACACTGAAACAACTGGGTAGTGATCCTAACCACCAGAAGGTACAATGAGCTTCCCACCAGGGCCTTTTTCTTCTCCTTTCCTCATATGTCCCCTGAGAACAAAGTGGAAAAGGAATAAGAAGTGGCCTGAATTCATACAAACATCCATGATCCTGCGATAACCACAGGACCATCGGCTTATTCACGTGTTATCGCTAAATGTTCACAGAGACCCTTTAGGGAAAGCATCCTTATCCCCATTTTACAGAGGGGAAAGCTGAGGCTTAGAGTCGTTACCTGTCTCACCTTCCACGCCCCTGCCTTTAGAAGGAAAGTGGCTCGAGGACACCCCTGGAGCAGGACACCGCACCCACTGGGGCCGGGCAGGACCCCAATGGCTTTGCCTACGAGACAGCCCGGGCACCGAGCCCCCAAAGCGGGAAAGAAGTGACCCGGATGTGGGTCCCTTTGTCTCCCCACACTGCAGGGTGGTCCAGCCCCCGTCGCGGGTACCCACTCTCCCAACTCAGTTCCAAACACCTAAAGGAGAAACCTGCTCTCCTTGCCAGGCCGCTTCTGTCTCCATTAAAAAGTCCTCAAGGTCGCCTTATTGACGTCACGTTTCTATAGTATAGTAACCGCCTGGCTCAGGCAGGTCCTCCACCACCTTAAATACCTCCCCACCCTCCTCCACCCCCTTGTCTTTAGCTTAAAGCAAAACACCGTAGCTCTTCAGGCTGCCACTTGGAAAACATACTAATTTGAAGCACTAGACTGGGACCCCGGCAACTGGCAAAAAAATCTGTCCAGTTTCGTGGGACAAAACATGTGCTTGTCGTCAGGAATTGTGTTTGCTTTAAAGAGACAGTAGGGGTGTATTATCAGAACACAGAGACCCAGGGAAGTATGTAGGGTTCCTGCAGATGAGTTAGCCCTCCCTCTGAGGGTGAACGTGTACTGTCACAGCCCATGCTAAGCAGTTAGCCATCTGTGGCAGAGAACTACGAACTCTCTGTAATCATGTAACCCAATGATCTTGATACATATGCAAAAATGTCATTTACAAATCTCAGAGTTATTCCAGGGAGGCAGGCCTAAAACATCATAGTCATTTAATAGGCAGAAACCTGGGTCAATTGAACGATACATTGTTTTTTCCTGGGGAATTCCTAGCCTCCATTCCCAATATTTTCTTCCACGTGGAGGGACAGCCACGGCCAAACCCATGTAACCTCTCTATACGCTCACTCCTCTATCTAGAGAATCACTTACCTGATTAGTGAGGCTGGATGAACAAACAGGTTGCACAGCCCAGGCCCTCTCCCTTCAAAGTTCTTGAACCAACCTGCCCTTATGGAGCACATGTTTACTCTGCCCTCAGGAGTGGGTCTACAAATAGATCCACAGCTCCTTTCCCTTTTCTGTGTCTCGCCGGGTCCCAAACTATTCCTATGGTCTTGCTCTAAAATGACTGAGTCTTTAAGGGGCCTTGAAAATACACCCCTTCTCCATATCTTGACTCTAAACCAACTAAGAAATATGAAAAATAAGGTGAAAATACATCAACTTTATTCCTTATAAAGGTGATATTGTAGAATGTGGCTCAGATTTCCACAAGGGTAGTGGTCTTCGTATTGATGAACCCCAGAACTGCACAGACGTACCCACCCAGCAGTGCTGCACTGGGACAGTCAGAAAGGACCAGGACTGCAATGCATATGTCTCTGAGGTCTGGGGAAGGCATCCTATGTGTACTCAAGAAGAGTGGCTTCCTTGCAAGGCTATCCCTGTAGCAGGAGAAAGTGTTTCAGGACACCTTCTTTGAGAAACCCTTTCTTGAAATGAGTAAACACCCCTTGTTCTGACAACGTAGTCACCAAGGCACCTTCTGAGGATACGGCTTTCCATGTGCCTCCGGGAGCAGTTTGTAGCAATACCTCTCCTTCCCTTCACAAGCATGAGTGCAGTGGAGCCTCGTCTGTGGAAGGGAATTCAGGAATAAATTCCTAAAATTCCAAGAGTATGATGAAAATCATACATCGTGAACATTTATCTTGGGAATCCCAGGAGGAATTGAGGAAATTTCAAAAACTATACCCACGTATAAACCCACACAGAGACTATAGCCAAAATTATCACGACGTCCTATCGAACCTTCAAAGAGCAGCAAGTCCCTATCTTATCCAAAGATTACAGACTATAGAAGAAGAGAGTTCACCAAAACTACACGGTTCAGATGTCCATTTCTGTTTAACAAACACCACCAAAACAATAGCCATTTTTAAATTTCTCAGCATAATGTGGGTTGACTGGGTTCAGCTGGATAGTTTTCTGCTCCATGTGGTGTCTCACCTGGGGCTGCCATCAGCTGGAGGCTCCATTAGGCTGGTACATCTGAGAGAGCTCACTCACATGGATGAGCATGGGTTCTGGCTTCTGCTAGGGGCTCAGCTGCGGTTGTTGACTGGAGCACCTTGGTTCCCCTCCAGATCCCTCCATGTGTAGGGTTACCAGGTTATATTTAAACCATTTACATTTGAATTTAAAATAAACAAAAAATCCTTTTTTGTGTAAATTTGTCACATGCAGTATTACTTTGTTCATCTGAAATTCAAGTTCAGCTGGGCATCCAGTATGTCTATTTGCTAAATCTGGCAACCCTAGGGGAGGAGCCTGTGAATTTATAACATTAAGGACAGACCTGCTGAGGTGACTCTTCCACTGGGACTGGTCTGGAAAAAAGAAGAGATCATATTTAGCAATAAAGACAAAAGCTGTTCATAACTGATGCTGGTGGAATGAAGGGGAAATGGACACTGCCACGCACTACGGGTGCCAAATGGGCATATCTGTTTTTTAAGGCCCATATTATCATGGCTGAATAACTTGAGTGGCTTTTGATACAGAAGCCCTCTTTCCGCCAACGAGGGAAATTCATAGGAGGGCTTAGAAAAAGATCCCCAAGGTGATTCTGACCTGCAGTCTGGTTAAGGGGCCCCAACTGAAGGGGCGGGTGAGGACCACATGAGCTCTCTGATTGACGGAGGAAAGGGCTACTATTTATGAAGCAGGTTGTTTAGAGGGGCCCAGCTCTAGGTTCTTCATGTTAGTGACTGGATTTAATCTCACAACAGCCCCACTAGTGATGTATCACTATCCTCTCTTCCTGGATGTGTGTGACTACAAAGCAAGTGCTCTTGAGCACAGAGACAAATGGCAAAGAGGTTGTTCCCCACGCCAACAGCCAGAGCCAGGGGTGGGACCTGGCAGCCTGGTCACCTTTAGTCGCTGGTGGCAGATCTTTAGCAAAGGTATCAGGACATGTACTGCTGAGGTGGTTAATCTCTGTTCTCCCTGTGTTATCCCTCCCAGCAGCAGGAAGCCAAGCCTGGTGTTCCTTCCCCCTGCCGCGTGGGAAGTTTGTGACCAGGCTGGAAGCAGAAGCTGTCTGAAGCCAGTGTTTCTTCTGTCCTTTGTGAAAACTTATGGAAATGATTAGGCTGCTTGTACCTGCTAGGGAGGAAAGGGCATCTGAGGACACAGAGAGGAAAGTGAAATTTCTCCCAGAGAGGGATGAGGGTGGCTCCATGGATGGTCTATCGAGGCTGGGCATCTAATCATGACAGATGTTCTCGTGTGGATCGAGGGATGTATGGAGCAGGAATGGGATTCCAGCTTTTGCCCTAATCGCAACATACCATGCATTCTCAACAGATGACATCACCCCCAAGAGGTCAAAGATTGGTTCTTGAGGTTAGGGTTTTCATAGATATTACAGCGGTCTGTGAGCTTCCAAAGGACCACAGTACATAAACAGATAAACTACATCTGGAGTATTAACAATTTCACATTCCGCTGGGGAGTGGGGCTGGGGGTAATTAGGCAAAAAATGTCTGAAAGGGCTCCTGGAGGGTGATAATGAAAGAAGACTGACAAACGCTTCATATACACAGTGACCTCTTATGCAGATGTTGGTGTTGGTGATGATGATTGATGATGATGAGAATTAAGTATGGGGATTATGTGAATGACTGCTTTCTAAGATGGTGGGTAGAAAGGGATCAGTCAGAACAGACGTCTCCTCTGAGAAAGATGATATGGAGGGTAGGAAATGAATGTAAACAAATGGTACTCTAAATTGTATCTCCTTTACTCTTAGCACTTATTCAGTTACCTATTTAATCCTATAATTTAAACATTTCTTTTAATTTATTTATTTATGTATTTATTTATTTCATTTTTGGCTGTATTGGGTCTTCGTTGCTGCGCGTGGGCTTTCTCTAGTTGCAGAGAGTGGGGGCTACTCTTCGTTGTGGTGTGTAGGCTTCTCATTGCAGTGGCTTCTCTTATTGTGGACCACTGGCTCTAAGCATGTGGGCTTCCGTAGTTGTGGCATGCAGGCTCAGTAGTTGTGGCTCATGGGCTTAGCTGCTCCAAGGCATGTGGGAATCTTCCTGGGCCAGGGCTCGAACCCATGTCCACTGCACTATCAGGCGGATTCCTAACCACCGCACCACCAGGGAAGTCCCTATTTAATCCTATAATTTAGATAAGGGTAAGAAGTTAGGAGAGGTGAAGTAAATCAGGGGAACTGCTATGGGTACCTGCTCAGTACGTGAGCTTGAAATTACTCTAAAGCTTTTCCCGTTGTATCCTGAAGCCACCAGGGCTCTAAATGCTCTAATTTCTCTGGACACTGGCATTCAATGCTGTCCAAGGTATTGCTTAATTTATTAACATTGACCTATATTACTTTTTTTTTTTACTGAAGTATAGTTGATTTCCAATGTTGTATTAATTTCTGGCGTACAGCAAAGTGATTCAGTTATAGATATATATACATATATTCTTTTCCATTATAGTTTATTACAGGATATTGAATACAGTTCCCTGTGCTATACAGTAGGTTCTTGTTGTTTATTTTACATATGGTAGTGTGTATATGTTAATCCCAAACTCCTAATTTATCACTCCCTCCCCCGCTTCCCCTTTGGTTACCATAAGTTTGTTTTCTATATCTGTGAGTCTGTTTCTGTTTTGTAAGTAAGTTCATTTGTATCATATTTCAGATTCCACATATAAGTGATATCATATGGCATTTGTCTTTCTCTTTCTGACTTCACGTAGTATGATAATCTCTAGGTCCATCCATGTTGCTGCAAATGGCATTATTTCATTCTTTTTTGTGGCTGAGTAGTATTCCATTGTATATACATACCACCTCTTCTTTATCCACTCATCTGTCGATGGACATTTAGATTGTTTCCATGTCTTGGCTATTGTAAAGAATGCTGTCATGAACAGTGGGGTGCATGTATCTTGAATTAGAGTTTTCTCTGGATATATGCTCAGAGAGTGGGATTGCTAGATCATATGGCAACTCTATTTTTAGTTTTTTAAGGAACCTCCGTACTGTTTTTCATAGTGGCTGTACCAATTTACATTTCCACCAATTTAGAATTCATGGAGATCTAGGGAGAAAGTGAATATGAAGATGCAGCTGAATGGGTTTCCAAAATCATGGTAAATAGTGGAAAATCACAGCAAAATATAACATTAACAGATGGAGTTTTCAATAAAGTAGCTATAGTAGGTATCTATGTAGATTTCAGTGTAGTTATAATACATAAGGCAAATGTAATGTAAAGGGGGGAGGGTAAGGGGATCTATTAAGGTGAGGTTTCTACATATCAACTGAAGTGGTAACATAATGATTCTGAGTATTGATTCTCAATAGACTGTGGAAAGTTAAGTAGGGAGTTTGTAATCCACAGAGCAACCACAAAAATATTATGCAAAGAGATATATTCAAATTCAGAATAGAAAATTAAAATGAAATACTAAAAGGCATTCAGATAAGCCAAAGAAAGGGGGAACAGGGTAATGAAAAACAGAGAGGACAAACAAAACATGCAAAATAAAGTGGTAGATCTAAATAGAAACATATCAATAATTAATTGTCAACGGTCTAAATACATAACTAAATGACTTAGATCGTCAGAATGGATTTATAAAACAACAAAAAACAAAAATGGCCCAACTCTATGTTGTCTACAAGAAACTCCCTTCAAATATAATGATATAGGTAGCTTAAGAGTAAAACAATGAATAAAAATACACCACGCAAACACTGATCAGAAGAAAGCAGGAGAATCTATAGATTCTTTACATTATCAGACAATGTCGACTTGAAAGCAAACACAGTTACCAGGGATAAATAGAGTCAGTCAATTCACCCGGAAGATACAACAATTTTAAATATGTATTATATCTAACAACGGAGTCTTAAAATACAAGAGGCAAAACTGACAGAACTGAAAGGGGAATAGACAAATCCACAAGTATAATTTGGGTCTTCAATACTCCTCTCTCAGTAATAGAATTAGTAGACAAAAAATTAGCAAGGTTATAGATGAACTGAACACCACCATCAACCAACTAGATCTAACTGACATTTATACAACAGTCCACCCAAAAACAGCAGAATACACACTCTTTTCAAATGCACATGGAACATTCAGCAAGATAGACTATATCCTGAGTCATAAAACAAACCTTAACAGCTTAAAAAAATTGAAACCAAACAGAATGTGTTATCTGACAATAATGGAATAAAATTCTAGAAATTAATAATAGAAAGATAACAGGAAAATCTCTAAGAACTTGGAAACTGAGCAACACATATCAAGTTAATTCATGGGTCAAAGAGGAAGTCTCAAGGGAAATCAAAAATACGTAGAACAGAAATCAACTATACTTCAATTAAAAATACATAGAACAGAATTAAAATGAAAATAAAAGTGAAAACCTACAGCTATCAAAATTTGGGAGTCAGAAGACAAATAGGTCGTTGTCAGGGTTGAGGTGGGGAGAATGGGTTGACTACAAAAAGGCACAGGAGAATTTTTTGGCATAATGGAACTCGTATATCCTGATTGTGGTGTGGGGTTATACAACTGTATACAAGTGTACATATACAAGTGTGTGTACTTTTCAAGACATAGAACTGGACACTGAAAGGAGTGAATTTTATTTTCTCTAAATCATACCTTAATGAAAACAATTTAAAAAGCACACATCTTGTTAAATGAAGAACATAAGTAGCAGATCAGTGTTATTCTGTGATTCCAATTTCATATCTAACAAACAAATCAGTTAATGTGTAAACCATTGTATCTATTTACGTATGTGTATTTCAATATGCACAGAAAAATGCATGCCAAATACAAATCAAACAATAGCAGTGGTTACCTTTGGGGAGTGGGATGCAGGAATATGGATTAGAAAAGAGACTTTCACTTTGTCCGGCTGTGAGGCATTTTAAACCACACATAAATTATTTATATTTATAACCCATTATGAAACAATATATATGGGAGATATTCTGATAGACAGTGAGGGTACTGAGGAGAACAAAAATAATATTCATTATATACTTAAAACACATTTGTCTAACTCTCCCTTCCACTAAAATTAATTCAGGAACGATAATTAACTCCATATGGTTTATGATCTAAAAATGCAAAAAATAAAATCAAGTTCAGTGGATACAGCTAAAAATTTAAATAAATGTGAACTATGTCCCTGCAGAATTATAGTTCATTAAGGGAAGATGTTATGCCCTTGGTGAATAATAATGGTATCTTTTAAGAACATCAAATGATCAGGAACTGTGACTGGGTATGATTATAATAGGGAAAATGTTATAGGGGAATATGGACCTCTTGTCATGAACAATTTCCAGGTAGGTTCTAACCGCTTTTTTTTGGTATCCTGTTCTTCCCAATGGCTGTCATTCTTTTAATGGTTGTCCCCTGCCTCCTTCCTTCCTGTCTCAGTTAGAACCTACTAGGCTAGGCCCTACTCCCTGATTTCAAAGCTTACTACAAAACTACAATAATCAAAACAGTGTGGGGAATGCCCTGGCAGTCCAGTGGTTAGGACTCCATGCTTCCACTGCCAAGGGCGTGGGTTCAATCTCTGGTCCGGGAACTAAGATCCTGTCTCAGTTAGAACCTACTAGGCTAGGCCCAAGATAGGCCCAGTTAGAACCTACTAGGCTAGGCCCAAGCCTCATTATATGCTCATTGTAATATATTAGCATACGCCAAATGACACAGCCACCTGCACCATGACAGTTCCCAGGCCATAAAAGGCCAAAAAGTGGGCAGTGGCCCAAGTCCTGGAATCCCCACCCCTTCTCCAAAATAGTTGGAATAATCCTCCTACTTATTAGCCTATGAAATTACCCAGCCCATAAAAAACTAACCACTCCATACGTGGGGGCCCGTTCTCACCATCTGAGATGGCCCACACTCTGTCTGTGGAGTGTGTATCTCTCTCAATAAATCTACTTCTTACCTATCACTTTTCCTCTCACTGAATTCCTTCTGCAGTGAGACATAAAGAACCTGAACTTCATTAAGTCCTGAGACCAGGTGTGCAGTTTTACCTGGGAGATTGTGGATTTGAGTACCTTCCTAAGCCAGAGATTGTGGGTTCAAGTCCCATCTGAGGTGCAAGTCAGGTGGGTTCGAGTCTCATCTGAGGTGAGATTAGGTTCAAGTCCCAATCTGAGGTGCACGGTTTCAAAAACTACAATGAGGTATCACCTCACACCAGTCAGAATGGCTATTATCAAAAAGTCTACAAATAATAAATGCTGGAAAGGGTGTGGAGAAAAGGGAACCCTCCTACACTGTTGGTGGGAATGTAAATTGGTGCACTATGGAAAACAGTATGGAAGTTCCTTAAAAAAATAAAAATAAAGTTACCATGTGATCCAGCAATCCCACTCCTTGGCACATAACTGGAGAAAACTCTAATGTGAAAAGATACTTGCACCCCAATGTTCATAGCAGCACTAGTTACAATAGCCAAGACATGGAAGCAACCTAAATGTCCATTGACACGAATGGATAAAGATGTGGAATATATACAATGGAATACTACTCAGCCATGGAAAAGAATAAAATAATGCCATTTACAGCAACATGGATGGACCTAGAGATCATCATACTAAGTGAAGTAAGTCAAAGAAAGACAAATACCATATGATATCACTTACATGTGGTATCTAAAATATGATACAAATGAACTTATTTACAAAACAAACAGACTCACAAACATAGAAAACACACTTATGGTTACCAAAGGGGAAAGGAGGGGGGAGGAGTAAATTAAGAGTTTGGGATTAGCAGACACAAACTACTATATATAGAACAGATAAACAACAAGGTCCTACAATATAGCACAGGGAACTATATTCAATATCTTGTAATAACCTGTAATGAAAAAGAATATGAAAAAGATTATATATATGTATAACTGAATCACTTTGCTGTACACCAGAAACTAATACAACGTTGTAAATCAACTATACTTCAATTTAAAAGAAAGAAAAAGAAAACCTCCTTAATATCTCTTCTAATATGTCTGTTGAATTCTTATACATGTTCCTGCACTTAATTTGTTGTCATTACGGTACATAATGAATCTCTGGAAAATTTTGCCATACATTCATGAGAAAATGAGAGTGAAAAAGGTAAATAACTTTATCTTACAGACCCTGTGAAAGGTTGACCTAGAAAGATAAAAGAACTCACTCTTTAGTAAAGTGGTATAATGCAACATTATTGAACAAAACTCACTATTTCATTTTGAGCAAATTAGACCATAGATATATTAAAATGTAGTTGATAATATTTAGTTCTTTGTAAAAAAGATGTTTAAAAATTAGCAGGATGACACACTTTAAAAAATAAAGTCGATCAAAGTTTATCAGAATACAGTTCTTATTAAGAAAACTGAGGTGACTCTGAATAGATCCTTTGGTTTGCGATGCTCAGGTGGTCCGGAGGCAGCTCATTTGCCGGTTAGGTACCGAATGACTGCCTTGGTGGCGCTGGATATGGCGTGCTTGCCCCTCTTCCCAGGCAGCAGCAGGCGCACGGAGGTCTGCATGTCTCTGGAGGTGAGGATGGAGCGCTTGCTGGAGCGGACCAGGCGCGCCGCCTCATCGGTGATTCGCTCAAAGATGTCCTTCACGAACGAATCCATGACGTTCACGGCCTCCTGCGAGAGGCTCAGGCCCTCCTGGACCCGCTGCAGCACCCTTCCGAAATAGGTGGCAAAGCTGTCGAAGCCGTCAGAGAGGCGGCGGCGGCTGCAGCGGCGGCGGCGGAGGCTGCAGCGGCGGCGGCGGAGGCTGCAGCGGCGACGGCGGCTGCAGCGGCGGCGGCGGCTGCAGCGGCGACGGCGGCTGCAGCGGCGCTTCGGCTTCTTCGGCTCGGCTTCCTTGGTGCCCGGGCTTTCTTCAGACGTCTCAGACGAAGGCTCAAGCATGTCGGAATCGTCTTCCCCGCAGCTCAGAGGGAAGGACAGTGCGGCCGTCGAGGTCCCTTGGCCCGGTTTCTACTCCCTGCCTTCTATGATGTCACGGGCAATGCTCACATCTGATTGGATAAAATGCAAAGCAGGGAGGTCTGTCACTAAGGGACCCCATGTCACCTGTGATTGGATGGCCCCCTGCTTGGCCTCCAGTCAGCCAATCACAGTGGAAATCTGGTGACTTTAAACTTTCCGTGACCTCTACCAGAAAATCTTTGAACTATGCCCCATGTAGGCAAAGTTCACCTCAGCTGATTTATGCCTACTATTTATGCATGAGAACTCTGAAAAGATGTCACCCAAGTCACCTACACTGAAGAAAAATCAGTTTGAGCTTCCTGAGCGAGTCTGACCTCCCTAACTCAAGTCGTTGCCGCCATCAGAATGGCTTTAGCCACTTGGCGGGCCATTTTACTCCCACATAGTATCTTGTCTTTCCATGGCTGAGCCTCCGTGGCTTGAGCCGGAAGTCTCTGACATGGTCTGCAGAGCGCCCCTCGAAATCATGGGACATAATTGACCATCTACTGCCTCCAATTATGATCAAAACCCCCAGTGAATGAGAAAAAATTGAAATCTCAAAGCCACATTGTCCAAAGTTGGAACACAAACAGAAATGGGAATACTTTTAAAATTAGTAAAAATACTTAAACATTTCTCAAATATAAAATTTTCTTAACATTCCTTAGGTCCTCAAAATACCCCACATGCTTGAATTTGTGAACAAACGTAAGAGTTGTTGATTGAAAACAATGATTAATTCTCTAAGAAAACACCATAGGAAGAATGGAAGGAATAAATGGGAAGTTCTTTAAAATAAAAGCGTATTTCTTGCAAGAATACATGACAATACAGACAAAGGCATTTCTTTAATGTGTTTCCTTACCAATAAATTGCAGAATTGGAATCAAAAAATGACTTAAGAAGAACTGAAAAAAGGGGGGGGGGTGTTCATCAATGTGGTTTCATCTGAAACGGTCAAGATTCCAAAGCTGTGTCCATTTGCACTTTTAAAGAACTGCTATTTCTACTGCTCATGAAATGTTTCCAATTATGAAAGCAGAAAGCTAATCTTTATTACCAGAAAATGTAATATGGTGATAAAACCAGTGAAGGAAGCTTGCCGTTCCTTATTTCTAAAGAATCCCATTTACCAATGAAAATACAAAAATCCCACTTGATGTGTTAGTAGTCAAATCCTTCCCTTACTTGTATACAAGGGACAAGAGACACATACAGTACAATCTCTGAATTCAAATCATTAACTTACAGTGATTAAAAACAAGCTAGCAAGCAAACAACAGGGAAGGAACCCCTCCAGTTTCCTCCACAATCTCCAAGTCTGAACCTCCCAAGAATGCTTTTATTTGTTTTTCCCTGGCCACTTTCCCACACTGGGCCAAAGGCTGTGGCTCACAAGCTTCCAGTCCATCACTGGCCGAACCAGTGAACAGGACGTGAGCTGCTCTCGTTGGACACTCTTATCATCCAAGTGCTGCATAACTGCAGTATTTAGCTATGTCTTGTTTACTTGATTCTTCAAAGGAACTGTAATCATTATTGCAACTTTTGTGTACAGTCATTGTTTTACATTTACCTCTACTTGCTAATTTATTCTATTAACATTCCTACCTGCATCTCAGATCATCTGCTGTGATCTTTTTCCATCTTCCTAAATTACATTCTTTAGAAGTTCCTTTAACATGGTGTCAGTTGATGTAAACACGATAAGATTTCATTTTTCTCAAAAGTCTTTATTTCTCAGTTAAGCTCTAGAAGGAAGCCAGCACTGAGATGGGGTTAATTATGTGGGAATGTTAATCAGGATTACCATCTGAGGATGGGATGAGACATATATTTATACCCTCCCCTTGTTCAGACATTGGATGTGACCGTCTCAGGAAGTCCCTAACTTTGGGCAAATTAGCTCTCTGAAGCTGAGGAAATATCTGAAAGGGTCAATGGCTGAGGATTAGCACCTGACTGTACTCTCAGCAGCCGGTGGAGCAAGTCTACATTTGAGTGTGGTTTGGGGAGGTCCATCTTCATGTGTAGCATAGCTTCACTATTAAATGATACCTTGGCTAGATATGCAACTCTAGGATGACAGTTACTTTCTCTCAGCACTTGCTTTTGGCGTCAATTTATTAAGACAATGAGGTCTGCAGTCACACTATTTGGTATTCCTTTTTTAGGCACTGCGTCTTTTTGTCTGCTATTTTGATCTCTAGGGTTACCTTGAAGGTTTACTATGATTTGTCAGGTCTGCTTCCTGAATGGAGGAACTTATGGCTTCCCCTAACTCTGGGAATTACCAGCCATTTTCCTTTGAATAGTATTTTTCCAATATTCACCCAGTTTTATGCTTCTGGAATGCCTATGTGATACTTATCACCTACTTACTCCATTCCTTGAGTCTCTTTGCCTCACCTTTATCCTTTTTTTTCCTTTTACTTTCTGTGAAGTATTCTATATTATTTCTATTATTTTATCTGTCTTCTAGTTCACCAATCCTCTGTCCAGCTATATCTCATTGGTTATGTAAAATTTCTTTAATCTTTTGTTCATATAATGAATGTTTGCATTTTCACAAAGAATACATTACAAACTTGGAAGGAATAGAATCAGTTTCATCTGAATGACTTAGAGTAGCATCTCCAGATATTAGGGAACGGGGAATAGGTTTTTTTCTTGAACTTTTTGATTTTGATATTTCTGTACCATGTTTGGCTTTTCTCTTATGTTTTCAATGAATTCTGTAACAAAGATAATGTTGAATAAGTTTGATTGGGGTATGTTTGCTATATTAATACTATTTTCCAGGGTTGCTTACAATTACTTATTGAAGTAGTAAACCTGTTTCCCTCAATTAGTCTTTTTTATTGAGATATAATGGACATAAAACATTAGTTTCATAATGATTCGATATATGTATATATTATGAAATGATCACCCCAATAATTCTAGTTAACAGCACCACCACACACAGTTACAAATTTTTTTTCTTGTGATAAGAACTTTTAAGGTCTACTTTCTTAGCAACATTCAAATATACAATACAGTATTCAACTATAGCCACCATGCTGTATATTACATGTCTGCGAATTATTTAATTAAAACTGGAAGTTTGGACCTTACTTCAATCTTTACTGTTAACCATACCATTAGATCATAATTGCCCCTTTTCTTCAATCACCTTCTGAAGTGAATGATCAGATGTACTCATTTTATCTTCCAGTCTTCAACATCAAAACCCATTTTTCCTCTCTCTATCCTAGATTTCATATCTGTCATTCACCTTTGCACTCCCAGTCTTCACTGTCTATATGGTATATTTTAAATGGCATTTCACTAATCCTTCTATTCTATTTCTGAAATTTTAGGTGCAAAACACCCAAAGAGCTATAAAAATGTCCCAACAGATTCATTTTCTTAAAATAACTTCTCACATAATACAATATGTATGAGACTAGTATGCAAGATCAAGATTGGCAAAACATTTGTATGTCATATGGACAAACACTAGGATTTTGAAGCAGCGGTAGTGAGCATGATGGAAATAAAATGACTTACGCTGTGCATTCCAACTGGTTTACAGTTCTATCTTTGAAATGAGCACGGTTTCAAAAGAGGCTTTGGCTCCCAAAGTTTTGTCCCCTATGTGTATGACGATCTCAAGGCACTATTCAGAGGGATTTACTTGTAGTTGATCTCCTGACAATTTTCCTCATCACCTTGGAAAGAAAATTCTTTTTTTTTTTCAAGTTCCTTAATGAGATTTTTCTAATATTCCCGAATAATTTTAACTAATGACCCTCATGAAGGGGGTCCAGTTATCCTAAATCCTTACTCTAATTTCCCAAGGAGAACTCTGGAAGTATAATGGCTCATCAGAGATCTTCCACAATGGGCTGAAAAACAAACAAAGAAATTTGTACCCAGTCCTGGATCAGGCGTTTCCTCCCTTCCTGCTGCACTACTTAGGAAAACAATTTCTAGTTTCTTGCCCTGCCCACAACCTTTCTCTTGAGTTCATACAGTTCTGCTAAAGCTACATAGATTTGTCTCTCCTGGAGGTTCCTGTCCCTCTTCTGATGGGTTCAAGGAAAGTTGTTTTTTTTTTTTTTCACACACACACACTGTATTTTATTTTTACAAGAGATAAATAGACTGACACCAAGCATTGTACATGGCTGACCACAACAAAAGCAACAATGATTGCAATTACCAAACATGAAACACACTCATACTATGTCATAATATTGACATTCAGTCCAGTAATCCTCCACTGTAACAGCTGCTTTACTTTGCAGTGAAAACTGATTTGTATATTCTTTGCCTCTGAGTCCTTGTGGGATTTTTTTTTTTTAATTCAAACAGAAAGTCACAAAAATTATACTCATCCTCATCAGTTCACTCAGTCCCATGTAATTAATTTTTTTTTCATCTTGATCTTTTATTAGCACTTTTATGAGTTCATCAGTTATTCATTAGAGTTCTGAAAATGCTTATTCATTCAGTTCAGCAGTACAGTCAGTTACCAGAAACCTGTACTTGTCAGAGTCTTTTCCATGAATTTCTTGAAGATGAAACCCTTTTACAGGAACATATTTGCAAAAGCATCAGAGTACACCCAGAACTGTCTGTAAATGACAAAAGACTTAAAAATGACCACGGTTAAAGATTTGATGAAAGTTCATAATAATGCAGTTGACAAGAAAATTAGTTATTTCTGAGATATACATTTTAAAGTAATAACTAGGATTATGACCTATAACATTATACCAGAACATATAAGGTTTTTAGGAATTTCATGTAATGTCTGAAACATTTATATTAACATATTTCCATACAAGTAACCCAATGAAAGTTTAGTATTCGTTGTTTTGCTTGTTTGTTTGTTTATACTGCAGGTTCTTATTAGTCATCAAGGAAAGTTTTGATTTTTGCAGATTATCCAGCTTTTGCCTCTTTGTTTGGCTCAAAGTGATATTCTTCACAGAAGAAATTACAAATTATTTTAAAAGTACAAATACAGTCCTTTAAAATATTGAACTAATAATGGAGTTTAAAGAAAGTCATAAACAATTCCTAAGGGTTGAAATCCCTGAGTATCTTCTCCCTTCACAGAAGTAAGAAGCTAAAAATAAAACAAAATTAAACTAAGCAATGAATAGTCGGAGTGAAAAGAGGATGAATGAAGTCACCTTTTTTCTCTTAATGGGAAACTAAATAATCAATATGATGGAAGAGTCAGCACATGTGCCAATCTACAGCTCAGGTTTCATATCACATATACTTTGAATTGCGTCCCCTGAAATTCTTATATTGAAGTCCTAAACCCCAGTACCTCAAATGTAATCTTACTTGGAGTTAGGGTCATGAATGAGGCAATCAAATTAAAATCTGATATCCAGACCAGATTCTGGTAGAGTTCTTTGAAGCATGTACTCACTCGAAACATTCTCCTTTCTGTCAATCTGTGTGTCTGTATTTCTATGTCCAGGGGCCCAGGAGTAGGGGGATGGTATGTCTACAATGGTCAGAAACTTCATGCCACCAGAGGGAAAGGTTTGCCCTGGATTATAGGGATTCACTGCATGCAGGAGTTCACCCAGATAAGAGTGAGTCAAGTGGGAAAGTATTCCATAGTTTAACAACACTGTGGCCCAAGGAACCCAGGACCTTGTGCTACGGACATATCATGTGTGTGGCACCCAGCAGCATCTCAAAAAGCATGTGTTGTGTGGCACTATTTGTTAGATTTGTGAAAGCTGCTCATTCCCAGACACTTCTCGGATGGATTAAGCATGTCTGTTCCCCTGCCTCTTGACTCTGGCAGGCCTATAATTGCTTTGACCAATGGAGTATGAAAGAAGTGATGTTATGCCCATTACAGAGCTAATCTTTAAGAGGACACATAGCTTCTGCTTTGCTGTTTGAGAGTTCTGAGCCGACAAGTAAAAATCTGCCTATCCTGCTGGACAACCCCTTGGAGAGGTACCTCCATGGCACCAGTATGAGTGTTAGTTGTCTTTTACGCTGCAGAGTAGTTTAAAGGGTCAGTTACACTTCTGTTTTGGTCAATAAATGGAATAGAAAATGGGGGAAATTTCCATTCAAGACATGAAAAATAACTTGACAAAATTATTTATATACATTATTGAAAATGCTCACCTCTGTGTGAAAAGTGACAGAAATTAATACTTCATTGAGATCTTTAATAATTGTGGTTGCTTGAATGGCTGCACCCTTAATGAAAAACTGGACTTTTTCTAATGGAAAGGGAAGATGCCAGAAAAAAAGAATTCTACACCATGCCCTAGATTTGGGGTCAGGAAAAGTCTCCTTGAGAATTTGTAATCACAAAGGTGTCCTCCTGTAGCTTTGGGGTTCACGTTAACACTATCATTATGGTCCAAAGAATTCCCTGTTGTAAACTTTCTTCCATGGTTTGATCATCATATTGTATTTACCAGTAATAAAAAATAGCATTTATCCTTTCATGATTGGAACTATTTTGTTAGCAGTAGAATTAGCCGCTCCTTGAAGCCCTCACAGGAAACACACTTGGAAACCTGACCATTAGGATCTTAGCTCATTGAAGACCTCCATTTCTTCAAGTCTTCCTAAGTCCTTCTTGGTTCAATGTCTGCAATTTATTTTTACATAAATACATTAAAGATATACTTTGCTTGAGTTACGTAGGTTTTTGAAAGGAATGTGTTTCTAATTTTTAAATATTTCCCCTTTACTGATTAGTTTCTTCTCACTCGGAAGGTTTCTAGGGAATTAGAAAAATAATTTCTTTCAACTAACACATATTTTTTCATCAATTCCAGTATGTGTGGTATTTGGGGTACCTAAGTAATGTTAAAAAAAAATTAAAATTTGCTAAATGTTAAATATTTTTAGTATTTATGTACAAGTATCCGATTTCTGTTTGTGGCCTGTCTTTGGAGAATGTGGTTTTACTGTTCTTTCTGATTCCCTGTAAGTTTGATAAGAATTGGAGGTAAGGGCTGGTCAGTTATGTCCTATGACTGATTTTGAGGAGCACTCTGCTGACCAAGTCAGAGAGTTCCTGCTCAAGCCACGGTGGCTCAGCCATGGATAGAGAAGATTCTGTGCTGAGAAAAATGGCCCCCAAGTGGCCAGAGTCATTTTGATGGTGGCAAAGGTTTGAGTTATAGAGACTCTCTCAGGGAACTCAAACTGATTTTTCTTCAATGTAGGTGACTTCGGTGACATCTTTTCAAAGTTCTCATGCATAAATAGTAGGCATAAATCAGCTGAAGTGAACGGATGACCTTTTCCTACATGGGGCATAGTTCAAAGATTTTTCTAGTGGAGGTCACGGAAAGTTTAAAGGTCACCAGATTTCCACTGGGATTGGTTGACGGGAGGCCAAGCAGGGTGGCATCCAATGACACGTGACATGAGGTGCCTTAGTGACAGGCCTCCCTGCCTTGCATTTTGTCCAGTCAGATATGGACGTTGCCTGTGACATCAGAGAACGCAGGGATTATAAACCCGGCCACTGGCCCTCAGCAGCCTCATTGTCCTTCCCTCTGAGCTGTGGGGAAGGTGGCTCCGACATGGCCGAGCCTTGCCGTGAGACTTCTTCTGAGGAAAGCCTGGGCACCAAAGAGCCCACAGAGGCTGAACCAAAGAGCCCAAAGCAGAAGATGCCAAGGCGTTGTCGCCGCTGCTGCCCAGACAGTTTCATCACCTGTTTCCCCAGGGTGCTGAAGCAGCTTTTCACGAGGGCCTGGACATCTTCGAGCCCATCGCCGAGGAGGCTGCACCCCTGGCCAGCTCCACCAAGCGCTCCACCATCACCTTCAGAGAGACCCAGACCTCCGTGCCCCTGCTGCTGCCCAGGGAGATTGGCAAGCACGCCATGTCCTAGGCCACCAAGGCAGTCATCAGGTACACCATCCTCAAATGAGCTGCTTCAGAACCACCTGAGCCTCGCAAACCAAAGGGTCTTTTCAGAGCCACTCACTTGTCAGGAAAAGACCTGTAGCACTGAAGAGTCAGATTGACTCTAGTTTTTCGACCTGTGCCATACTACTGCCCATCACTAAAACATTTTTAAGTTGAAGTAAACATCAAACATTATCAGTTCTACTTGAATATATGTCTGTAGTGCAGTTTGTTCCAACAAAAATTGTGACTATTCCTTAACCATACTGCATTTCATAACTTACCTGAACAGTCATTTTAGTTCTAGGTCAGCCTTTATAGAGTTCCTTAAGGTCTAAATTATTTTTGTATTAATTTTATTTTGCATTTTAATTCTCATTCCCTGGGAGGATGTTGTGGAATTTACTAGAGATACTTTATGTGTGATATAGCCAGAGATAAAGTGAGGAAGCAAATAAGCCCACCAATACATCCCTCTTCAACCTTTTTCGACATGTCCCATAATATTAAGTCATTTAAATGCACACATGAGTACTCAAACATATTACAAAATAGCTACCTGAAACTTCCAAGAAACAATTCACTTTTTTAAGTCACTGGTTTCTGAAATTACTACTGGAATTCATTCAGATTCATACAATTTATTGTTTCCCAATCGAGAATTTTTTGATTTTTAGAACCTTCAGGACCTTGCAGGAACCTTCAGACCTTCAGGACCTGCAATTTTGCATCACTGGATGATGAGAGTATCCAGTGAGAGGGGCTCAGGCCCCACCCTCCACTGATGCAGCCGAGGAGGGACTGGCAGCCCGTGAGCCACAGCTATTGGTCCAAAGAGTGGTGGAGTGACCAGGCCTGAACCAATAACAGCCTTCCTGTGATACTCAACCCCGAGATAGAGTAGGAAGGAGGTGTGATAGCTTCCCTGTTGTTTTTCTGTTCAAGTACTTGCTTTGCACCATGGTGATTTAAGTACAGGCATCCAGATTTGGTAGTGGGACATGTCTCCATCTCCTTGCATCAAAATAAGAGGAGGATGTTCAGCAGTTAAGAGAAGCAAGATGACTCCTTCTCCTACCTCAAGTCATTTGAGTGTTAATGCTTATGATAATATTTATTTAATTTAACATCTGTTGTGCTCTCTTCTTGGTGCATTGACTTTTTTAGATTTGGTTTTTCTATAGGTATATTGCTGAATTTCAAGATTGTTAATAATTTTCCAATTCTTTTTCTTTGAATTGACCTCCAGTTTCCTCCATCAGTCAAGAGAGAACACACAGCCAGTCATGATGACGACCTACAGAGATGGGAAAGAACGCCATGCTTTTAAGAAGTTACATTGCTAGTGTCAGAAGAAAGGTAACAAAACAATTTTTATGGTTGAGCAGACATTCCCATCTTTAAGGAGATCTAGTAAATGTGAAATGCATATGTACACTACACATTAGGGAGGGAAGGTGGAGGCCCAGATGGACACAGTGAGAGAATTTTATCTTGAAATTTTCTTGTCCTGCTTTAAAATATAAATTTGGTTTCATCATATGATAACTTTTCTAGATTTACTGCACAGCTAACTCAGTTTTCCTAAATGCTGTATAAGCTTTTAAAAATATTCCATAATAATAATAAGCTAAAATCTTGATAAGGAGGATTATTTGTCCTAATTCCTGATCTATTGCTATCAAAGAGAGCTCTGGAAGTAAAACTGACCCTGGCATGCATGCAATTCTCAATGAAGCTCTTTCTAGTTTCCTGACCTGCCCTCATCTTTCTCTACAGCAAGTGGTTCTCTGTCAAATGCAGAATTCTACATGTGGGGTCTCTTCTGTGAGAGTCTTATCTCTCTTTTGATGAGTCCATGAAATTTTTGTAGTTTATTCAGCTTTAGTCTCATTGTTTGGCTAAGGGTGATATCCTTCCAAGGTTTTCACATCCAAATCAATTGTTATTTTAACCTATCATATATGTTCAAATAAAACTCTTAACACTGGTGATAAAATACTGAACTTTAAAGCAAATTATAAAACATTTCAAAGGACTGAATCCCACAATATGTTCCTGCTTCACAAAGTATGAAGCTAGAAATCAATGTTTTTAAAAGAAACAATTAGAAAATCATCAACTTTGTCAAAAATCAGCAATATATTTTTAGAAAAATTATACAAGTAAAGAGGCACTGTGCCAAGAAAAACACAATGATAATATTAATATATTAACATTCACTTGAATATTACCATTCAAATTCTAGAAGAAAAGAAAAATCTTTATTTGCTGACCATCATCTTCTTACTCGATGCAACTGTCCAGAGACACGGGGCACTATGTGCTCTGGATTTATATCCTTAAATCACCAAGATGAAAAACAAGTAAAGTAACAAGACCAGCTGACAGAGAATCCTACACTTTCAGCCTCAATTTTCTGGCTGAATATCACAGGACGGCTGTGATTGGTTCAGGCCTGGTCACTCCACCACTCTTTGGACCAATAGCTGTGGCTCACTGGCTGCCAGTACCTCAGTGGCTGCATAAGGGTGGGGCCTGAGCTGCTCTCACTGGATACTCTCATCATCCAGTGATGCAAAATTGCAGGTCCTGAAGGTCTGTGTTCTAAAAATCAAAAAAATTCTGGATTGGGAAAGAATAAATTGTATGAATTAAGAAATAAGGAAACAATCCCATTTACGATTGCAGCAAAAAACACTGAAATACCCAGGAATAAACCTATCTAAGGAGGTAAAAGACATATACTCAGAAAAGTATAAGACACTGATGAAAGAAAGTGAAGACAGGAGAGAGTGATCAAGATGGTGAAGTAGTAGGATGTGAAAGTCACTCCTCCCACAAGTACACCAAAAATACATCTACTTGTGGAATGACTCTCACAGAATATCTACTGAACACTGGCAGAAGACCTCAAGCTTCTGAAAGTTCAAGAAAATCTCCACATAAATGGGTAGGACAAAAGACAAAAAGAAAGGAATCAGGACGGGACCTGTGCCCCGGGAGGGACCTGTGAAAGAGGAAAGGTTCCTATACCATGGGAAGTCCCCTCACCAGCGGGGAGATCGGCTGGGACTAATGGGAAGCTTGGAGGTTCGGAGCAGAGCACAGCAACTGGTTTGCGGCAGCCAGAACAGAGAGAGAACTGCACAGATGGTCAGTGTCACAACCCTGCACTTGCCTGCCTGAGATGTGCATCCACCAGTGTGGGCAGGAGCTGGGTGCAGAAACTTGGGCTTTGGAGATCAGACCCGGGGAGACGACTGGGGTTGGCTGTGCAGAAACAGCCTGAAGGGGCTGGAGTCTGCTGCAACCGCTGCTGAGCGTGTACCTGGAGGAAACCTGGGCTCACCTTAGAGGCCAGGCACCATTGTCTAGGGAGTGTGCGAGGAGAGGGAAAGGACCCACCTTTGCAGCCTTTTCCCCTGCGTGTGCTCTCAGGTGACAGAACACCACCTACAGAAGCTCCAGGAGCAGTTGTGAGCCACCTCCTCTACCATTGCAGGCTCCGGGGGCACACATGAGCAGCCACCACTGCCAAGAGCCCCAGGATCTGGCACCAGCTGCCGTATCTGCCCACCCCGTATCAAGGGGATAATGGCCAGCACATGCTGAGGAAAGAGGCAGCAGGCATCCATGCTAAAAACAGCCCTCGCAACAAAAATATCAAACCCACACCAGCTACACAGGGATGCTCCCACATATAAATAGCCCTCCAAGAACACAGAAGAAAACTGTTTCCCCTAAACTCATAGGGTAAGACAAATATAAGTAAAATGAAGAAGCAGAACCACTCCCAGTTAAAAGACCAAGAGAATTTTCCTGAAAGAACAAACGATGCAACAGACCTCTTCAGTTTAATAGATACAGATTTCAAATAGGAGATAATGAAAATACTAAAGGGATTAAGAAAGGCTATTGACAGAAATGCAGAGTACTATCAAAAGGAGCTAGAAACTATAAGGGGGAGCCAAGAAAAATTTGAAAACTCATTTGCTGAGATGAAAGCTGAGCTAAAGGCAATGAATAGCAGAATGAATAATGCAGAGGAACAAATAAGTCATCTGGAAGACAGAAGAATGGAAATCACAAAATCAGAACAGCAGACAGAAAGCCAAATGAAAAAAGAAATGAAAGCAATATCAGAGATCTATGGGATCACATAAAGCATGCCAATCTACACATAATAGGGATTCCACATGGGAACGAAAGAGAAAAGGGGATCGAAAACGTATTTCAAGATATTATGGCTGAAAACTTCCCAAAACTAAAGAAGGAAACAGAAATCCAGGTACAGGAAGCACAGAGGGTTCCAAACAAGATGAACTCAAACAGACCTACACCAAGACATATTATAATTAAATGGCAAAATTTAAAGATAAAGAGAGGATTCTAAAAGCAGCAAGAAAAAAACAAAGACTTAATTACAAGGGTACCCCCATAAGGCTATAAGTTGATTTCTCTACAGAAAAGCTGCAGGCCAGAAGGGAGTGGCAAGATATATTCAAAATCCTAAAAGGGAAAAATCTGCAACCTAGGATACTCTACCCATCAGGATAATCATATAGAATAGAAGGAAAGATTTCTCAGACAAGCAAAATCTAAAAGAATACAGCAATCCTAAATCTATTCTAAAAGAAATATTAAAAGGTCTTCTCTACACAGAAAAGAAGCAAGAATCTACAGGAAAGAGAAAATCACAATTGGAAAATAAACCACTTAAATAAGCCCATACCCAGATTTTTAAAAATCAAAACACTTTTGGGAAAAGGATGATAACCACAATGAACAACAAAAGGATAAACAAGAAGATGCAAAAGAGGACATCAAAGTCATAAAAGGTTGGGGAGAAGAGTAAGAAAATGTAGAGTTTTTTCTTTTATTAGAATGTGTTTGAGCCTATATGACTCTCACTCTAAAGCAAGTAGATATAGGAAGGGGGTTAGACTCGAAAAACAGGGTAACCACAAATCAAAAACATCCAATAGATTCACTAAAACCAAAAAGAAAAAAACACAAGCATAAAATAAAAGGAAATTATCAAACTACAAAAAGACAAAGAAAGGAACAGAGAAGAAGCACAGAATCAACTGGAAAACAAGGTTTAAAATAGCAATAAATTCATATATATATATATATATATATATATATATATATATATATATATATATATATATCAATAATTACCTTAAATGTCAATGGACTAAATGCTCCAGTCAAAAGACATAGAGTGGCAGATTGGATTAAAAAAAAGCAAAACAAACAAGAGCCTATAATATACTGCCTACAAGAGACCCACTTCAGGGTAAAGGACACACATAGATTGAAAGTGAGGGGATCGAGAAAGATATTTCATGCAAATGGAAATGACAAGAAAGTGGGGGTTGCATAGTCATGTCAGACAAAATAGACTTTAAAACAAAGGCCATAAAGAAAGATAAAGAGGGACACTATATAATGGTGAAAGGATCAATACATGAGGAGGATTTTACACTCGTCAACATATATGCACCAAATATAGGAACACCTGAATACAGAAAACAACTACTAACAGACATAAAGGGAGAAATCAACAGGAATACAATAAGAGAAGGAGAATTTAACACCCTTCTCACAGCAATGGAGATATCTTCTATACAGAAAATCCATAAGGCAAGAGAGATCCTAAATGATACAATAGAACAGTTAAACTTAATTGATATTTTCAGGACATTACATTAAAAAAACCAGAATGAACATTCTTGTCAAGTGCACATGGAACATTCTCTAGGACTGACCACATGCTAGGGCACAAAACAAAACCTCAAAAATTTAAGAGTATAGAAATTATTTCAAGCGTCTTCTCTGACCACAAGGACAGGAAACTAGAAATCCAACACGGGAAAAGAAATGAGGAAAAAAACGACTACATGGAGCCTAAACAACATGCTACTAAAAAACTGTGGGTCAACAAGGAAATCAAAGAAGGAATTAAAGGAATTAAAAAATACCTTGAGACAAATGACAATGAAAACACAACCATACAAAATCTATGGGATGCAGCAAAAGCAGGTCTGAGAGGGAATTTCATAGCGATACAGGCCTTCCTCAGAAAACAAGAAAAATCTCAAATAGACAACTTAACTAACCACTTTAAAAAATTAGAAAAAGAAGAATAAATAAAACCTAAAGTCAGCAGAAGGAAGGAAATAATAAAGATCACACAGGAAATAAATAAAACAGGTATTAAAAAAATAGGAAAAAAAACCAATAAAACCAAGAGCTCGTTCTTGGAAAAGGTAAACAAAATTGACAAACCTCTGGCCAGGCTCACCAAGAAGAAAAGAGAGAGAACCCAAACAAACAAAATAAGAAATGAAAAAGGAGACATAACAACTGATACCGCAGAAATACAAAAAACATAAGGGAATACTATGAACAATTATGTGCCAACAAATTTGACAACCTAGAAGAAATGGACAAGTTTCTAGAAACATACAGCCCACCAAAACTGAATTACTAAGAAACAGATAATTTGAACAGACTGATCACTAGAAGTGGAATAGAATCTGTAAAAAAAAAAAAAAAAAAAATCACCCTGATACCAAAACCAGACAAAGACATCACCAAAAAAGAAAATTACAGGTCAATATCTTTGATGAATATAGATGAAAAAATTATCAACAAAATATTAACAAACTGAATCCAACAACACACACACAAAAGATCGTACACCACAACCTAGTGGGATTCATCCCAAGTTCACAAGGATGGTTCAACATACACAAATCAATCAATGTGATACACCACATCAACAAAAGAAAAGACAAATACCACATGATCATCTAAATAGATGCAGAAAAAGCATTTGAAAAATTCAACATCCATTCATGAAAAAAACTCTTACCAAAGTGGGTATAAAGGGATCATATCTCAACATAATAAAAGCCATTCGTTTATGACAAACCCACAGCCAATATAACACTCAACAGTGAAAAGCTGAAAGCCTTCCAGCTAAAATCTGGAACAAGGCAAGGATGCCCACTCTCACCTCTTCTATTCAGCATAGTATTGGAAGTCCTAGCTACAGCAATCAGAGAAGAAAAAGAAATAAAAAGTATCCAAATTGGAAGTGAAGAAGTAAAATTGTCATTATATGCAGACGACATGATACTATATAGAGAAAACCCTAAAGACTCCACACAAAAACTACTAGAGCTGATAAACGAAGTCAGCAAGGTAGCAGGATGCAAGATTAACATACAGAAATTGACTGCATTTCTTTACACTAACAATGAAATATCAGAAAGGGAATGTAAAAAAAAATACCTTTTAAAATTGCACCCCCAAAAATAAAATACTCAGGAATAAACCTGAGCAAGGAGGTGAAAGACGTATACACTGAGAACTATAAAACATTAATAAAGGAAATTGAAAATAATTAAAAATATGAAAAGATATCCCATGCTCTTGGAGTGGAAGAATCAATATTGTAAAAATGGCCATACTACCCAAAGCAATCTACAGATTTAATGCGATCCCAATCAAATTACCCATGACATATTTCACAGTAGTAGAACAAATAAACCTAAAATTTATATGGAACCATAAAAGACCCAGAACTGCCAAAGAAATCCTGAAGAAAAAGAACAAAGCAGGTGGCACAACCCTCCCAGACCTCAGACAATACTACAAAGCTACAGTAATCAAAATGGCATGGTTTTGGCACAAAAAAACATATATGGATCAATGGAAGAGAATAGAGAGCCCAGAAATAAACCCACACACCTACAGTCAATTAAACTTCAACAAACGAGGCAAAAGTATACAATGGGAAAAAGACAGGCTCTTCTGCAAGTGGTGTTGGGAAAGTTGGACAGCTGCATGTAAATCAATGAAGTTAGAACACACGCTCACACCATACAGAAAAATAAACTCAAAATGGCTTAAAGACTTAAACAGAAGACATGACACCATAAAATTTCTACAAGAGATCATAGGCAAAACATTCTCTGACATAAATCATACAAATGTTTTCTTAGGTCAGTCTCCCTAGGCAATAGAAATTAAATAAAAAATAAACAAATGGGACCTAATGAAACCTACAAGCTTTTGCACAGCAAAGGAAACCATAAACAACATGAAAAGACAACTTATGGAATGGGAGAAATTTTTGCAAATGACCTACAAGGGCTTAATTTCCAAAATATACAAACAGCTCATACAAATCAACACCACCACCAAAAACACAAATCAAACAATGGGCAGAAGACTTAAATAGACATTTCTCCAAAGAAGAAATACAGATGGTCAATAGGCACATGAAAAGACGCTCAACATTGCTAATTATTAGAAAATGCAAATCAAAACTACAATGAGGTACCACCTCACACGGGTGAGAATGGCCATCATCAAAAAGTCTACACACAATAAATGCTGGAGAGGTTGTGGAGAAGAGGGAACCTGGAAATTCCCTGGCAGTCCAGTGATTAGGACTCTGTGCTTTCACTGCTGAGGATGTGGGTTCAATGCCTGGTAGGGGAACTAAGATCCCACAGGCCACGTGGCGTGGCCAAAAAAAAAAAAAGAAATTTTAAAAGGAGAAAACGGAACCCTCCTGCACTGTTGGTGGGAATGTAGGTTTGTACATACATTGTGGAGAACAGTATGGAGATTCCTAAAAAACTAAAAATAGATCTATCATATGATCCAGCAAACCCACACCTGAGCATATATCCAGAGGAAACTCTAATTCAAAAAGATACATGCACATCAATGTTCATAGCAGCACTATTTACAGTGGCCAAGACATGGAATCAACCTAAATGTCCATCAACAGATGAATGGATAAAGAAGATGTGGTACATATATACAATGGAATATGACTCAGCCATAAAAAGAATGAAATAATGCCTTTTGCAACAATATGGATAGACCTAGAGATTATCATACTAAGTGACATAAGTCAGACAAAGACAAATATAATATGATATCATCTATATGTAGAATCTAGAACTACATGAAGGGAAAAACAACAAGTGAGCTATCACACCTCTTTCCAACTTGATGTCCGGGCTGAGTATCACAGGAAGGCTGTTATTAGTTCAGCTCTGGACGCCCCACCACACTCTGGGCCAACTGCTTTGGCTCGCGGGCTGCCAGCCCCTCGTGGGCTGCTGCTCTGGAGATGCTGGTTACACCTGCTGTCAGTGGATGATCCCTTCATCCGTGCACAACTGCAGTTCAGTCAAGATTTTTGGATGAAAACCGAAAAGGGAAAGACTGCAAAAAGTAAAAATAAAAAAAAAAGATTCGGAGAAATATGAATTAGGTACAAAGAAATTTCACAAGTTATGGTGCTTGACTCTAGAAAATTAGTTTTCTCTCAGTTTACACTGCTCTGGGGTCCTATTTTATGTATTTAACTGAATTAGGATTTGAGATATGTTGAAGGAGAATAAACGGGTAGGTGTGGTTTTTATATCTGTTACTGCATTTTATCGGCTACTATATCCCACATAAGAATCTCTGGATGATACTGCTATATACAGGTGGAAGAAATGGCAATATCACAGTCCTCACACCGAGAACACAAATGAAAAATGGTTACTCATAAAATGATTAAAAATAATTCATCGTTAACAGATTTAAATTTCTTTTATTTAGCATGATTTGGTTTCCTAAAATACCTCGCATGGAGGATAAATATAAGAGAGGTTGGTTGGGGGAAAAAAAAAAAAAAACACTCAACAATGTCCCTATTCTTTAAGAAACCACCAGAGGAGAGAAAAGGAATCAATAAATTGGAAATACTTAAAAATTAAGATCAAATTACTTTCAAGAGCCTAAGATAATACAATCAAAAGCGTATTTAAATGTATTCATGGAGAAATAAGTTACAGAAATTGAACCAAAAAGGGACTTTAGAAGAATTGAAGAAATGTGGGTCATCAGTGTGGTTTCCTCCCCAAATGACTAGGCTTCCAATAGTGTTTCCTCTTGGACTTTTAAGGGACAGCTAATCCTACCACTAAGAAAATGGTTTCAATCATGAAGGGGAAAAAGCTAATATTTATTACTAGAAAATGGAATGGAATGATACAACCAGTGAAAATAGCTTACTACACCAAATTTCCGAAGAGTTCTTTTTACAAATGAGTTTATTAAAAAATCTTACTTGAAATACTCGTCATTAACCTCTTGCCATATTGTTGGTTTTTTGTTTGTCTTCCTTTTTTTTAAAATTGGGCCCGCTGCCGGTCAAGCTTCTGCTGCCTCAGGTCGCTGCCCTCATCATCTAAGACACTGTAGGGAATCCAGTCGGAACGCGGCTTGCAAGTCATGTCTCTCGGGGGCCGGGCGGCAGCTGCGGCTCCGGAGGCCGGGGCCCGCGGGGGTCGGCGCGGGGGCCCTGCTCAGCTCCCGGGCCGCCCAGGGCCGCATCCTTCCGGGCCGGGGCCTTGGGCCCCGCCGAGGCCCGCGCTGCACGCCAGTGTCCCGGCCGCGGGCTCGGCGAGCTACCGCCTGCGCGGCGCGTCGGGCGAAGCGGCGGAGTGCGCTGTGCCGCCGCGGGCGTGCGTGCGCGCGCGCGCGTGCAGGCGGCAGGAGAGGCCGTCCGCACCGCCCGGCGCCGCTAGAGGACGCTCTTGCCACAATTTGAAAGAAACCACAGTGAATGAAACGTTCCGGTATACTCTACAGTCTCTAAAGGCCGAATTTCCCAAGAAGGCTCTTCTTGCTTTACGCTGTGCCACAGTCTAATATTTTGGCCCAATGGCAAGGAATCACATCCCTTTCTCCCCTCAGTCTCAAAAGCTGCACGTGCCGGGAAGATTCTTTTTTGCTTCAAGCCCAGGACAACTCTTCACACTTTGAGTCCATGGCTAGGCCTCAGGAGCTGCAGGACTTTCATTGGCTGAGCCGATCCCGAGTGGCCCTTGAGCTGCTCTGATTGGATGCTTCCAGCATCCTCCCCAGGATGCCACTGTGCATGTCAAAAAGGTTTCTGTTTTCAAAAACAGGAAAATGCACTCTTGGGGGGGGGGGGAACCAACTAAGATTAATCTGAACCAGTCAGATTAGTAACTTCAGTTTCTTCCACCTTGGATAGGTATTTTTTCTTGGACATTTTGCTTTCATTATTTCCGTGCTGTGTTTGGGTCCTTGATTCTGCTTTTAAATGATTTCCCTGACACTGGTCATGTTGAAAAACTTTGAATGGGTTATGTTTGTCCTTATAATACTATTTTCTCAGAGTTGATGCTTATCATTAGTTGTTTAAGCAGTAAAGCTCTTTCCCTTAGTTTATCATTTGAGTAAACCACACTGTTAGATCATGTTTACTCACGGGGTGCCCTTTCTCCTTAATCACCTTTTGAAATCAGTAATCACATGTACTTCTTTGGTCTTACCCTCTTCAACATCATACCACTGTATTCCTCTCTTTCTTACATTTCCTGTGTGTCGGTCGTCCTTGAGCTTCTCCTAGAGCTCTTCTCATCCAAAATTTTGTTTCCGGTGTGTGAGATCATCCTGAGATACCGGAGAGAGGGATTTACCTGAAGGTCCTTTGGTGGTAGTTTGTTCTGGTCTCCTTGGGTGTCTAATCCTTTTTTGTCTTTGAAATATTTTCCTACGATTCTTATCATATTCAACAATCTAAATACATAACATTCCCATACCGGTGGCTCATTTATCATAAATCCTTCGTCTGATGGCCCCAAGAACAGTTTCTCAGGGCTAATGGTCCGACAGAGTTCTCCACTGGACCAGAGAAAAAAGAATTTTAGAGCTCTCCTCGATCAGGCAATGGCCCCCTGCATAGCCACACACCTCAGAGTGGTCACGCTCTCTCTAGTATCCTGCCCTGTCAAATTCTTTCTCCTGAGTTTGTGGGTTTCTGAAAACATTAAAAAACCATTTTCTGTTTTGTCTCCCACGACGGTGCTGTCCCTTTTCTCAGGGCCTGATTTCAGTAGGTTGTCCATAATATGTCTCACTGGGTGCGTGACGTACTTTTCATGTTTGCACATCCTAATCAACAGGGAATTTTACAAATTATTTTCAGAGTACAAAACGAAGGCCAAACGTAACTGAAGAAACATTGGTGTCTAAAACAAATCACAATTCACATTTTAAAGCACTTATAAGGACTGAAATGATAGAATATCTTCCCTCTTCACAGTGGTGGAAAGTCAGAAACTTTGTAAGAGTGATAAAAACTATTCACTCTTCAAATTCTTGAGGAAAATTACATGGAATGTGTCACCTTATTTTCCCATAAACAGTCAGCAGTGTTCTCTTTTTTATTATTATGGTTATAGGAGTATCGACAAAACATTGCTTACAATCAAACATCAATTTTAGCACACAGACAAAAGTCCTTTCTATACACTATTAAATTTGAAGCAATGGGATATGAACTGTACCAGGGATGATGAAAAAAGAAAGGAGGGCTACACGAGAATCCTGACAAGTACCACCCATAACGGCAGAAGCATTCAGCTGGCCCATAGATACATGAGAAATAATAAATAATTGCTGCTTTAGTCCACTAAGCTTGAAGTAATTTACAATGCAGAAATTGGTAAATGATGCACTATTATGAAAAAATTCAATATTTTCCAGATAGCTCAGGGATTGAATGCATTAATTCACCAAAAACATCTGCTTAAGTAAGACTTTCCATCAATATTCTATGCTTACATGTGTTGGAAGAACTCAAATCTGTTACTATACCACCTCGTAAGCATCAAACCAGTGTTTATGTG
Source organism: Balaenoptera ricei (assembly GCF_028023285.1). NCBI lineage: Eukaryota > Metazoa > Chordata > Mammalia > Artiodactyla > Balaenopteridae > Balaenoptera > Balaenoptera ricei. Next base: position 94,112,971 of record NC_082660.1, on the reverse strand, counting down.
TGAACAGAACCAGTGTTCTCTTAATAGAAGAGTCAGGAGATATGCCCACCTATATCTCAAAATTCATGTCTTTGTGGGTTGAATTCTTTCTCCCTAAAGCTCCTATGTTGATGTCCTAAACCTCTGCACCTAACAAGTGATTCTATACAGAGATAGGATCTCTACAGAACAAATCAACTTAAACTGCCTTCATTAGGATGACCCCGAATACAAAATGACCTGTATCCATATTAAAAGGGGAAATATGGGCATAGACACCCTCATAGAGGGAGAAAACTGGGAACAGATGGAGGGGTGTCTCTGCCATCTCCACAAGCCAAGGAGAGAGGCCTGGAACACAGGCTTCCTTCACACCAGTCTGAAGGAACCAAACCCGCTGACATCCTGATATCGACTTCTGACCTCCAGAAGTGTGAGACATTATGTACGTGTCCTTCAAGGAAACCAATCTCTGGCATTTTGTACATCAGCCCCAGGTAACCAGCACGATTAGAAACATACAATGAAGCAAGCAAAGAGCAAGCAAATAATCACACCTGATACCCTCTTTGTTACCAAGGCTGAACATCCACGAAGGCACTTACCCCTTCAGCCAGCTTGAACTTTGGACCCACGGTTGTGGCTCACCGTTGCTGGCCTCTCATTGGCTGACTCAGAGGCGAGTGGTGCTTCAGCTTCTCTGATTGGATCTCCCATCCTCCGAGGCCTGTATTAACAAGGTGTTTTTTTTTTTTAAATTTTATTTATTTATTTATTTATTTATTTATGGCTGTGTTGGGTCTTCGTTTCTGTGCGAGGGCTTTCTCTAGTTGCGGCAAGTGGGGGCCACTCTTCATCGCGGTGCACAGGCCTCTCACTATCGCGGTCTCTCTTGTTGCGGAGCACAGGCTCCAGACACACAGGCTCAGCAATTGTGGCTCACGGGCCTAGTCGCTCTGCGGCATGTGGGATCCTCCCAGACCAGGGCTCGAACCCGTGTCCACTGCATTGGCAGGCAGATTCTCAACCACTGCGCCACCAGGGAAGCCCCACAAGGTGGTTTTTAAAAAGAGTAAAGACTGAAAAGGATAGAAGCAGATTACCGGAACAAGTTCAAGCAGACCCTTCAGTTCCAACATTAAATTTTTTCTCGGTAGATTAGAATCTGCGATCGATTTTTCTCCTGGAACTTTCACATTTAGTTATTCGTTTACCATGTTTGGATCCACACTTTAAATGAATTCCATAATACGGGTAGTGGAGAAAAGAGTTTGAATGCGATATAATTGTCCTAGCAATACTATTATCCACGCGGTGACAGTTCTCATAAGTTGATTAGGCCGTGAAGGCTCTCCCTCAGTTTGTCTTTACAGTAAATCACACCGTTAGATCGCGATTGAGCAATCTAGGTGCCCTTCTTTCCTCAAGCACCCACTGAAGTGGATAATCACAATCGCTCACTCCCCCTTCCCAAATTCAACGGCATAAATAACTAAATTCCCATTATCTTTGTTTCTTTCTCGATTTCCCACGTGTTGCTCACCCTTGCGCGCCCAGTCTTCACTCTCCAGCTCTACTGTGCTGAATTTGTAATATGCTACAAAAATGATCCTATTTCATTTCTGAATCCACAGATGCAAAACACACAAAGCACAATAGCAGTGTCCTGGTGTACTAGATCTCTTAGAATGTTTTTACAGAGACCATAGCCTTGAGACCAGCACGCTAAAATAACCTAGGTAATGCATCTCTGTTTCATATGGAGAGAAACTGGCATTTTGATGCAGCAACCATTAACATGATAGACATTAAGGGATTTTCTGTAGTCAGCTCTTTTCAAAGTGGTCCACACTTGTTTCTCAGAAAAGGCACCTGGGCCTACCAAGAGTTTTGAGTTCTGAATTTTTTTTTCCCAGTGTGTACAGCAATTTGTAGTTCCTACACAGAGGAAGGTATGCACTTGATTTCATGGTAGATTTTAATGGCAAGTTGTGCAGCAAGCGCTCCTTTTTTCAAACCCTTTTAAGTTTCACCTTTCCCGAATAATAGTAAGTAATGAACTTCATGAGGGGGCTTATTTGCCTAAATCCTATTTCTAGAGATCTCAAAGAGATCGCTGGAGGCAAGATGGGCCCCCTTCTTACTTGCAATTGTGCGTGAACTCTCTCTAGTGTCCTGTCCTGCCCCCCATTTTACTCTTCAGCAAGTGGTGCTCTGTCCTAGCTGGAATATTTGGTTTCTGGTCTCTCCACAGAATGACTCCAAAATTTTTTTGAATTTTGTAGTTGATATGCCTTTTGTCTCATTGTTTGCCTGAGAGAGACATCCTTTACCAGCTTCTACATCCTAGTCAAAAGGGTTATTTACAACTTACTTTACATGTTCAAATGAAACACTGCACAATCATGATAAAGTATTGGGCTTTAAAGCAAATCGGAATATATTGCACAAGACTGAAATCCCACAGATCGTCCTCTCTCAACAGTCGTAGGAAGCTAGAAATCTGTTTAAAAAAAAATAGTAAATCGGTAACCTCTTTGTAATTTGGCAATACACTTAGAGAAAAATGACACAAATAAAAAGCTTCCTGGGCCACGAAGATAAAACAATGGAAAAGAACAGATATGAACCTTAACATTCAAACCACTTGAGGTAAAAGCAGATATAATAGGTCTTCTATTGCTGATAAACTTCCTCTAAATGGATGCAAAGGGCTGAAGAAATGACTTCCTCTGGATTTAACTCCTTAAATCCCCATGATTAAACATAAGTAAGGAACCAAAAAAAATAAAATAAGGTAAATTATCACAGTTCCTTTCCCCTTAATCTCCAGGTGGATGATCACACAAAAGCTATTATCTGTTCAGCCCTGGTCACTGGACACCATTTCGAGCCAATGGCTGTAGCTCACAGGCTGCCAGACCCCCAGTGGAGACCGGAGCACGAGCTGCTCTCCCTGGACATTCTCCAAAGGCTGTAAAATTGCAGGTCATGAAAGTTTTCCTTTTAAAGATGGAAAGATTCTCTGCTAGGGAAGAATTGATTAGATGCATCTGTGGGAATTCTTTCAACAGTTTCAAAAACCAGGTAATCAGAAAAGTGAAATGTTTGTGAAAATTTTGTTTTGCCACTTCTGTAAGCTATTATCCGTCCCCATTTATATATTTAGATGTATGCTTACACTGGGATATGTTGAAACTGTATAATAGGGGTAGTTGATGCATATAACTGCTCCTCCACATTTTCTATTGCATGTCACACATAAAATACTTCTGAAAAATTCCATAATATGCTCACGGGAGGATAGGAATAAATTGGGAAATGAAATTCATAGGAAAATAAGTTAGACCTCATAAAACTCTATAAAGCCCGACATAGAGAAAGCACTGAAACTGGGTTCAAGAAAAGGTTGGAATATTGTAGTTTATCTAGCTTTTCTCTCTTTGTGTGGCTGAGAGTGACAGCCTTCACAGGTTGGTACATCCTACTCCAGGGGCACTGAGAATTTCTTTTTCATTTTTTCAATTTTTTCTCAAAGTATAGGTGAGTTACAATATTATATCAGTTCAGGTTTATAACAAGTGATTCAAAAGTTTTATATATTATACTCTTTTTAAAGTGATTATTAAAGAACTGCTATATTTCCCTCTGCTGTACAGCATATCCTTGTTCCTTATTTTAAAATGCCAAATGAATAATTTTAAATATGTGAAATATTAATCTCTAATGAAAACCATAGTACGTTACAAAGGATTGCAATCATGGAGTGCCTTCTCTCTCTCCAGCGTTGTGGGAAGCCAGAAATACATTTTTTGAGAAAAGGAATAGGAAAATCAACAAATCCTTGGAAATTCAGCAACATATTTATAGAAAAAGAAAAGAAGAAAAGTCAATGCACCAAGAAGAAAACACAATGGATATTAAATTCCATAAATATTATTAGAAGCATTAACATTCAAATTACTTGAGGTAGAGGAAGGAGTCATCTTAGTTATCTTAATTGCTGAATACCCTCCTGTTATTTTCATGCAAGGAGATAGAGACATGTCCTGCTACCAGATCTGGATGACTGTACTTACATCACCATGGTGAAAAGCAACTACGTGAAGGGAAAAACAACAAGTGAGCTATCACACCTCTTTCCAACTTGATCTCCGGGCTGAGTATCACAGGAAGGCTGTTATTAGTTCAGCTCTGGACACCCCACCACACTCTGGGCCAACTGCTTTGGCTCGCGGGCTGCCAGCCCCTCGTGGGCTGCTGCTCTGGAGATGCTGGTTACATCTGCTGTCAGTGGATGATCCCTTCATCCGTGCACAACTGCAGTTCAGTCAAGATTTTTGGATGAAAACCGAAAAGGGAAAGACTGCAGAAAGTAAAAATGCAAAAAAAAGATTCAGAGAAATCTGAATTAGGTACAAAGAAATTTCGCAAATTATGGTGCTTGACTCTAGAAAATTAGTTTTCTCTCAGTTTACACTGCTTTGGGGTCTTATTTTATGTATTTAACTGAATTAGGAATCGAGATAGGTTGAAGGAGAATAAACGGGTAGGTGTGGTTTTTATATCTGTTACTGCATTTTATCGGCTACTATATCCCACATAAGAATCTCTGGATGATACTGCTATATACAGGTGGAAGAAATGGCAATATCACAGTCCTCACACCAAGAACACAAATGAAAAATGGTTACTCATAAAATGATTAAAAATAATTCATCATTAACAAATTTAAAATTCTTTTTTCTTAACATTATTTGGTTTCCTAAAATACCTCGCATGGAGGATAAATATAAGAGAGGTTGGTTGGGGGAAAAAAAAAAAAACACTCAACAATGTCCCTATTCTTTAAGAAACCACCAGAGGAGAGAAAAGGAATCAATAAATTGGAAATACTTAAAAATTAAGATCAAATTACTTTCAAGAGCCTAAGATAATACAATCAAAAGCGTATTTAAATGTATTCATGGAGAAATAAGTTACAGAAATTGAACCAAAAAGGGACTTTAGAAGAATTGAAGAAATGTGGGTCATCAGTGTGGTTTCCTCCCCAAATGACTAGGCTTCCAATAGTGTTTCCTCTTGGACTTTTAAGGGACAGCTAATCCTACCGCTAAGAAAATGGCATCAATCATGAAGGGGAAACAGCTAATATTTATTACTAGAAAATGGAATGGAATGATACAACCAGTGAAAATATCTTACTATTTCAAATTTCTGAAGAGTTCATTTTACAAATGAGGGTATAAAAAATCTTACTTGAAATACTCGTAATGAATTTCTTGCCATATTTTTGATGCAAGGGCCAAAAACATATCCGGTACAGTCTCTGAATGCATATCATTAAATCACCGTGATTAAACATCAGCCAGCAAAGGAACCACAGTGAATGAAACGTTCTAATATACTCCATAATCTCTAAAGGCCGCATCTCCCAAGAAGGCCCTTATTGGTTTACACTGTGTCACAGTTTAATATTTTGGCCCATTGTCAATTAATCACATCCCTTTCCCCCCTCAATGTCAAAAGCTGCACGTGCCGGGAAGACTCTTTTTGCTTCAAGCCCAGGACAACTCTTCACACTTTGAGTTGATGGCCATGCCTCAGGAGTTGCAGGCTTTTCATTGGCTGAGCCGATCCAGAGTGGTGCTTCGGCTGCTCTGATTGGATGCTTCCAGCATCCCCCCAAGATGCCAAGGTACATGTCAAGAAAGTTTCTGTTTTCAAAAACAGGAGAATTCACTCTTGGGTTTAGAAACCACCTAAGATTAATCTGAACCAGTCAGATTAGTAACTTTAGTTTCTTCCACCTTGGATATGTATTTTTTCTTAGACATTTTGCTTTAATTATTCCTTTGCTGTTTTTGGGTCCTCGATTGTGCTTTTAAATGATTTCCCTGACACTAGTCATGTTGAAAACGTTTGAATGGGGTATGTTTGTCCTTATAACACTATTTTCTCAGAGTTGATGCTTATCATTTTTTATTTACGCAGTAAAGTTCTTTCCCTTAATTTATCATTTCAATAAAGCACACTATTAGATCATGATTGCACACTAGGTGCCCTTTCTCCTTTATCACCTTCTGTGTATATATATATATATATACACCACAACTTCTCTATCCATTCATATGTTGATGGATATTTGGGTGCTTCCATGTATTGGCTATTGTAAATAATGTTGCTATGGTCATTGGGGTACATGTATCTTTTTGCTTAATGCTTTTAGTTTTTCCAGATATATACCCAGGAGTGAAATTGCTGGCTCATAAGGCAGTTTTATTTTTAGTTTTTTAAGGAACCTCCATAGTATTTTCCATAATGGCTGCACCAATTTACATTCTCACCAACAGTGCAGAGAGGAGTTATTCTGAATCTATAGGAAATCCACTATGCCTGATGGTCAGTTAAAACATGGTCCCCAATCCCCAGGCCACAGACCAGCACTAGCCCATGGCCTGTTAGGAACTGGGCCTCAGAACTGGCGGTGAGTGTTGGGCGAGAGAGCGAAGCTTCATCTGTATTTACATCCACTCCCTATCACTTGCATTAAGGCCTGAGCTCCGCCTCCTGTCAGTTCAGGGGCGGCGTTAGATTCTCATAGGAGCGCGAACCTACTGTGAACTGCACATGGGAGTGATCTAGGTTCCGTGCTCCTTATGAGAATCTAATGCTTGATGATCTGATGTGGAGCTGAGACGGTGATACTAGTGCTGGGGAGTGGCTGCAAATTCAGATTATCATTAGCAGAGAGGTTTGACTGCACAGAGACCATAATAAATCAATTGCTTGCAGACTTATATCAAAACCCTAACAGTGAGTGGCAAGTGAAAACAAGTTCAGGGCTCCCACTGATTCTGCATTATGGTGAGTTGTATAATTTTTTCATTATATATTACAATGTAATAATAATAGAAATAAAGTGCACAATAAATGTAATGCCCTTGTATCATCCCGAAACCATCCCCCCAGCCGGTTCATGGAAAAAATTGTCTTCCACAAAACTGGTCCCTGGTGCCAAAAAGGTTGGGGACTGCTGAGTTAAAATGTATTTCTAAAAGGAAAATAGGCAAGTTGAACAAATTAGTATGGTATTTTCAAAATTGGTTTCTAAGAGATCTGTATTATGGTATAGGTTATAAAATTGCAAATAATAAAATAGCTTTTTGGTGCCTATCTGTTGGGAAGGGAGGTTAAATAACATAGTTGCTGGCATTCAGAAAAATCCCTCTTATATGATTGGAAAAATGGCAAACAAGGATGAGACACATATGTATGCATGAGGGTAAGTAGAGGTTGTTAATATCAATCCTTCTTCTGCTACCCTGAAGTCACTAGGCCTAGGCCATGAGGCTTATTACCTAGATAAGGGAAGAGTTGCATCAAAGATCATGGATTAGGAAAAAAGAAGATATGACATCAAGAAACTCTCACCTGACAAGAAGAGAAAGTAGAAAGCTATTCGGCTTCTAGGAAATTATGTACAACTTAACCTAACATCTCCATAACAATGAGCACACCTAGTGCCCAGATCTTGATTTCTAAAACCATTTTCCAATGAAAGGACCCAGGACTCCTTAGATAAAGCGTTGATTCTAGAATTGGAACAGAAAATATACAAGATGATCCTAGAGTATCTTGTAGTGCCAGTAAGTAATAAGGTGCTCAAAAAATCCCACAAAATTTAGAATATGTCAACGGGATACAGGAGAATACATAGAGTACAACGGGATACAGGAGAATACATAGAGTAATTTGAGCAAGAAAATAAAGAAAGTAGTATTGGATTATAACTCAAAGTATAAAATAAATATCCAGGAGTCCATACTACTATAAATAAATAATGAAAATAAATAATTGGGAAGAAGAGATAAATCTCCCATGTGGAGGAATCCAGATATTTTAGATACTCTTTCCTCAAAGAAGTGAAGCATATCTCCCTATGACTTAAGTATGGGATATGCATAGTGACTTCCTTCCAAATTGTACAGTATGGAAAGAGGGTAAAAAGTATAACTTTACAGTGAAGAAACCCGACACATAATAACTCAGCCAGGTGATCAAGGTTAACATCAACAGGAGTAAGTCGTGATACTATACACCTTTAATATGTTGTGATGAAAATGGCACTTTACCTCTGTGGTCTTCTTCCCCAAAACACATAACCCCAATCTAATCATGAGAAACACATTAGACAAATCTAAGTTGAGAGATATTCTACAAAATACCTGACCAGTACTCCTCAAAACTGTCAAGGTCATCAATAACAATTAAAATCTGAAGAAAACGTCACAGCCAAGAGGAGACTAAGAAGACATAACAGCTAAATGTACTGTGATATCCTGGATGGTATCCTGAAACAGAAAATGAACATTAGGCAAAACCATAGAAATCTGAATAAAGTATGGACTTTATTTAATAATAATGCATCAGTATTTGTCCATTACTTCTGACAAATGTACCATACTGATGTAAGATATTAATAATAGGGAAAACTGGGTGCAGGGTATATAGGAACTCTGTACTATCTTTGTAATTTTTATGTAAATCTAAAACTTTTAAAATAGAAAGTTTATTTTTTAAGTTAACCTATATTTCATCCTAACACACTCTTTGCTAACAATGACCCCACTGTCTGAAATATCTTTCTTGTTATATTTGTCTATTAAAAATCCTACCTATCTTTCAAAGTCCAGCCCTTATGGTTCCACTTCCATGAAGCCTTCTATGATCTACAGAACCAGAAGTGATAGTTTCTTTCTTCTGAATCCCCAAAGCACTTTGGACCCTTCTTATGCTATTCATTGTATACTGCCTTCTAGTACAGTTAGTTATGTGACTCTCTTAGCTCGCCTTTGGCTTATAAATTTCTGGAGGGAAGAGAGTATATCTTTAATTCAGCAAACACTGATTTAATGCCCAATGCATGCCAGACACTCTGTTAGGGTTTGAAAGGTACAAGGATGAATGGGATTCTCCCTGTGAGTTACTTAAGGAACTCACAATCTAAAGGGGGAGGTAGAATGTATACAATTATAATATAAATCACACTGTGATAAGTTCTGCGGCGAATTAAGCTATTGCCTGCCTTCTATGTACCAGGAACTTTAAAGGCATTCCTTTATTTAATCCTCATACAACCTGAAAGATAAGCATTATAATTACATTTTACAAATGAGGAAATTGAGACTTAGAGAGGCTAAATAACTTGCAGAAGATCAGGGATTCAAAGACAGGTATATTCATGTACAAAGCCCGTACTCTTTCTATTATACCATGATTTAGCACAATGCCTGCCGTCTAGTAGAGGTTCAAGAAATATTTGTTGAATGAATGACTAAAGCACTAGCACCCACTATCCTCTAATTATACATATTACATATGCACACTACATAGAACAATTTAAAGAAGTGTAAACAAAAATATTAAAATTTTTTGTACCTACTTATTAATCCTCAACTGCAATCCTCAGCTGGTCCGTCACTACCTAATCTGGTCTTTCAATTATTTGGTAATTCACCTTGACATCTACCGGGCTCCTCCATGTCAATAATTCTCAATTGCTGAAGAACTGTGATCCCTTACATCATTAAAGAATGGTTTTCCAGGCTTCCCTTCTGGCACAGTGGTTAAGAATCTGCCTGCCAATGAAGGGGACTCGGGTTCGAGCCCTGGTCCGGGAAGATCCCACACACCACAGAGCAACTAAGCCTGTGTGCCACAACTACTGAGCCTCCTCTCTGGAGCCTGTGCGCCACAACTACTGAAGCCTGCGCGCCTAGAGCCCATGCTCCGCAACAAGAGAAGCCACTGCAATGAGAAGCCTGTGCACCACAACGAAGAGTAGCCCCACTCGCTGCAACTAGAGAAAGCCCGCGTGCAGCAGTGAAGACCCAACACAGACATAAATAAATAAATAAATAAATAAATAAATAATTTATTTTTAAGAAAAAAGAATGGTTTTCCACAACTGTTTCCTACAACAAACTTCTGAAGGCTTGCTGAAGACAACTGAAGAGTTACAAACAGAGGTTCACTCAATAACAAATATTCATTTAACACCTCATATATGGCATATGCTCTGCCAGCAACTGTCAAGTAAACAAAGCTTAATTAGTGGCATGCTTATCAAGCCATCATCCTAGTTAGTTTCTTCAGGCCTCAAAATCCTACAGCAGCTACTTCGTTAGTCATGAGGGAAATACAAATTAAATCCAATTAAATCCAATTAAATATCATTACACACCCAACAAAATGCCTAAAATCAAAAAGACCGACAACACCCTGTGTTGGCAAGAATGTGGAAAAACTGGCACTCTCAAACACTGCAGGTGGGAGTATAAATTGGAACAATCACTTTGGAAAACTGTTTAGCAGTATCTACTAAAGCTAAGAATATATGTGTCCAGTGATCCAGAAATTCTACTCCTGAGTGTATACCTAACTAAGAAATGGGTGTATATGTGCACAAAAAGACATGCACAAGAAAGTTTATAGCCACACTGCTCATGATAGCCCCAAATTGAAAACAATTCAACAGTAAGATGGATAAAAAATTGTGGTATGTTCACATAACAGAGTGGCAACTAAAAAAGACCAATTTTCATTCAGACAGCAACACAAATGAATCTCACAAAAATAATGTTGAGTGAAAGAATCCAGGTAAAAAGGAGTACACGGTGTTTCATTTCATTTACATAAAGTTCAAAAACAGACAAAAATAATCAATGCTGTTAGAAATGAGGTTTATGGTTCCCGTTAGATGAAGTAGTAATTGGGAGAAGGCACATTGGAGAGCTTCTATGGTCCTGCTAATGTTCTGTTTCTTGATTTTGGTGCTACTTGTACCAGTGTGTTCACTTTGTGAAAAATGCATGGATCAATTTGTGCACTTTTCTGTGTGTTATACTTCAATTAAAAAAAAAGCTTGCTCTAAACCAAACCCTTCAGCATCTTCCATTCTTTTAGCAGAGTCTCCTAAACTTGCCTGATCATGAGAGTCACTTGGGGTCCTTGTTTAAAACATAAATTTCTAGTCCTGATCTCAAACCTACTGAACAAAGATCTCCGGAGGCAGAGGAGTGCTGAGAATCAGCATTTTAAAAACAATCTTCTAAGGATATTCTCTTTTTTAACCCTTTACTGGTGTATAATTGACATGTTAACACTGCACATACTTAGTGTATACAACTCTGTGAGTTTGGAGATAACTATTCACCCATGAAACCATCAACACTATCAAAGCCATAGACATATCCATCACCACCCAAAGATTCCTCTCACTCCTTTATTATTATTTGTGTGGGCATGTGTGTGTGGTAAAAACACAATGTAAGATCCACCCTCTTAGAAAAACTTTAAGTGTACAGAAAGACAAATCTTGAGTAAGTTAATTCTTAACTTACCCAAGACTGTAATGTCAAAAAAGACATAAGATATAACATAGCTATGTATGTATTCGAAAAGATAAGAGATCCAATTTATGAATATATATGCCCTTGAAAAGATCTATGGCAGGGAAAGTAATATATTCCTCCAATATATAAAAAATGCCAAGAGTTAGGGAGGAATTTTCAAATGTGTTGGGAAAGAGAAGTAATCAAAATGAGTTATGAAGCCAAATAGTTAACATTAGTAAGATAAAGGATTAGAAGAACTGATTGAGATAAATTCATACCATCTGTCCAGTTTATACTTAACCAAAAAAAAAAAATGAAAGATGCCATAAAATTGATAGGACTTAAGTGAAAGAAAAAATAGAAGTCATGAAAAATGAAGTGAAAGATGTCATCACTTCTTATCATGCTGTGGCAAGAACCTAAATTAATTACTGAAAAGATTAGAAAGTTGGAAAAGATGTATAGAGGTTATCTTAGAGGAATTAGAAATATGGTAAAAGGAATAATTGATGATATATAAATCCTGTTCGTCTTTCAAGGTGTCCAAACAGTGTGTGTGTGTTGCGTGTGTGTGTGTGTGTGGTATTTAATGTATGTGTGTGGGGGTGGTTGATAAAAAGATTATTTTCAAGGAAAAAGTAAAGTCAAAGTCTAAAGAGAAAATAAATCCTCTCTTCTGTAGAAGCAAATCGAGGGATCTCGGAAATCCACAGATGAAGAAGGGAAGAATGTGTAAGGCAAGGAAAACGTATTACCTACAAACCTTATAGAGCTGTGATTTTCAAACTTTAGTGTGTATTAGAATCAACAAACTCTAAGGAGTTTATGAAAATGAAGAATCCTGGACCCCCTCTCCGAAGGATACTGATGAAGCAGAGCTATGTAGGACCCAGGAGACTGCACTTTAACAAGAACACCGCCCCCCTACATGCACACATACATCACACTGAGTTTCTGATGTACACTAAAGTTTGAGAACTACTAAACCATGCTATAGCCTAAGAAGAGTGGTGAAACTATGGCTAGTGAAAAATTTCCAAGTGCCTCTGTATCCACTTCCTCCATATTAAAAGTCACTGCTGTATTTAAAATGGATAACCAACAAGGACCTACTGTATAGCACAGGGAACTCTGTTCAATATTATGTAACAACCTAATTGGGGAAAGAATTTAAAAAAGAATAAATACATGTATATATATAACTGAATCACTTTGCTGTACAACTGAAACTAACACAACATTGTTAATCAACTATTCTCCAATATAAAATAGAAAGTTAAAAAAAAAAGTCCTGGGAAGGAGCTAAACACCTAGGTCATGTGGCTGAGCCTAGGTCATATGTCTGTATCCTAGCTGTTGAGAGCAGGAAGTAAGAATGTTTGGCCCCTCTTGAGCTCTGTAGTGAGAGGCAGGGCACTTTCTTCCACCAAGATACACAGAATAGACAACTCCCCCATACATGAAGGGGGTTCAGATGCTATGCAACCATAAAAAGATTGGCAAATATTCACCATAAGACATCACTTGTGGGCTTCCCTGGTGGCGCAGTGGTTGAGAATCTGCCTGCCAATGCAGGGGACACGGGTTCGAACCCTGGTCTGGGAGGATCCCACATGCCGCGGGGCAACTGGGCCCGTGTGCCACAACTACTGAGCCTGCGCGTCTGGAGCCTGTGCTCCACAACAAGAGAGGCTGCGACAGTGAGAGGCCCGTGCACCGCGATGAAGAGTGGTCCCCACTCACCACAACTAGAGAAAGCCCTCGCACAGAAACGAAGACCCAACACAGCCAAAAATAAATAAATAAATAATAAATTAAAAAAAAAAAGCATTGCCTTGCTAAAAAAAAAAAAAAGACATCACTTGTGAAAATCTTGATTAAGCTATTGAAGAAAAGGGCTCCTAGGTTGGGTGACCTCATTGCTGAGCCACTTTGAGATCAGTTAGTATTGGTAAGTATTTTGAGATCAGTAGACCAGCAACTGATATGAATTTCACAGTTAAGGGCACTGACTCAAAGAAGTTAGCATGACTCACTGAAGATCACCTAACTAGAAAGTGGCAAGACTGGGATTAGCCAGACTCTATAGAGAAGGGAGGATTTCAGCTGGGCCTAAAGGAAAGGGAAGAGTGAAACTACCATAGAAGGAGATAGAATGGGGTGAGGAGAGTAGGCTTGGGGTGCCTTATGAGTAGAATGATAAAGTAGGACTAATATCATATGTTTGGGGAAAACTGAAGAGTCCAGTTTAACTTGATTGGAAGGCTTGTACAGAGGGAAAGTATAGGGGAGATAAAAGGTAGATAGGAGCCAGATCTTAGAGGGCCTTACATGAATGTTTTAGGAGGAATAGTCTGGCCATAGTGTATCAGATGGCTTAGAGCCTGGATGCAGGCATATTATTGGAGTGGGAAAAAAAAATAACATGTATAGAAGCTGAAGCCCCAGAGTCAGAAGGTCCTCAGAGAACTTACTTAACCTCTCCTTGCCTCATATTTTCACACCTGTAAAACAAGGTTAATAGTAATATCTACTTCATAGAGTAGTGGTGAGAATTAACTAAGATAATGGATGTAAAGGCCTAATGAGTGTATTAGTCAGGGTGCCAGCAAAAAAAAGGGAGGGAGTCTTAACAAAGTTGTGAGTAGGGTGTAGGGAAATCACAAGGAATGTTAAAGTACCCAGGGACAAATAACAGCAGGGTTATTACCCCTCCTAGAACTGGAGGAGTGGAGGAGGAAAGAGAGGGAGAAGTGTGAGAAGTTAGTTGATGAGAGAGAGGGATGTTGAGAGGGTCATCTATCAGGTACTGTGCTTAGCCATCCCACTGTGACCCTACAGGGAATGAGTTGAGTGAATAAATACCCTGACCTCACTCTCCTCAGATCTCCTACCAGGGCTTCTCAATGGTGGAACCCAACAGAAAGCCATTATATATGGAAGCCCATTAATGATGTCAATATAGGTCGATTTCCTCCTTGGACACAAAGCATGGGGAAAGTGAGGAGGGATGAAGAGTGAAACTGGAAGAGCAGTAAGTAACCAACAGTCCGGGGTAGTGTGATAAAGACTCAGGCCCTGCAAGGCCCTAAGCCTCCTGGCTTGCTGGGGTAATTGTGCCCTTTACGATTTAGGAGATTCTGGGGAAGGTTTGATGCTTATGTTAATTCTGGTCACCAATGTCTGTGAGTTTCTGCTTCTACTATGTTCTCATTCTCTTCCCATGCCTCTTGGATATATGGTTCCTTTTCTGTACTGTGTTGCCTCCCTGCTCACTCCTTGATTTCTTCACTTTCCCATATACTACCAATAGCTGTGAGCTCACAGATTTTACTGAAGGACCAAGTATTTACAGTACAGCAGCAAACAACTTAAAATTAAATATTAAATATCTCTCACATTGAAAGTTCCTTAGCCATTCTAATAGGGCTTGAGTTTTCTCAGTGCTGCTCAATTCTCCTTCTCCATCTTTCAATCTTTTCCCTAGTTTTCCTCAGATCACAAATACCCAAACTCTGGCATTACTGCTACTTTCTCAAGCAGAGATGTTTAGCTCCAGGTTTATTCCAACCATGCCCCAAGGGTAATCTTTGAGCAATCAAAATGATCCATCAGAGCATTTGCTAAAACAAACACAAATCTCTTCCCCTAAGAGGAAATCTGTAGTTAGTTAGCTCTTAAACAGACACTTTTATTTTCTCCCCATTAGTTAGTTCAGTTGTTTTTCCGGCATGAGTTGATGAGCATCTGGTCTGACAGAGTGGTAAGAGGATTGAAAACAGAGGGACAGATGTGAGGTACATTAGATGAGAAACATAAATCAATAGACCATGATGACTAGGTAGATATGGATGAGAGCCCAGGAGAGGGAAGAGGGCCAGCTTAACAACAGGGTTTGCAGTCTGGGTGACTAAGAATCTTGATGCTTTAGGCTTAGATTTGCTGGAGCCTGCTGAGAGCCATGCCATCATTTTCTCCAGCAAAATAATTAATTTGGTCATCATAAAATGTTGGGTTTTCTCTCTCTCTCTCTCTCTCTCTGTGTGTGTGTGTGTGTGTGTGTGTGCATGTGTGCGTGTGTGTGTGTGCTTGTGTGAACTCAGTGGAACTCAGTAGATTTAGGGTGAAATGAGAAAATTCTGGTCAGGCAATCCCTAACAACAAGATCTGCCTATCTTTGGCCTTGCTGAGGAATGTACTTTGTTCATGCTCTATTTTTGTTGGAAAGACACTATTATCAGGATGATCTCTGATGTCTCACAAAGACAGATGGAAGCTCTATGACCTCATCTTTTTCATCCATTGAGAGCAAGGTAGTTTCAACCCCAGGGTAGGCTTCTCACTTTGGACTCCTTCTCTCCAACTTTCCCATTTTTCCTTCCTGCCAGTTGTCCTCTCCCCTAGCTTACTGCCCTGCAGAAGACAGGGAAGGTGGTCTGGGCCACAGCCATAGCTGCTTTAACCCACATTCCATCACCCATAAATTGCTCACACTAAACCATATTCCTTAAATATTAAAAAAGTGATTTTCTTACAGTTGATCCTAAAGCACTGCAGGAGATTAATAGCTAATGTGCCCTCTTAAACAATAACAATTTATTGAGACATAATTCATATACTATAAAATTCAACCTTTGAAAGTATATAATTCTGTTGTTTACAGTATATCCCTTGAGTTATTAAACCACCACTACTATCTAATTTCAAAATATTTTCATCACCCCAGAAAGAAACGCTTTACACTTTAGCAGTCACTCCTGATCTCCCTTCCTTGTAGGCCCTGGCAACCATTAACTTACTTTCTGTTTCTACATATTTACCTATTCTGGACATTTCAAATAAATAGAATCATTTTGTGTCTGTCTTCTTTTATTTAGCATAATTTTTCAAGGTTTATCCATATAGTAACATGTTTGGTACTTCATTCCTTTTTGTAACTGAATACTATTCCATGTATGGCTATTCTACATTTTGTTTATCCACTCACCAACTAATGGGCATTTGGGTTGTCCCACCTTTTGGCTATTGTTGATAACACTGCTATGAATATTTGTGTACAAGTTTTTGTGTGGACATATGTTTTCTTTTCTCTTGGCTATATATCTAGGAATGGCATTGCTAGGTCACATTTTGAGGAATACCCAAACTGTTTTCCAAAGTAGCTGAACCATTTACAATCCCATCAACAATGCTTGAGGGTTCTAATTTCTCCACATCCCTGTCAGCACTTGTTATTGTCTGTTTATTTTTTAGCCATCCTGTGCAGAGTAAGATGGTATCTCATTGTGGTTTTGATTTGCATTTCCCTGATGACTAATAAGGTTGAATGTCTTTTTATATGCTTATTTTCTATTTGTATATCTTCCTTACAGAAACGTCTATTTATATCCTTTGACTTTTTTTTTAAATTAGGTCATTTGTTTTTTATTGTTCAGTTGTAAGAGTCGTTTATATACAAGTTCCTTATGAGACATATGATTTGCAAAAAATTTCCCCCATTTTGCATGTTGTCTTTCCATTTTCTTGATGATATAATTTGAGGCACAAAAGTTTTAAATTTTGATGTTTGATGAAGTCCCATTTAACTACTTTTTCTTTTGCTGCTTGCACTTTGGGTGTCATGTCTAAGAAACCATTGCCTGATCCAAAGTCAGAAAAGATTTACTCTTGTATTTTCTTTTAATAGTTTTAAAGTTTTAGCTCTTACATTTAGGTCTATGACTTATTTTGAGCTCATTTTTGTATATAGTGTGGGGAAGAGGTTCCCAACAAGTGGCTGCAAGCCAGCTTGCCCTACCTCTCAGTTTCAGGATTATTTTGCTGGTAACTAGCTATTCCATTCATGCCTTCTAAATTCTTGCTGCACACAATGGGCTACTTCTCACTACTGATACTAAATCCTTCTCTCACCACTTACTTTGTCAAAATATGGCTCAACTAAACTATAATGACCTTAGGGTTTTTTTCCCCTTTTCCTTTTTTAAATTTTAATTTTTATTTCATTTTTAAAAATTTTAATTTCATACTGGAGTATAATTGATTAATAATGTTGTGTTAGTTTTAGGTGTACAGCAAAGTGATTCAGTTATACATATACATGTATCTATTCTTTTTCAAATTCTTTTCCCATTTAGGTTGTTACATTGTATTGAGCAGAGTTCCCTGTACTATACAGCTGGTCCTTGTTGGTTATCTATTTTAAATATAGCAGTGTGTACATGTCAACCCCAAACTCCCAATCTATCCCTCTCCCCACCCTCCGCGCCCCCAGTAACCATAAGTTCATTCTCTAAGTCTGTGAGTCTGTTTCTGTTTTGTAAATAAGTTCATCTGTATCATTTTTTTTAGATTCTGCATATAAGCAATATCATATGATACTTGTCTTTCTCTGTCTAACTTGCTTCACTTAGTATGATAATCTCCAGGTCCATCCATGTTGCTGGAAATGGCACTATTTCATTCTTTTTTAAGGCTGAATAATATTCCATTGTGTGTGTGTGTATATGTATGTAGGTATATATATATATATATATATATATATATATATATATATACACATATATATATATACATATATATGTATATATATATGTATATATATATACACATATATATACATATATATGTATATATATATATGTGTGTATATATATACATATATATATATATATATATATATACACATACCACATCATCTTTATCCATTCATCTGTTGATGGACATATAGGTTGCTTCCATGTCTTGGCTATTGTAAACAGCACTGCAATGAACACTGGGATGCACGTATCCTTTTGAACCATGTTTTCCTCAGGATTTATGCCCAGGAGTGGGATTGCTGGATCATAGGGTAGCTCTGTTTTTAGTTTCTTAAGGAAGCTCCATACTGTTCTCCATAGTGGCTATACCAATTTACATTCCCATCAACAGTGTAAGAGGGTTCCCTTTTCTCCACACCCTCTCTAGCATTTACTGTTTGTAGACTTTTTGATTATGGCAATTCTGACTGGCGTGAGGTGATACCTCATTGTAGTTTTGATTTGCATTTCTCTAATAATTAACGATGTTGAGCATCTTTTCATGTGCCTGTTAGCCGTCTGTATCTCTTCTTTAGAGAAATGTCTTTTTAGGTCTTCTGCCCATTTTTTGATTGGGTTGTTTGTTTTTTGATATTGAGCTGCATGAGCTGTTTGTAAATCTTGGAGATTATTCCCTTGTCGGTCGCATCGTTTGCAAATGTTTTCTCCCATTCTGTGGGTTGCCTTTTCATTTTGTTTATGGTTTCCTTTGCTGTGCAAAAGCTTTTGAGTTTCATTAGGTCCCATTTTTTATTTTTGTTTTTATTTCCATTACTCTAGGAGACAGATCAAAAAAGATGTTGCTGCATTTTATGTCAAGGAGTGTTCTGCCTATGTTTTCCTCTAAGAGTTTTATAGTATCTGGTCTTACATTTATGACCTTAAGGGTTTTTTTTAAGAAGAAAAAAGAAAAGCCTCTGAAGTCAATTGTTGCTACAATTGGCACCAAATTCCTTTCTCACCACTTACTTTGTCAAAATATGGCTCAGCTAAAATCTAGTGACCATAGGTTGTTTTTTGTTTGTTTGTTTTGTTTTTAGAGGAAAAAAGAAAAGCTTCTGAAGTCGATTGTTGCTACAGTACATCTTTCCTACTTGTAGGGGAAATGGAAATTACACAGCTTATTTCTGCCATCTGCTGTCAGGAACAGTTCAGACAACAATTGGTAGCCCCAGAAGTTAGTGGACAGGGTTAGCAAACTTAAATGCTCCAGGGGTTGGGTAGGCAATAGGAGTGTGTGCAACGTACTGGTTAGGAACTATGTGAACTGCTAGCACCAGCCCATAAAAATTAGCAGCAGTCCCTCACCTCCAGAGAATTATTGCCACAAGGGAACATTGGTCCAGTAAGGCCAGATTTTTGGGTTTTTTAAAAGAGAATCCAGAAATCTAGATATTAAATGTGAACTCTCCCAATTTTAATTGATAATTTAAGAAAATGTAAGTGCTGTACAGACCAAAAAAAACATGTGTCTAGGATAATAGTGCATAACCTCTCTTTCTCCT
This sequence comes from Balaenoptera ricei, assembly GCF_028023285.1. Taxonomy (NCBI): domain Eukaryota; kingdom Metazoa; phylum Chordata; class Mammalia; order Artiodactyla; family Balaenopteridae; genus Balaenoptera; species Balaenoptera ricei. Next base: position 94,093,513 of record NC_082660.1, on the reverse strand, counting down.
GCCACAGTCCCAAAAATTGTTTTGATAAATACAGAAGTCAAAATTAAAAGCAATTTTCTCTAATGAAGTTCAAGTGATATTAGCAGTGACCCAGCATCTTCAGGATACCTGACTCATTTTGGAATCTGAAGACCTGGGCTTCCTTGAGGGCAGGGACCAAGTCTTTTGTATCTTTGTATCCCCATCAGTGAGTTCATTGACCTGGATAAAGTAAGTGCTCAATCAACACAGAATAGTTGAACAGCTTTATGCTTTGACCCTGCTACTAAACAGCTCTGGGATCTTGAGTGAATCAAATAGCTTCTGTGAGTGTCCATTTCCTCATTTGGAATGTACGAGTTATGAGGCTCAATTTTTATAAAAGTGATCTTTATACAAAGATGACTTAATAGTGGTGAAAGACAAGCTGAATAAAGGAATGTTTAAATTTTTCATGAAGAAGTTCCTGAGCATAAACTGGGTAAACCACAACCTAAAGGTCCTCAGATTTGGGGGAAACAAATGTCATACTAAAAAGAACCCTGATGAAATTCAGCTACAGAATAATTTGACACAGACTGAGAAGATGTAATATTTCAGCTTGAACATAAATTAGAGTAAACTGAATGAATAAGACTAAATCTACAACTTTGCCTTCATACACTGTTCAAAATTCTCTACCTAATTAATTTTGTGAAATATGAACATTTCCAATCATTAAAATGTCATAAATTGTGATTGTGAGAGTCAAGTGTCAAGATGAACTGATGAATTGCAATTTAGACATAAAGTTTCCCCAAATTACCTGATCATAATACTCACCTCACAGTGGGAGTTTGTTAAGATACAGATCTCCAGGCCATCACTCCCCTCAAGATTGTGATTTAGTAGGTCAGGGTGGATAGAATCTGTTTTATCTGCATTTCACAAGGCCCCAAAGTGACTCATATGATCAGACAAGCCCCAATGTGACTCATATGATCAGATTTGCTTTCTGATCTTGAGTTCTTGAATCAGTTTTCCCTCCACTCCTACTTTATTGTCTTTGTCAATGACATGATAATTCTGATCCATCAGTCTGGGACCAGTGAAGATCCCTGACAGAACTGAGTCAGACAAAAGGATGTGCTGGTTATATCAGCATGGTTGTGACACTGGCACAGGTCTGGTCAGAATCTAAGATTAGGCAGGAAACAGCAACCAGGTCAATGTGGGTCACAGGGGGCAGAGTATGACTAGATAAGATTTAAGGCACATTATATAATGTCAAAAATGTACCCCAAATTCAGGGAAGGCTCAAGCAGGTCTGATCATAGCTCCAGGAAAAGCTCAAAGGAAATAGTGGATTCAGCTCCATTCTCCAATTACATTTTAATTAGAGCAGTTCAGGACTTCTGGCTGGCAGTTATCCCAGGAAAAGACCCTTCGGTGAGTGATTCTTAACCTTTTCTGGGTCATGAACTCCTTTAAGAATCTGATGAAAGTTGTAGAATTTTTCCCTAGAAAAATAGACAGATTAACATATTCACAAATTACTATATACAATTTCAGAGGTTTCATAAACCACCAATCCTATTCATAGACCCCAGGCTCAGAACCTTCTTCCACAGACCTTAAAGGACCTTGGCTAAACAGAGCCATGTTGAATCTCCTTAGAGGTGAAGTGGGTCTGGGAAGGACTACTCATTGCTCGGAAGGCTGAATTTGATATCAGAGGTTCCTGTGTCCATTAGGCTAGACTGCCAAAATCTATGAAAGGAAGCCCTCATGCTTGTTATTTTAAATTTTTTGGGTCAACAACTATTATCTATGGAGAGTTCATTTTATTCCAGGCTAGGACCTGAGAAATCAGCAGTGAGCAAGACAAACAAAAATGGAGCTTGCAGTCTAGTGGGGGATACTGACATTAAACAAAGCAAAATACATGAATAGAAGTATTGTAAATTGTAAATGTTAACAAAAGAAACAATCAAGGAGTTGAGATAGAGTTACAGGAGGCAAAGATGGAGGAAATTATTCCTGATAAGAAGGTGAGAGTTATCTCTGCAGTGACTCCAGTGATTATATCAAAAAAAAAAAATCAAATTTGACCAAAAAATGAGGAGATTCTACAAACAACTCTCTTTCCTGAGGATAAGTATCACTGTTTCTTGGTGTGCATGAAGATAACCCAGAGAGTTAAGGAAGTCGCTAAGAAGAGTGTGCTGGGGATGCTCTAGGAAAAGACTGAATGCTGAGGCGATTTACAGTCCAAAGGGTTTTGATTTGCCAAGAAGAAAATGAACCTCATGGATCAGAACAACAACCCCCCACCTTATGCCCAGGGTGCCATGACTCCTGGAATCCCTATCTTTAGTCTAATGATGCTTTATGGCACAGGACTGACTCCACAGCCTATTCAGAACACCAACAGTCTGTCTATATTGGAAGAGCAGCAAAGACAGCAGCAGCAACAGCAGCAGCAGCAGCAGGCAGCAGTGGCAGCCGTTCAGCAGTCGACGTCCCAGCAGGCAACGCAGGGGGCCTCGGGCCAGACACCACAGCTTTTCCACTCACAGACTCTTACGACCGCACCCTTGCCGGGCACCACTCCCCTGTATCCCTCCCCCATGACCCCCATTACCCCTGCCACGCCAGCCTCAGAGAGCTCTGGGATTGTGCCACAGCTGCAAAATATTGTATCCACAGTGAATCTTGGTTGTAAACTTGACCTAAAGACCATTGCACTTCATGCAGGGAATGCTGAATATAATTCCAAGTGGTTTGCTGCTGTAATTATGAGAATAAGAGAGCCCCAGACCACTGCACTGATATTCAGTTCTGGGAAGATGGTGCGCACAGGAGCCAAGAGTGAAGAACAGTCCAGACTAGCAGCAAGAAAATATGCCAGGGTTGTACAGAAGTTGGGTGTTCCAGCTAAGTTCTTGGACTTCAAGATTCAGAACATGGTGGGGAGCTGTGATGTGAAGTTCCCTATAAGGTTAGAAGGCTTTGTGCTTACCCACCAACAGTTCAGTAGTTATGAGCCAGAGTTATTTCCTGGTTTAATCCACAGAATGATCAAACCGAGAATTGTTCTCCTTATTTTTGTTTCTGGAAAAGTTATATTAACAGGTGCTAAAGTCAGAGCAGAAATTTATGAAGCCTTTGAGAACATCTACCCTATTCTAAAGGGTTTCAGGAAGACAACGTAATGGCTGTCATCTATTCCTGCCTCCCCCATCCACTTGTTTTTAAAATTTTTTTTAACATCTTTATTGGAGTATAATTGCTTTACAGTAGTGTGTTAGTTTCTGCTGTTTTTTTTTTTTTTTTTTAACAAATCAGTTTTGGTACATTTAGTGGTGTTGTGGACGGCCCCATGTGATGAGAGGATGGATGTTCAGTTGTATGTTGCAGCATGAGGTGAAGCTCTCCTGCATGTGTACCCCATAAGGATGCCAGGAAGGGGTATTATTTCTGCACAGAGAACACGGAAGCGTTACTGTAAGTTGCTCGAACTGGGCTGCTATTCGGGCAGAGCTGCCCATTTATTTATATTTAGATTTTAAACACTTACTGCTGTTGACAAGTTGGTTTAAGGGACAAAACTTTAAGTGTTAAAGCCACCTCAACAATTGATTGGACTTTATTTTGTTTAATTTCTTCCCTATAAACCACAGTTTTTATATTTCTACCAGAAAAGTAAAAATCTTTTTTTAAAGTGTTGTTTTCTAATTTGTAACTCCTAAGGGTTATTTTTGTGCCACATTCCACCGTTTCAGTATTGCAGGACAGAATAGAAATGTATTAATGAAAACAAATGGCTGTACATATTTTTCTTCCTTCAGAGTACTCTGTACAATAAATGCTGTTTATAAAAGTGAAAAAAAAAAACAAGGTGAGAAAAGATCTCCTGAGGAAGAGACCCTCATGCTGAGATCTAGGGAGTTTGCCTTGAGAAAAGTCAGTAAGAAGCACTATAAATGGAAAAAACAGCATACATAATGACCTTGAAACAGGAAAGGGACTGCCTTGTTTAAGAAAGTGAGAAAAAGACCAGTGTGCCTGAAGAAGAGTACATGATATGGAGAATGGCAGAAGATGAGGGTGTCAAAATATAAAGAGGTCCAATCATGCAGGGCCTTAACAGGTCATGATACCTGACTCTGAATTTTATCCAAAGTGTAATAGAAAGTTATTGAATAGATCTATGTAATAAAGTAACATGATTTATTTAACATTTTTAAAAATCACTTTGCTGAGTGGAGAATGAATTAGATTAGGCAAGAATGGAACCAGAGAGACCAGTTGGGATTCTGTTGTAGTGACTCATGTGTGGCTTGACTAAGATAGTGTCAGTAGAAGTCAGAGGTGGATTCCAGATATATGTTGGCACTACAATTGGCATGATTGGCTGGTGTATCTGTTTCAGGGAAGAGTAAGACAAGAGGAAAGCAAATCAAGGTTTCAGAGCAAGGAATCAAGGAATTCATAAGTTTCTGGCTAGAAAAATTGTGGATGGATGCTGATGCTATTAACTGGAATGGGGAAGATTATGGATGGGAAGCAAGTCTGGTAGAAAAAAAAGCAATAGTTTCACTTTTCAACATGTTGTTTGATATTACTACGAGATATCCAAGTGGAAATTTCAAGTGGACAGCTGGATATGAAAATTTGGAAATACAAATTTGAAAATCATCAACACTGGATGGTATTTGAATCCATGAGAACTGATGAACATTGCTAGGGAGAGAATGTAGCAAGAGGAGAGGGTCCATAAAGAGTATGGAAGGATGCCAACATTTAGAGTCAGTTATAGGATGAGAAGCCAACAAAGGAACCAGAGCAATAAGCTGAGGGAGGAACAAAAAACAGGAAAGACTAGTGTTACAGAAGCTACTATGGACTGAATTGTGTTCCTCCAAAATTCATATGTTGAAACACTAACCCCTAACGTGATTGTATTTGGAGACAGGGTCTTGAGTAAGTAGTTAAGGTTAAATGAGGTCAAAAGGGTAGGGCCCTAATCTAATAGGATTGGTGTCCTTATAAGAAGAGGAAGAGATACCAGAGATCGTTCCCTCTCTCTCTGTCTCTCTCTCTGTCTCTCTCCATATGTACATATATATTGCCATATGAAGACACAGTGAGAAGGTAGCCATCAGCAAGCCAGGAAGAGAGTCCTCACCAAAAATCAAACCATATTGGACCTTGATCTTGAACATCCTAGCCTCCAGAACTGTGAGAAATAAATTTCTGTTGTTTAAGCCACCCAGTCTATGGTATTTGTTATGGCAGCTTGAGCTGACTAATACAGAAACCATGAGGAGAATATTTCAAGAAGAAAGGAGTGCTGTTGAGGAGTCAAGTAAAATGAAAACAAAGCAGTGACTGTTGAACTTGGCAATACTGAGGTAACTATTGACCTTGGGAAGAACAGTATCTCAAGAACTATGATGGAGATGGAAGCAGGAAAATTGTGGGCTGAGGAGAAATGAAGAGGTGAGGATGTGGAGACATCAACTACAGACAACTGGGTTGGGAAGTTTTGTTGTAAAGGGAATCAGAGAAGCATAACAGTGGCTGAAGGATGACCTAGATTCAAAACTTTTTTTCTTTAAAAGAATGGGACTAGTAGAAGATGTTTTATGCTGATAGAAATGATTGAATACAAACAGAGAAATTGATACAAAAGAGAGAGGGAATAACTCAGTCAAAGAGCAAGTTTCTTAGGAGGTAAGAGGGATAACCTTCAAAGCGTATGTGAGACATTGGCCTTTGGTAGGAGGATGGATGCTTACTCAGTTGTAAGAGAAAGTAAGAGGAAAATATGGGTGAAAGTACAGATAGGATCGTAGACTTGATGGTGGAAAGAAGTGCGAGTTTTCTGTAATGGTTTCTATTTTCTCAATAAAATACAAGTCAAGGCCAACAAATGGGAGTGAAAGTAAAGGAGGAGATATGGGAGGCTTGATGAGAGAGAAAAAGGTTTGAAATAGTGTCCATGTGAAGAGACAAAGTGAAGCCTCCCAGAGAAACATAGTGGCATCATCAGGCAGAGTTACGCCTGGCCACATTCTGGTTTTTGATCTGGGGGCTAGTTACAGAGTATGTTTACTTTGTGAAAGTTCATCAGTCTGTACACAAAATAATTTTTGCACTTTTTCGTTTATATGTTATATTTTAATTTTATGGAAAAAACACCCTTCTACCTGAAAATTAGAATAAAAAATAAACCTTTCCTACCTATCACCTGGCTTCACTTGTTTCCTTTAGATTCCATGGTCAAAAATTACAACCACTCTCTTGCATATGCATTTATTGCACTTGTCCCTCTCTCCCATCATCAAAATGCTAGCTGAAACCTATCGTTCACCTTCTCTGTGCCTGCCTTCAAGCAAGAAAAGTTTGCTGGAGAAAAAATCTCACAACTGAGTCAACTAGTTCAATTTTAAATCCATGACCTCGGACTTCAAACTCACGCCTAACTCTGCCTGTTGATGCCACTGTTATTATGTCAATGCCACAGTGTCTTGATTACTGTGGTTTTATAGTGAGTTTTGAAATTAGAAAGTAGGAGTCTCCAACTCTGTCTTCCTTTTTCAGGAGTGTTTTAACTCTTCTGCGTCCCTTGCATTCCCACATCAATTTTAGTGTCAGCTTGTCAATTTCTGTCTTTAAAAATAGGCAGCTGTGATTTTGATAGGGATTGTGTTGGTTCTATAGATCAATTTGGGGAGTATTGCCATCTTAACATTATCTCCTAATCCATGAACATGGGGTGTCATTCCATTTATTTAGATCTTTAATTTATTTTAATGATGTTTTGTTGTTTTCTATGTATATGTCTTGAACTTTTGTTAAATTTATTTCTAAGTATTTATTGTTTTTGATGCTGTTGTAATTTCCTTTTTGGATTATTTGTTGCTAATGTATAGAAATACAAATGTTTTTTATATATTGATTTTATATTCTTCAATCTTGCTGAACTTGTTTATTAGTTCTAGTAGTTTTTTAATGGATTCCTTAGGATTTTCTATATTCAAGATCATGTCATCTGTGAATGGCGATAATTTTACTTCTTCCTTTCCAATCTGGACACATTTTATTTCATTTTCTGGCCTATTTGTCCTGGTTAGAACCTCAAAGACAATGTTAAGTAGAAGTAATGAGAATGGACACCCTTGTCTTCCTGATCTTAGGTGGAAAGCTTCCAGTCTTTTACCATTAAGTATGATGCTGGCTGTGGGGCTTTCACAGATGTCCTTTATCAAGTTGAGGAATTTCCCTTCTACTCCTAGTTTCTTAAGTGTTTTTTATCAATGAAATCTGACAATCTGCCTTTTAACTGGAGTACTTAGACCAGAGGTCAGGAAATTATGGCCTGTAGGCCAACTCCAGCCCAACCCACTGGCAGTTTTTGTAAATAAAACGTTACTAGAACAAAGTCAGGCTTATTCTTTTATATATTACCTATGGCTATTTTCATGCTACAACAGTAGAGTTGAGTAATTCAGACAAACACTGTATGGCCTTCAAAATCTAAACTATTGGAAGGAGCTTCAAAATGGCGAAAGAGTAAGACGTGGAGATCACCTTCCTCCCCACAAATACATCAGAAATACATCTACATGTGGAACAACTCCTACAGAACACCTACTGAACACTAGCAGAAGACCTCAGACTTCCCAAAAGGCAAGAAACTCCCCACGTACCTGGGTAGGGCAAAAGAAAAAAGAAAAAACAGAGACAAAAGAATAGGGATGGGATCTGCACCAGTGGGAGGGAGCTGTGAAGGAGGAAAAGTTTCCACACACTAGGAAGCCCCTTCGGGGAGGAGACTGTGGGTGTCAGACGGGGGAAGCTTTGGAGCCACGGAGGAGAGCACAGCAACAGGGATGCGGAGGGCAAAACGGAAAGATTCCCACACAGAGGATCAGTGCCGACCAGCACTCACCAGCCCGAGAGGCTTGTCTGCTCACCCACCAGGATGGGCGGGGGCTGGGAGCTGAGGCTCGGGCTTCGGTCGGATCCCAGGGAGAGGACTGAGGTTGGCGGCGTGAACACAGCCTGAAGGGGGCTAGTGCGCCACAGCTAGTGGGGAGGGAGTCGGGAAAAGGTCTGGACCTGCTGAAGAGGCAACAGACTTTTTCTTGCCTCTTTGTTTTGCGGTGCGCGAGGTGAGAGGATTAAGAGCGCCGCCTAAATGAGCTCCAGAGACGAGTGCAAGTGGCGGCTATCAGCGCGGACCCCAGAGACGGGCATGAGACGCTAAGGCTGCTACTGCAGCCACCAGGAAGCCTGTGTGCAAGCACAGGTCACTATCCACACCTCCCCTCCCAGGAGCATGTGCAGCCTGCCACTGCCAGGGTCCCGTGACCCAGGGACAACTTCTCCGGGAGAACGCATGGCGCGCCTCAGGCTGGTGCAATGTCACAACGGCCTCTGCCACCGCAGGGTCGCCCCGCATTCTGTATGCCTCCCTCCCCCCGGCCTAAGTGAGCCAGAGCCCCCGAATCAGCTGCTCCTTTAATCCCGTCCTGTGTGAGCAAAGAACAGACGCCCTCAGGAGACCTACAAGCAGAGGTGGGGCCAAATCCAAAGCTGAATCCCAGGAGCTGTGCGAAAAAGGAAGAGAAAGGGTAATCTCTCCCAGCAGCCTCAGGAGCAGTGGATTAAATCTCCACAATCAACTTGATGTGCCCTGCATCTGTGGAATAACTGAATAGACAACAAATCATCCCAATTTGAGGAGGTGGACTTTGGGAGCAACGATATATATTTTTCCCCCCTTTTTCTCTTTTTGTGAAAGTGTATGGGTATGCTTCTGTGTGTGATTTTGTCTGTATAGCTTTGCTTTTACCATTTGTCCTAGGGTTCTGTCTGTCCGTTTTTTTTTTTCTTTTCTTTTTTTTTAGTATAGATTTAGTGCTTGTTATCATTGGTGGATTTGTTTTTTGGTTTGGTTGCTCTCTTCTTTCTTTCTTTTTTATGACTTTTAAATTTTTATTTAATAATTATTTTTTATTTTAAATAACTTTTTTTATTTTATCTTTTTCTTTCTTTCTTTCTTTCTTTCTTTCTTTCTTTCTCCCTTTTATTCTGAGCCGAGTGGATGATAGGCTCTTGGTGCTCTGGCCAGGCGTGAGGGCAGTGCCTCTGAGGTGGGAGAGCCAAGTTCAGGACATTGGTCCACCAGAGACCTCCCAGCTCCAGGTAATATCAAATGGCGAAAATCACCCAGAGATCTCCATCTCAATGCCAAGACCCTCCTCCAGTCAATGACCAGGAAGATACAGTGCTGGACACCCTATGCCAAACAACTAGCAAGACAGGAACACAACCCCACCCATTAGCAGAGAGGCTGCCTAAAAGCATAATAAGGTGACAGACACCCAAAAACACACCACCAGACATGGACCTGCCCACTAGAAAGACAAGATCCAGCCTCATCCACCAGAACACAGGCACTAGTCTCCTCCAGCAGGAAGCCTACACAACCCACTGAGCCAACCTTAGCCACTGGGGGCAGAAACCAAAAACAAGGGGAACTACGAACCTGAAGTCTGCGAAAAGGAGAGCCCAAACACAGTAAATTAAGCAAAATAAGAAGACAGAGAAACACAGAGCAGATGAAGGAGCAAGGTAAAAACCCACCAGACCTACCAAATGAAGAGGAAATAGGCAGTCTACCTGAAAAAGAATTCAGAATAATGATAGTAAAGATAATCCAAAATCTTGGAAATAGAATGGAGAAAATACAAGAAACGTTTAACAAGGACCTAAAAGAACTAAAGAGCAAACAAACAATGATGACCAACACAATAAATGAAATTAAAAATTCTCTAGAAGGGATCAATAGCAGAATAACTGAGGCAGAAGAACGGATAAGTGACTTGGAAGAAAAAATAGTGGAAATAACTACCACAGAGCAGAATAAAGAAAAAAGAATGAAAAGAACTGAAGACACTCTCAGAGACCTCTGGGACAACATTAAAGTCACCAACATTCGAATTATAGGGGTCGCAGAAGAAGAAGAGAAAAAGAAAGGGACTGAGAAAATATTTGAAGGCACTGTAGTTGAAAACTTCCCTAATATGGGAAAGTAAATACTTATCAAGTCCAGGAAGCACAGAGGGTCCCATACATGATAAATCCAAGGAGAAACATGCCAACACACATATTAATCAAACTACCAAAAATTAAATACAAAGAAAAAATATTAAAAGCAGCAAGGGAAAAACAACAAATAACATACAAGGGAATCCCAATAAGGTTAACAGCTGATCTTTCAGCAGAAACTCTGCAAGCTATAAGGGAGTGGCAGGACTTATTTAAAGTGACAAAAGAGAAAAACCTACAACCAAGATTACTCTACCCAGCAAGGATCTCATTCAGATTTGATGGAGAAATTAAAACTTTTTTCAGACAAGCAAAAGCTAAGAGAATTCAGCACCACCAAACCAGCTTTACAACAAATGCTAAAGGAACTTCTCTAGGCAGGAAACACAAGAGAAGGAAAAGACCTACAATAACAAACCCAAAACAATGAACAAAATGGTAATAGAAACATACATATTGATAACTACCTTAAATGTAAATGGATTAAATGCTCCAAACAAAAGACATAGACTGGCTGAATGGATGAAAGAACAAGACCCATATATATGCTGTCTAGAAGAGACCCACTTCAGACCTAGGGACACATACAGACTGAAACTGAGGGGATGGAAAAAGATATTCCATGCAAATAGAAATCAAAAGAAAGCTGGAGTAGCAATTCTCATATCAGACAAAATAGACTTTAAAGCAAAGACTATTACAAGACACAAAGAAGGACACTACATAATGATCAAGGGATCAATCCAAGAAGAAGATATAACAATTGTAAATATTTATGCAACCAAAATAGGAGCACCTCAGTATATAAGGCAAATACTAACAGCCATAAAAGGGGAAATTGACAGTTACACAATCATAGTAGGGGACTTTAACACCACACTTTCACCAATGGACAGATCATCCAAAATGAATATAAAGAAGGAAACACAAGCTTTAAATGCTACATTAAACAAGATGGACTTAATTGATATTTGTAGGACATTCCATACAAAAACAACAGAATACACTTTCTTCTCAAGTGCTCATGGAACATTCTCCAGGATAGATCATACCTTGGGTCACAAATCAAGCCTTGGTAAATTAAAGAAAATTGAAATCGTATCAAGTATCTTTTCCAACCACAACGTTATGAAACTAGATATCAGTTACACAGGCAAAATCTGTAAAAAGTACAAACACATGGAGGTTAAACAATACACTACTAAATAACCAACAGATCACTGAAGAAATCAAAGAGGAAATCAAAAATTACCGAGAAACAAATGGCAATGAAAACACGACGACCCAAAAGCTATGGGATACAGCAAAAGCAGTTCTAAGAGGGAAGTTTATAGCAATACAATCCTACCTTAAGAAACAAGAAAAATCTCTAATAAACAAACTAACCTTACACCTAAGGGAACTAGAGAAAGAAGAACAAAAAAACCCAAAGTTAGTAGAAGGAAAGAAATCGTAAAGATCAGAGCAGAAATAAATGAAAAAGAAATGAAGGAAATGATAGCAAAGATCAATACAACTACAAGCTGGTTCTTTGAGAAGATAAGCAAAATAATAAACCATTAGCCAGGCTCCTCAAGAAAAAATGGGAGAACACTCAAATCAATAGAATTCAAAATGTAAAAGGAGAAGTAACAACTGATACTGCAGAAATGCAAAGGATCATGAGAGATTACTACAAGCAACTATACGCCAATAAAATGGACAACCTGAAAGAAATGGACAAATTCTTAGAAATGCACAACCTTCCGAGACTGAACCAGGAAGAAATAGAAAATATGAACAGACCAATCACAAGCACTGAAATGGAAACTATGATTAAAAATCTTCCAACAAACAAAAGCCCAGGACCAGACGCTTCATAGGCAAATTCTATCAAACATTTAGAGAAGAGCTAACACCTATCCTTCTCAAAGTCTTCCAAAATATAAGAGAGGGAGGAACACTCCCAAACTCTTTATATGAGGCCACCATCACCCTGATACCAAAACCAGACAAAGATGTCACAAATAAGAAAACTACAGGCCAATATCACTGATGAACATAGATGCAAAAATCCTCAACAAAATCCTAGCAAACAGAATCCAACAGCACATTAAAAGGATCATACATCATGATCAAGTGGGGTTTATCCCAGGAATGCAAGGATTCTTCAATATACACAAATCAATCAATGTGATACACCATATTAACAATTCGAAGGAGAAAAACCATATGATCATCTCAATAGATGCAGAGAAAGCTTTTGACAAAATTCAACACACATTTATGATAAAAACCCTCCAGAAAGTAGGCATAGAGGGAACTTTCCTCAACATAATAAAGGCCATATGTGACAAACCCACAGCCAACATCGTTCTCAGTCGTGAAAAACTGAAACCATTTCCATTAAGATCAGGAACAAGACAAGGCTGCCCACTCTCACCACTATTATTCAACATAGTTTTGGAAGTTTTAGCCACAGCAATCAGAGAAGAGAAAGAAATAACAGGAATCCTAATCAGAAAAGAAGAAGTAAAGCTGTCACTGTTTGCAGATGACATGATACTGTACATAGAGAATCCTAAAGATGCTACCAGAAAACTACTAGAGCTAATCAATGAATTTGGTAAAGTAGCAGGGTACAAAATTAATGCACAGAAATCTTTTGCATTCCTATACACTAATGATGAAAAATCTGAAAGTGAAAGTAAGAAAACACTCCCATTTACCATTGCAACAAAAAGAATAAAATATCTAGGAATAAACTTACCTAAGGAGACAAAAGACCTGTATGTGAAAAATTATAAGACACTGATGAAAGAAATCAAAGATGATAGAAATAGACGGAGAGATATACCATGTTCTTGGATTGGAAGAATCAACATTGTGAAAATGACTATACTACCCAAAGCAATCTACAGATTCAGTGCAATCCCTATCAAACTACCAATGGCATTTTTCACAGAACTAGAACAAAAAATTTCACAATTTATATGGAAACACAAAAGACCCCAAATAGCAAAAGCAATCTTGAGAAAGAAAAACGGAGCTGGAGGAATCAGGCTCCCTGAGTTCAGACTATACTACAAAGCTACAGTAATCAAGACAGTATGGTACTGGCACAAAAACAGAAATATAGATCAATGGAACAGGATAGAAAGCCCAGAGATAAACCCACGCACATATGGTCACCTTATCTTTGATAAAGGAGGCAAGAATATACAATGCAGGAAAGACAGCGTCTGCAATAAGTGGTGCTGGGAAAACTGGACAGGTACATGTAAAAGAATGAAATTAGAACACTCCCTAACACCATACACAAAAATAAACTCAAAATGGGTTAAAGACCTAAATGTAAGGCCAGACATTCTCAAACTCTTACAGGAAAACATAGACAGAACACTCTATGACATAAATCACAGCAAGATCCTTTTTGACCCACCTCCTAGAGAAATGGAAATCAAAACAAAAATAAACAAATGGGACCTAATGAAACTTAAAAGCTTTTGCACAGCAAAGGAAAACATAAACAAGATGAAAAGACAACGCTCAGAATGGGAGAAAATATTTGCAAATGAAGCAACGGACAAAGGATTAATCTCCAAAATTTACAAGCCGCTCATGCCGCTCAATATCAAAAAAATAAACAACCCAATCCAAAAATGGGCAGAAGACCTAAATAGGCATTTCTCCAAAGACGATATACAGATTGCCAACAAACACATGAAAGAATGCTCAACATCATTTATCATTAGAGAAATGCACATCACAACTACATTGAGATATCATCTCACACTGGTCAGAATGGCCATCATCAAAAAATCTACAACAATAAATGCTGGAGAGGGTGTGGAGAAAAGGGAACCCTCTTGCACTGTTGGTGGGAATGTAAATTGGTGCAGCCACTATGGAGAACAATATGGAGGTTCCTTAAAAAACTAAAAATAGAACTACCATATGACCCAGCAATCCCACTACTGGACATATACCCTGAGAAAACCATAATTCAAAAAGAGTCATGTACCACAATGTTCATTGCAGCTCTATTTACAACAGCCAGGACATGGAAGCAACCTAAGTGTCCATCGACAGGTGAATGGATAAAGAAGATGTGGCTCATATATATAATGGAATATTACTCAGCCAAAAAAGAAACAAAGTTGAGTTATTTGTAGTGAGGTGGATGGACCTAGAGTCTGTCCTACAGAGTGAAGTAAGGCAGAAAGAGAAAAACAAATAACGTATGCTAACTCATATATATGGAATCTAAAAAAAAAGAAATAATAATGGTCATGAAGAACCTAGGGGCAAGACGGGAATAAAGACGCAGACCTACTAGAGAATAGACTTGAGGATATGGGGAGGGAGAAGGGTAAGCTGGGACAAAGTGAGAGAGTGGCATGGACATATATACACTACCAAATATAAAATAGATAGCTAGTGGGAAGCAGCTGCATAGCACAGGGAGATCAGCTCGGTGTTTTGTGACCACCTAGAGGGGTGGGATAGGGAGGGTGGGAGGGAGGGAGACGCAAGAGGGAAGAGATATGGGGATATATGTATATGCATAGCTGATTCACTTTGTTATAAAGCAGAAACTAACACACCATTGTAAAGCAATTATACTCCAATAAAGATGTTAAAAAAAAAGAAAGATAAAATTTAAATAAATAAACTATTGGCTATCTGATCCTTTACAGAAAAAGTTCACTGAATACTGATCTATACAATTTACTTTTAATGTCATTATGGATATGGTTGGTTTTAAATCTTGCTATTTTTATTATACTTACTCTATCTGTTCTCCTTTCCTTTTTTCCTTCTTTTCTTGCCTTCTGGATTAATTGAAATTTTCTTAATGACTTATTTTATCATCACAATTGGCTTATTAACTGTATTTCTTTGTTTTATACTTTTTAGTGGTTGCTCTGGCACTTACAATGTGCTTCTTGTTACAATTTAATTTATCTCAATCAACTTTCAAATAAACTTATACCATTTAACACGTAGTGTAAGAACTTTACAACAGTATGTTTTCTTCTCCCCACTCCTGTCCTTTGTACTATTGTCATATGCTTTACTTCTGCAATATATTGGGGAGGGCGGTGTTGTTTGCTTTAGACAATTATCTTTTTTTGGTGTTCACATTTTAAAATTTATTCTAAATTTTTCATATGGTAACTTTTCTTTCTTTCTTTCTTTCTTTCTTTCTTTCTTTCTTTCTTTCTCTCTCTCTCTCTCTCTCTTTCTTTCCTTGTTTCTTTCTGTGTACGATTCTATGAATTTTGACCAAAAACATACAGTTGTGTAAACTCTATCACAATCAAGGTTCAGAACGTACCATGGATGCTGTTCTGTCATGCTTGATCCTTGTAAAAAGCACTTATTTTTACCTTTCAGGGTTATACTACCTAATTTTTTTCTCACCAAATTGGTGGTTGGGCAGGCAATGATTTACAAGTTTCTTGAGAGATAAAGGGCAGTGTTGTAAAATTGAAAGAACAAATTCTTTCTCTTCTGAACACCCATAGGTATCTCCTGATCACAGTTCACGAATGCATTTATCCTCATCAGCAGACCAGGGAGAAATCACAGGTCCCTGTCCCCAGGATAGCTCGGACTATTTGTTCTCAAACTTTAATGTACCTCAGAATCAACTGGAGGGCTTATTAATATTCAGATTGCGGAGTCCCACACCCAGAGTTCAGTAGGTCTAGAGTAAACCAGACAATTTACATTTCTAACAAGTTTCCAGGTGAGGCTACTGCTTACACGTAGTGTAAACACACTTCAATAGCCATCAGTTCAGATTATAGCTATCATCACAAAAAATTCTGCATTGCTTTTCTTGCATGCCTATTTCAGGCTCCTCTATTTTATGGTAGCAGTGAGGAGGGAGTGGGGAGAGGGGAAATGGGGGCACCTGAGGTAGATTTTAGACTTCTGGTACCATCGCCAGCACTAATACCATGTAATGCACGAGGTGAAAAACAGTTATGTGATATTTGCTGGTGTTTGATACTGCTTGTTGTCTGATACCTTGTAAGTGAACAGGAAACCCATAACTCAAAGAACTAAAAACAGATAATCATAAAGATAAAAGCATTTGAAAGCTACTCATTGCACCCTCTAAACATTGAGGTTTTTCTTCCTTTTTTTTTAAAGACTGAGTTTTTCCATGAACTGACTCATCTGCAGTACTTTCTATATTACCCAGGTGTCCGCCCATAGTCAGTGATATTGTATTAACTTCGGTTTTTATTTCAAAAAATACTTATGTCATCTTTCTCTTTATGTAGGCCCTAGAAACGCTTCAAACAAATGCATTGGAATTCCATAGCAATGTGAAATAATAGTAAGAAGATCATGACATGAACCTTCCCTACAAATTGGATTAATTATGTAGTTAGAGCTATTTCAAGAGGTGAGGTCTTTCATCAGTTTATTTTACCCTTGACTGAAATTCATCAGAAGAAAATAATTCTTTCTATTGGCTCTTCTTTTGGTCATATGGTGGCATGATTTTTTCAGGTGGCATGATTTTTTAAAAATAGCTTCTGAAACTTTAAAGCAATATACAAACAGTAGTTATCAATGCTCTAAAATTCCCTTATGAAAGAATTACAGAACTGTGTGAGAGGATAACCTCCTCCTACCCTGTCCAGATTAAAACCCAATAACTAATTAATGTAAGACATTTAAATTTGGGTACTGCTTTTCATTTTCCAAAGTGCTTCATGGACATTATCTCATTTAGTTGTTCCCAGCAACTTTATGATGCTGGCAGGGTAGGCAATATCACCCTTGTTTTATAAATGAAGAAACTGTGGCTGAGAGGTTAAATGATTTATCAGAGGTCACATACATCCTAGATACATACATCCAAGAGTCAGCCAGCACCAAGACCCAGGCATGCTGAAAACTGGTCTCATGTTTTTCCATGATGTCAACTGCTTCCTCCAAATAATAATAGAAACACATTTCACCCATACACTACTCTAGTTTCCTTTATACATAACCATGAATCCCTTGACGTTCCTTCCAGTCTGTGTCTTAATGTACTGTAGATATTGCTGTTCATCTGTGGTGAAGGATCTACACATAGCATTTTCTACTCTAGGAACTGAATGTTTGAGTGTTTGGATTATTGTACTGACAGAAGGTGGAAGCTATTTTTCTTGATGGGGAAATTAAAACTCTGTTTTTTCCAGCAAATGGCAAACTTTATACTGAATTATAGGCCAATCCAAATACTTTCCATGTAAACAGAGCCCCTTCTCTAAATCACTACAATGCTGTCCAAGACATGACTGTCCCAGCTTCCTCTCTGTAATAATTGATGTCATTAAGGCTGTTGATATCCTATACATATTGTAGCATTTAGACTTTTAAACTTTTTTATTAAGATTTTATTTTTAAAGTTCACAAGAAAATCTAGGAAAGGCAGAGATATACCCTCTCCCCCACATGCATAGTCTCCCCTATTATCAACATCCCACAAGAGAGCAGTACATTTGTTACAATTGATGAACCTACATTAACACATCATAATCATTCAAAGCTCATAGTTTACCTTAGGTTTCACTCTTGGAGTTGTACATTCTATGTTTTGGACAAATGACATATATCCATCATTATGATATCATACAAACTATTTTCACTACCCAAAAATCCCCCTGGCAACCACTGATCTTTTTACTGTTCTCCATAGTTTTTCCTTTTCCAGAATGTCATATAGTTGGAATCATACAGTATGTACCCTTTCAGATTGGCTCCTTTCATTTAGTAATATGTATTTAAGGTTTCTCCATGTTTTTTCATGGATTGATAGCTTATTTCTTTTTAGCACTGAATAATATTCCATTGTCTGAATGTACCAAGGCTTATTTATCCATTCACCTACTGAAGGACATCTTCGTTGCTTCCAAGTTTGAGCAATTGTGAACAAAGCTGCTATAAACATCTGTGAGATCTTCAAGATGGCGGAGGAGTAAGATGTGGAGATCACCTTCCTCCCCACAAGTACATCAAAAATACATCTACATGTGGAACAACACCTATTGAACGCTGGCAGAAGACCTCAGACTTCCCAAAAGGCAAGAAACTCCCCATGTACCTGGGTAGGGCAAAAGAAAAAAGAAAAACAGAGACAAAAGAATAAGGATGGGACCTGCACCTGTGGGAGGGAACTGTGAAGGAGGAAAAGTTTCCACACACTAGGAAGCCCCTTCACTGGTGGAAACGGGGTGTGGGCAGGGGGTGGGGAAGCTGTGGAGCCATGGAGGAGAGCACAGCAACAGGGGTGCAGAGGGCAAAGCGGAGAGATTCCCACACAGAGGATCGGTGCCAACCAGCACTCACAAGCCTGAGAGGTTTGTCTGCTCACCCGCCAGGGCGGGTGGGCACTGGGAGCTGAGGCTTAGGTGTTGGAGGTCAGATCCTAGGGAGAGGACTGAGGTTGGCTGCGTGAACACAGCCTGAAGGGAGCTAGTGCGCCACAGTTAGCTGGGAGGGAGTCCAGGAAAAAGTCTGGGCCAGCCGAAGAAGCAAGAGACCATTGTTTCGGGGTGCACAAGGAGAGGGGATTCCTTCCCTGTCTGCCTACAGAAAGCAGAGCAACACCTAAACGAGCTTAAGAGATGGGCATGAGCCGCGGCTCTCAGTGTGGACACCAGAGACGGGCATGAAACGCTAACACTGCTTTTGCAGTGACAAAAAATCCTGTGTGAAAGCAAAGGTCACTAGCCACACCTCCCCTCCTGGGAGCCTGTGCAGCCTGCCACTGCCAGGGTCCCGTGATCCAGGGACAACATCCCCGGGGAGAACACACGGTGTGCCTCAGGTGGTTGCAACGTCACACTGGACACTGCCGCCGCAGGCTGGACCCACATTCCGTACCCCTCCCTCCCCCTGGCCTGAATGAGCCAGAGCCCCCTAATCAGCCACTCCTTTAACCTCCTCCTGTCTGGGTGAAGAATAGATGCCAGAGGGCGACCTACAAACAGGGGTGGGGCCA
The DNA here is from genome assembly GCF_028023285.1 of Balaenoptera ricei. NCBI lineage: Eukaryota > Metazoa > Chordata > Mammalia > Artiodactyla > Balaenopteridae > Balaenoptera > Balaenoptera ricei. Next base: position 94,074,435 of record NC_082660.1, on the reverse strand, counting down.
AATCCAAAGCTGAAACCTGGAAGCTGTGCGAACAAAGAAGAGACAGGGAAATTTCTCCCAGCAGCCTCAGGAGCAGCAGATTAAATATCCACAATCAACTGGACGTACCCTGCATCTCTGGAATACCTGAATAGGCAACGAATCATGCCAAAATTGACGCAGTGGACTTTGGGAGCAACTGTAGACTTGAGGTTTGCTGTATGCAACTGAGTAGTTTCTGATTTTTATGTTTATCTTAGTATATAGTTTTTAGCACTTGTTATCATTGTTGGATTTGTTTACTGGTTTGGTTGCTGTCTTCTTTTTTATTACTTTATTTATTTTTTTATTTTAATATTATTTCTTAATACGTTTATTTTATTTTATTTATTTATTTAATTTTTTTCATCCTTTTCTTCTGAGCCATGTGGCTGGCAGTGTCTTGGTGCTCCAGCCGGGTGTCAGGCCTGAGCCTCTGAGGTGGGAGAGCCGAGTTCAGGACACTGGACCACCAGAGACCTCCCAGCCCCACATAATATCAATCAGCAAGGGCTCTCCCAGAGATCTCCATCTCAATGCTAAGACCCAGCTCCACTAAATGACCAGCAAGCTCCAGTGCGGGACACCCCATGCCAAACAACTAGCAAGACAGGAACACAAACCCACCCATTAGCAGAGAGGCTACCTAAAATCATAATATTCACAGACACCCCAAAACGCACTATCGGACATGATCCTGCCCACCAGAAAGACAAGTTACAGCCTCATCCACCAGAACACAGACACCAGTCCCCTCCACCAGGAAGCCTACAAAACCCACTGAACCAACCTTACCCACTGGGGGCAGACACCAAAGACAACGGGATCTACGAACCTGAAGCCTGCACAAAGGAGACCCCAAACACAGTAAGTTAAGCAAAATGAACAGACAGAGAAATACACAGAAGATGAAAGAGCAAGGTAAAAACCCACCAAACCAAACAAATGAAGAGGAAATAGGCAGCCTACCTGAAAAAGAATTCAGAGTAATGATAGTAAATATGATCCAAAATCTTGGAAATAGAATAGAGAAAATGCAAGAAACGTTTAACAAGGACATAGAAGAACTAAAGAACAAACAAACAATGATGATCAACACAATAAGTGAAATTAAAAATTCTCTAGAAGGAGTCAATAGCAGAATAACTGAGACAGAAGAATGGATAAGTGACCCGGAAAAAAAATAGTGGAAATAACTACCACAGAGTAGAATAAAGAAAAAGGAATGAAAAGAATTGAGGACAGTCTCAGAGACCTCTGGGACAATGTTAAACTCACCAACATTCGAATTATGGGGGTCCCAGAAGAAGAAGAGAAAAAAAAGGGGACTGAGAAAATATTTGAAGAGATTATAGTTGAAAACTTCCCTAATATGGGAAAGGAAGTAGACAATCAAGTCCAGGAAGCACAGAGAGTCCCATACAGGATAAATCCAAGGAGAAACACGTCAAGACACATGGTAATAAAACTATCAAAAATTAAATAAAAAGAAACAATATTAAAAAGCAGCAAGGGAAAAGCAACAAATAACATACAAGGGAATCCCCATAAGGTTAACAGCTTATCTTTCAGCAGAAACTCTGCAAGCCAGAAGGGAGTGGCAGGACTTATTTAAAGGGACGAAAGAGAAAAACCTACAACCATGATTACTCCACCCAGGAAGGATCTCATTCAGATTCAACAGAGAAATTAAAACCTTTACAGACAAGCAAAAGCAAAGAGAATTCACCACGATCAAACCAGCTTTACAACAAATCCTAAAGGAACTTCTCTAGGCAGGAAACACAAGAGAAGGAAAAGACCTACAATAACAAACCCAAAACAATTAAGAAAATGGTAATAAGAACACACATATCGATAACTACCTTAAATGTAAATGGATTAAATGCTCCAAACAAAAGACATAGACTGGCTGAATGGATGAAAGAACAAGACCCATATATATGCTGTCTAGAAGAGACCCACTTCAGACCTAGGGACACATACAGACTGAAAGTGAGGGGATGGAAAAAGATATTCCATGCAAATAGAAATCAAAAGAAAGCTGGAGTAGCAATTCTCATATCAGACAAAATAGACTTTAAAGCAAAGACTATTACAAGACACAAAGAGGGACACTACATAATGATCAAGGGATCAATCCAAGAAGAAGATATAACAATTGTAAATATTTATGCGCCCAACATAGGAGCACCTCAATACATAAGGCAAATACTAACAGCCATAAAAGGGGAAATCGACAGTAACACAATCATAGTAGGGGAATTTGACACCCCACTTTCACCAATGGACAGGTCATCCAAAATGAAAATAAAGAAGGAAACATAAGCTTTAAATGACACATTAAACAAGAGGGACTTAATTGATATTTATAGGACATTCCATACAAAAACAACTGAATACAGTTTCTTCTCAAGTGCTCATGGAACATTCTCCAGGATAGATCATACCTTGGGTCACAAATCAAGCCTTGGTAAATTAAAGGAAATTGAATTCATATCAAGTATCTTTTCTGACCACAATGCTATGAGACTAGATATCAATTACCTGAAAAAAAAACTGTAAAAAATACAAACTCACGGAGGCTAAACAATACACTACTAAATAACCAACAGATCACTGAAGAAATCAAAGAGGAAATCAAAAAATACCTGGAAACAAATGACAATGAAAACACGATGATGCAAAACCTATGGGATGCAGCAAAAGCAGTTCTAAGAGGGAAGTTTATAGCCATACAACCCTACCTCAAGAAACAAGAAACATCTTAAATAAACCACCTAACCTTACACCTAAAGCAATTAGAGAAAGAACAACAACAACAAAAAAAGAAACCAAAGTTAGCAGAACAAAAGAAATCATAAAGATAAGATCAGAAATAAATGAAAAGAAATGAAGGAAATGATTGCAAAGATCAATAAAACTAAAAGCTGGTTCTTTCAGAAGATAAACAAAACTGATAAACCATTTGCCAGACTCATCAAGAAAAAAAGTTAGAAGACTCAAATCAACAGAATTAGAAATGAAAAAGAAGTAACAACTAACACTGCAGAAATATAAAGCATCATGAGGGATTACTACAAGCAACTATATGCCAATAAATTGGACAACCTGGAAGAAATGGACAAATTCTTAGAAATGCACAACCTTCAGAGACTGAACCAGGAAGAAACAGAAAATATAAACAGACCAATCACAAACACTGGAATTGAGACTGTGATTAAAATTCTTCCAACAAATGAAAGCCCAGGACCAGATGGCTTCATAGGCGAATTCTATCAAACATTTAGAGAATAATTAAAACCTATTCTTCTCAAACTCTTCCAAAATATAGCAGAGGGAGGAACACTCCCAAACTCATTCTAAAAGGTCACCATCACCCTGACACCAAAACCAGACAATGATGCCACAGGAAAAGAAAACTACAGGCCAATATCACTGATGAACGTAGATGCAAAAATCCTCAACAAAATACTAGCAAACAGAATCCAACAACACATTAAAAGAATCATACACTGTGATTAAGTGGGGTTTATTCCAGGAATGCAAGGATTCATCAATATACACAAATCAATCAATATGATAAACCATATTAACGAATTGAAGGAGAAAAAACATAGGATCATCTCAATAGATGCAGAAAAAGCTTTCGAAAGCATTCAACGCCCATCTATGATAAAAACCCTCCAAAGAGTAGGCACAGAGGGAACTTACCTCAACATAATAATGGCCATATGTGGCAAACCCACAGCCAACGTCGTTCTCAATGGTGAAAAACTGAAACCATTTCCAGTAAGATCAGGAACAAGACAAGGTTGCCCACTCTCACCACTATTATTCAACATGGTTTGGAAGTTTTAGCCACAGCAATCAGAGAAGAAAAAGAAATAAAAGGAATCCAAATCAGAAAAGAAGAAGTAAAGCTGTCCCTGTTTTCAGATGACATGATACTATACATAGAGAATCCTAAAGATGCTACCAGAAAACTACTAGAGCTAATCAATGAATTTGGTAAAGTAGCAGGATACAAAATTAATGCACAGACATCTCTTGCATTCCTATACACTAATGATGAAAAATCTGAAAGAGAAATTAAGGAAACACTCCCATTTACCATTGCAACAAAGAGAATGAAATACCTAGGAATAAACCTACCTAAGGAGACAAAAGACCTGTATGTAGAAAACTATAAGACACTGATGAAAGAAATTACAGACGTTACAAACAGATGGAGAGATATACTATGTTCTTGGATTGGAAGAATCAACATTGTGAAAACGACTATACTACCCAAAGCAATCTACAGATTCAGTGCAATCCGTATCAAACTACCACTGGCATTTTTCACAGAACTAGAACAAAACTTTTCACAATTTGTATGGAAACATAAAAAACTCCGAATAGCCAAAGCAATCTTGAGAAAGAAAAATGGAGCTGGAGGAATCAGGCTCCCTGAGTTCAGACTATACTACAAAGCTACAGTAATCAAGACAGTATGGTACTGGCACTAAGACAGAAATGTAGATCAATGGAACAGGATAGAAAGCCCAGAGATAAACCCACGCACATATGGTCACCTTATCTTTGATAAAGTAGGCAAGAATATACAATGGAGGAAAGACAGCATCTGCAATAAGTGGTGCTGGGAAAACTGGACAGGTACATGTAAAAGAATGAAATTAGAACACTCCCTAACACCATACACAAAAATAAACTCAAAATGGGTTAAAGACCTAAATGTAAGGCCAGACACTATCAAACTCTTACAGGAAAACATAGGCAGAACACTCCATGACATAAATCACAACACTATCCTTTTTGACCCACCTCGTAGAGAAATGGAAATCAAAACAAAAATAAACAAATGGGACCTAATGAAACTTAAAAGAGTTTGCACAGCAAAGGAAACCATAAACAAGATGAAAAGACAACCCTCAGAATGGGAGAAAATATTTGCAAGCGAAACAACTGACGAAAGATTAATCTCCAAAATATATACAAGCAGCTCATGCAGCTCAATATCAAAAAAACAAACAACGCAATCCAAAAATGGGCAGAAGACCTAAATAGACATTTCTCCAAAGACGATATACAGATTGCCAACAAACACGTGAAAGGATGCCCAACATCACTGATCATTAGAGAAATACAAATCAAAACTACAATGAGGTATCACTCACACCAGTCAGAATGGCCATCATCAAAAAATCTACAAATAATAAGTGCTGGAGAGTGTGTGGAGAAAAGGGAACCCTCTTGCACTTTTGGTGGGAATGTAAATTGATGCAGCCACTATGGAGAACACTATGGAGGTTCCTTAAAAAATTAAAAATATAACTACCATATAACCTAGCAATTCCACTACTGGGCATATACCCTGAGGAAACTGTAATTCAAAAAGAGTCATGTACCACAATGTTCATTGCAGCACTATTTACAATAGCCAGGACATAGAAGCTACCTAAGTGTCCATCGACAGGTGAAAGGATAAAGAAGATGTGGCACATACAATGGAATATTACTCGACCATAAAAAGAAATGAAATTGAGTTATTTGTAGTGACGTGGATGAACCTAGAGTCTGTCATACAGAGTGAAGTAAGTCAGAAAGAGAAAAACAAATACCGTATGCTAACACATATATATGGAATATAAAAAAAATGGTTCTGAAGAACCTAGGGGCAGGACAGGAATAAAGACGCAGACGTGGAAAATGGACTTGAGGACACAGGGAGGGTGAAGGGTAAGCTGAGATGAAGTGAGAGAGTAGCATGGACATATATACACTACCAGATGTAAAATAGATAGCTAGTGGGAAGCAGCTGCATTGCACAGGGAGATCAGGTTGGTGCTTTGTGACCACCTAGAGGGGTGGGATGCTGAGTGTGGGAGGGAGACGCAAGAGGGAGGGGATATGGGGATATATGTATATGTATAGCTGATTCACTTTGTTATACAGCAGAAACTAACACACCATTGGAAAGCAATTATACTCCAATAAAAATGTTTTAAAAAAATCTGTGTGCAGGTTTTTGTGTGGACATACTTTCCACTCCTTTGGGTAAATACCAAGGGCTGTAACTGCTGGATCATATGGTAAGTGTATGTTTAGTTTTGTAAGAAACTGCTAAACTGTCCTCCAGCATGACTTAACATTTAGATTTTCAGCTACTAGATTGTAATTCACAAGACCAGGTGCTGTGACTGTTTTTGCTCATCACCAAACTCCTACATTCTAAAGCAGGGCCAGACACAAAGTCAGCAAGTATATTTGCTGAATAGATGGATGAATAATTACCTGAATTGTGGAATCAAGAACATGCTCACAAAATTTGCAAATAAAACCAAATTAGATGAGTCTAGCATCTTAAAATACATAGTAAGAATTTTCTGTGACCCTGACAAATGGGTGAAATGTCCAGAAATGAAACATAATAAACATTGATAGGGCAAAAGAAGTAACCATTTTCAGAAATGATTGTTAATATTATAGATGTGGTCAATGCATATTTGTACTGACTTCATGTCTAGCCACCATATTTCTAGAGGAATAGTGACAAAGTTGTGGGTGTTTAGTGAAGAAGAGAAGAATGAAGGATGTAAAAGTCAGGTCCACATGAAGACTGATTAAATGACTTGCACATAATTAATCTGGGAAAGAGGAGACTTAAAGGGTGTATGAAAGTAATCCAGATATTTAGAAGTTTGTTACATTGAATAGGGATTGCACTGGTTAGCACGTGGTGTGCAGATTGCCACCATCCCAGTCCTGTCCCCACAGCAGATATCACAACACATTTTCACATTGTGACATAAACAGTAAGTTTCAATTGATCTAAATTGGCAAATGAGGTGAAACTGTCAGATATTAACTAAGCAAACAGATTTTATGCTATATATAAAATTTAAGAAAACTATTTTTATTTCTACAGCAATAGGAAGATGAAACTTTACCTTAACTTTAACATTACAGTCAATATAAACTGATCTTTCATAGGCTTAAAACACAATGCTTTCTTTGTTTTTCAATTTTTTTAAATTAATTTTTTATTGGAGTATAGTTGCTTTACAATGTTGTGTTAGTTTCTACAGTACAGCAAGATGAATCAGCTATACATACACATATATCCCCTCTTTTTGGGATTTCCTTCCCATTTAAGTCACCACAGTGCATTAAGTAGAGTTCCCTGTGCTATACAGTATGTTCTCATTAGTTATCTATTTTATACATAGTAGTGCATATATGTCAATCCCAATCTCCCAGTTCCTCCCACCCCCCTCTTTCCCCCTAGGTATCCATACATTTGTTCTCTACGTCTGTCTCTATTTCTGTTTTGCAAATAAGATCATCTATACCATTTTTCTAGATTCCACATATATGCGTTAATATACAATATTTGTTTTTCTCTTTCTGACTTACTTCACTCTGTATGACACTCTCTAGGTCTATCCACGTCTCTACAAATGACCCAATTTTGTTTCTTTTTATGGCTGTGTAATATTCCATTGTATATATGTACCACATCTTCTCTATCCATTCCTCTGTTGATGGACATTTAGGAACAATTCTCATAGAACACCTGTTGAACATTAGTGGAAGACTTCAGACACCTAAAGGACAAGAAAAATCCCCTCACAACTGGGTAGGATGAAAGAAAGAAGGAAAACAGGGAAGAGGAATCAAAAAAGGGACCAGCAACCCTGGCGGGAAGCTGAAAGTGAGGGGAGGTCTCCGCACTCAGAAAAACTCCCTCATGGTTGGGAAATCAGCTGAGACAGAAAAGGACCTTTCGGGGAATCAAAGGAGAATGCAGCAGAAGGTCTGTGGAAGGCAGGACAAAGTAAGAACTGCACACATGGTCTACACTGCAACTCTGTGCATTCCAGCCTGAGTCGTGAGTCGCCCGCTGGGGAGGGGGTTTGGGTGCTGGGAAGCGGGGTTTGGATCGTGGACAGAGGGAAGGAACAGCTGTTGGCTGTGAAAAGACAGCGTGAAGGGACAGGAGTAAGGAGCTCCACAACCAGGAAAGTTTTCGGAAAACGTGCGGGACCCCATAGAAGAAAGGCGTCATTGTTCAGTGGCATGCAAGGGGTGGGGCCACTATCACACTGCTTTCTTTAAGAAAAGTGAGTGACTTCCCTGGTGGTCCATTGGTTAAGAATCCGCCTTCTAATGCAGGGGACGCGGGTTCAGTCCCTAGTCGAGGAACTAAGATCCCACATGCCGGAGAGCAACTAAGCCCAGGCACCGCAACTACTGAGCATACGGGCCACAACTAGAGAGGCTGCGTGCAGCAACTACAGAGCCCACGCGCTCTGGAGCCAGCGCACCACAATGAGGAGCCCACGCACCACAGCGGAGGATCCTGAGTGCTGCAACGAAGATCCTGCGTGCCACAACTAAGACCCAACACAACCAAAAGTAAAATAAATAAATAAGTATTTTAAAAAAAGAAAAGTGAGTAACCTTACTTTGGATGTTTTACATTAGCCAACACAATTTTCAAAACATTAACTTTTACACAAACCATCATGTTATGACTGACACATTCATCTGAACAATGTTTTGCAGCATTTGCAACAACTATAAGACAACAGATCTGTAATGATCTCAAAAGAAATAAAAGTAAAGTGTTGAATGTTTCAGTCTTAAGAAAATTCTTATCTTTTAAAAGAGAAAGTTTGGGTATTTTAGGGAACAATAACTTTTTGCACAGAGATGCTGAACATTGTATTCGCTTTGAATTTTTTTCTTTTGCTGACAAGTACTCTATTTTTAGAAGCTACTCACCATCATCAAAAGAGGAACTTGTATTTCTGATTTTATTTTTCTTTCAATTAAGAGAGACTTCTACAAAACCTATTGGTCATCTCTGAGGTCAGAACTAGTACCAAAATAAGGAGAGCTAGAGGTTGCAGATTTCATCATTTCATAAGAAAGAACTTTCTAACAAAGTAAACTGTCTAAATAATGGAATGGGCTGCTTGTGAAGTCATTATTCAGAGGCTGAATGACCACAAGTCAGAGAGTTGTCAAAGGAATTCCTGTAGTAGGTGAGAGGCTAGAAAAAGTTCAGGGTTCCTAACTACTTGTACATGGGCCAGCTTATCACAATCCCCTAGGGAACTTGTTAAAAACATACATTTGTGGGCCCCACCACAGAGATTTCAAAGTCAGGGACTTGAAATCTATAGTTTTGATAAATCCTCTATGTGATTTTAATGTGCAGCTAAGTTCGGAAATCAGTGGATTCAATCAGTCACTCTAAAAGCCCTGCCAAAACCAAGAGTCTATATATTGAATTCTGAAGGTACCAGGGGGAAGTGGGTTTTCTATTAAAGGGGAACTTCAAAGGGTAGAAAGGCTTCAGTTAATGGGCAAGATGTAGGATACTATCCTTAGTTTTTCAGGTTCCAGTAACTTGAAAGGAGACTGATACATGCTATTCAAACTCATGATGGCCATGTGCCAATTTATCCGCTTACAATGGTTAAATTGTAAACTTACAAAATTTCCATATGGATTTTAGGAACAGCTTATAAATATCTACAAAGGCACTAGCTGGAATTCTGGTAGGGACTGCACTGAATCTGTAGATCAATTTGGAGAGTATTGCCATCTTAATAATATTAAGTCTTCTGACCCACAAACATGGAATGTCTTTCCATTTATTTAGATCTTTTTAATTTCTTTCAACATTTTGTTGTTTTTAAGAGTATATGTTTTGCACTTCTTTTTATAATTACTCCTAAATATTTTGGTTTTGATGTCATTATAAATACAAATTTCAGATTCTCCTTGCAATTTATTTATTGAAGAAACCATGCTGTTTTCTGTGGAGTTCCCCTTCCCAACCTCCCAACTCTAAACTCAAGTCTTACATGTTCTTGCTTACATTCTTGATTCTTGTGATGTTATTTAACATCTTTGTCCTTTTTCCTAAAAATTCATAGTTATATCTAGAGGTTTGATCAGATTCAAATTTTACTTTTTTAGCAAAATACTTCATAGGCACTGCTTTGTTTTTCCATTAAGAGTCAGATGATATTTGGTTATTACTCTTGTAATGTTAGCAGACTTTGATGATCATTGCCTATATCCATTAATTCATTAGCCATTGTAAAATTCTATCATCCCTTCTGAATTTATTAGGTGGAAATCTTCTACTGAAACATTCTCCTCATGAACTATTTGGTTACACAGAGAAAGAATGTATATAAGAAAGGCAGGTTAAATGTTCAGTTCATTATTTTATTTACCAGTTTTAAAATAATGAGCTAGTTTCATAACTTTCTCCAAGTTGACAAATTACATTTTTAAGTGTCATCATGAATTCATGTATTTAAACATATTTGATATATTTCAATCCATTGTAGTTATTGTGTTTACTGATGTTCAAATTGCTTCATGTTTGGCTAGTGAGACTCTCTTCAATTTGGCTCCTAAGTCCTTTTGACACAGCCCTAGTAGTGTACCTGTATAGGGAAAAAGCCAATCATAAGTCCAGGCTGTTATCTGTGCTTCTGACCAATCAGCTATAAAACAGAGGTTCCCATGACCTCCTCCCCATTGAATTTTATTATTTGCTAGAGCGGCTCACAGATCTCACGGAGACACTTAAGTTTACCAGGTTACTTGAGGATATGATAAAGGATACAGTAAACAGTCAGATGAAGAGCTACATAGGGCGAGGTCTGGGAGGCTCCCGGTGGAGGAGCTTCTGTCCCTGTGGAGCTGGGGTATTTTTATGGAGGCTTCCTCACATAGGCATGATCAGTTATTAACTCCATTTCCAGCCCCTCTCCCCTCTCTAGAGAAGTGGAGGATGGGGATGAAATTCCAAGCTTCTAGTTATGGCTTGGTCTTTCTGGAGATCAGCCCCCATCCAGAAGTCATGCAAGAACCCACCCAGAGTTGCCTCATTAGAACAAAAGATACTCCAATCACTCAGGAAATTCTAGGGGATTTAGGAGCCTTGTCAGGAACTGGGGTCAAAGACCAAATATTAGAACAAAAGATAGCATTCTTATCACTCAGGAATTTACAAGCATTTCAGGGGCTCTGTGCCAGAAACTGGGGGTAGAGACCAATACATATATTTTCTATTATCTTGGGGCTCCATAGCTTCTTTGTTATCTGGTGTGACAAGATATTCCAGATTCATCTTGGACATATCTTGCCACAGACCTAGAATCAGCCATTTCTCTAAGAAACCTTGATTCCTTTTACTGGGAAATGATATTTAGAATCTCAGTCTGGGCACTAGAGGTGCTCTTTGGTACTGGAATTTTCACTGTTTTGAACTGTTTTCAGTGAACAGAGCTTGAAAATACATGCATTTTTAAAATAATAAAACTGAGTTCATACTGATGTTTTCAATAATTGGATTATCTTCAGAGATCTTTCCTTCAGGCTATGGAAAATCTTGCAAAGCATCCCTATTCCACAAGATTATTCACATACCAAGTGATAAAAAATTATTGTGCCACCAGAACAAATGACTTGCTTTTGGACAATGATAGGTAAATATTGACAAATTCTTACTGCCCAATTTCCTTTTTACAAATCTGTGCTACTATATTTTCTGAATAAAACATCAGATGGTCCCATAAGTATTATTGTAAATGTGGGGAAAACAGAAGAAAATACTCAAAATCAGAATTATCTGGATATATGACATGTATAGTTGCCATGTAAATACTCTAGGCCAAGGATGCCAAACACATTGCCTCATCCATGGTAGCCACCACTAACTAATCACTCTTTTCTACTGAGCTAGATGTGCCTTAGAATCTTTCACAGCACAAGTCTCCAGGAAGCCACTATAAATTAATCTGAGTGGCCAAGCAAGATGACATATACTACCATCCACGTTTAAGGCAAGCCAATGTTCTGTTATCACATTACAACTTTGTACAATTAAGACAGCAGTTGCCAAATTGGGTTCTGAGGTATACTAGTCCTGTTGACAGATGTTCAATAAACAAAAGGAATTTGTGGTCACAGAAGTTTGGTTTTTAAAAAATGCTTTCTTCACTGCAAGATTCCAAGAGCCTTTAATGTTCTAATATGCACTGTGATTCTCCAGGAAAGGAAATAGTATGTGGTGTTTATGAATTTATTTGAACCCTTCATGGAACTCTTTTTTTCATAAGCATCTTATGAACATGAAATCAGGCTTTTCTTTTATATTAATCACATTCAAATTATGTCTTCTTTAAGCCCAGATCAATGTATTTAAAACCGAATTAGGATGGGGGGCTTTTGGACATAATAGATTTCATACACTGAATGCTGATTTTTGCATGTGTGTGTCACTCTCCAAAGGTAACTTTTTCTCCAGCACCTAGAGACAATTTTGGTTTAGTCTCCAACCTACTGACTACAGTATGATTCTCGCTTTGGTAGAAAAGTGGTGTTTGGGTGTGTGTGGAGGCGTGTGTGTGTGTGTGTGTGTAACTGTGTTACAAGGATAGGATTATATTATTTCATTATGCATGGAAGCATCATTGATGGAGGGCATGGTTTGACAGATCTCAATGATGGATCATTTAGAATAGTCCAGTCCAAGAGCCACAAAACCTACAGCTGGTATTTTGAAACTTTGAGCTATCCACCTTGTGCTGTTCCCTCCTAACTAGTGGTAGTCATGTTGCTTCTATTCTATGTGGATGGTAGTTGCTTTTCAAGTAGCCTCTAGAGAGTCTTTTAATATAGGATTTGTTTAGGAGTCTTTGGGCTAACATAGGATTTTGCTTAATCCTAAGGATTAATTAATTAATCCCTAAGGATTCCAACATTCTGCAAATATGTAATGCCTTCAGCAGTTATGAGCTTCTGACTACAGAACTGGGTATCCAAGCCTAGCAATTAAAAGGCCCTTAAAACTTGCAAATAGGTTTGGGGTGATTCTCAGAGATGACTAAACTGTTGAAAAATAGCATCTATGAGAAAAGGACAAAAAAATCTAGATTCACATAAAGATGAGACTCTAATTTGAAGGACTGTTATTTTGAGCAGTTCACAAAACAGTTCAATACAGTGCAGAAAGAAAACATTGGAACATCAACATGTTTGGTTTTCTTGTCATTCTTTTAAAATTTCTGTGTTGGAGTATTTTCAATGTATATGTATTATAATGTATATATAAAATAGATATGCACAGTAGAACATGTATAAAATCTATAAATACATATATGGGGGCCCATGCTCAGAAGTTTTCTTTTATCACAGATAAGAATGTGTGAGTAAAAAATTTCTTTAAAGGATTATGTGCATTTCTTCTCCAACAGAAGAGTGTTTTAGTGTGTTTGTGTAGCGGGCAGGACTGGTTTAAGTAGGAGCACATTCATATTCAACAAATATTTTCTGAGCATGTCCTATGTAACAAGCATTGCCCTAGGCTCTGCAGGTATGGTGGTGAATCTAAACAGTCACAGTCCTTGACTTTATAGTGCAATATAGTATAGTGGAGGAAGGCAGTTATCAAGCAAATAATCATACATTTAAATATCTCATCATAAAGACAAGCTACAGAATGGGAGAAAATATTTGCAAATGATATGACCAATAAGGGGTTAATATCCAAAATATATAAACAGCTCATACAATTCAACATCAAAAAATCAAACAACCCAATCCAAAAATGGGCAGAAGACCTGAATAGACATTTTTCCAAAGAAGACATTCAGGTAGCCAACAGGCACATGAAAAGATGCTCAACATCACTAATCATCAGAGAAATGCAAATTAAAGTCAAAACGAGATATCACCTCACACCTGTCAGAATGGCTATCATCAAAACGAACACAAATGACGAATATTGGAGAGGATGTGGAGAAAAGGGAACTCTCGTCCATTGTTGGTGAGAATGTAAATTGGTGCAACCACTGTGAAAAACAGTATGGAGGTTTCTCAAAAAACTAAAAATAGAACTACCATATGACCCAGCAATTCCACTCCTGGGCACATATCCAAAAAGAAGGGAAAACACTAATTCAAAAAGATGCACACACCCCAATGTTCATAGCAACATTATTTACAATTGCCAAGATATGGAAGCAACCTAAGTGTAAGTGTCCATCAACAGATGAATGGACAAACAAGATGTGGTGTGTATATATATATATTATATATATATATATACATATATAAATATATAATATATATATAGGAATACTACTCAGCTGTAAAAAAGAATGAAATTTTGCCATTCGCAACAACATAGGTGGACTTGGAAGGTATTATGCTAAGTGAAATAAGTCAGACAGAAAAAGACAAATACCGTATGATATCACTTACATGTGGAATCTAAAAAATGAAACCAACCAGTGAATATAATAAAAAAAAAAAAATAAGCAGACTCACAGAGAGAACAAACTAATGGTTACCAGTGCAGAGAGGGAAGAAGGAAGCAGCAAGATGGGGGTAAGGGATTAAGAGGTACAAACTATTATGTATAAAATAAGCTACAAGGATATATTTTACAACACAGGGAATTTAACCAATATTTTATAATAACTATAGATGGAGTATAACCTTTAAAATTGTGAATCACTATGTTGTACACCTGTAACTTATACAATATTGTATATCAACTATACTTCAATTAAAAAATTTTTTTTATAAATTTATTTATTTTTATTTATTTATTTTTGGCTGTGTTGGGTCCTCGTTTCTGTGCGAGGGCTTTCTCTAGTTGCGACGAGTGGGGGCCACTCTTCATCGCGGTGCGCGGGCCTCTCACTGTCGCGGCCTCTCTTGTTGGTGGAGCACAGGCTCCAGATGCGTAGGCTCAGTAGTTGTGGCTCACGGGCCCAGTTGCCCCGCGGCATGTGGGATCTTCCCGGACCAGGGGTCGAACCCGTGTCCTCTGCATTGGCAGGCGGATTCTTAACCACTGCGCCACCAGGGAAGCCCCTAAAATTTTTTTAATTAAAAAATTTTTAAATAAATATCTCATCATAAACTGCTAAGTATTACAAAGAAAAGTACAGCAGGCTATATAGGAGGCTACAAGAGAATAAACTGGGGCACTTACTCTATTCTGGGGTTGAGGTTACCCTGAGAAAGTGACATTTAAGCTGGGGTTTATGGAATTGACTGAGTGGTTGACTTGGGAAGAGGCAGAAAGAGCGTGGCCTAGGTAGAGGGAGGGTGCGTGAGGGCCATGACGGGGCACGTGGAGAGTGAGGCATAGTGCCACTTTAGGGACGGGTTATCAGACAACAGGGAAGCTTCAAAGATGAATCTGCCTGACAGAGATGGAGTGCAGGCTAAATGACCCCAGGAGCTCCACCCTCCTTTGATTTCAGGGGAAAAAATCACGAATTAGTTGGAGGAACCAGAGGGGCACAGGAGACAAAAAGAAATGACTGGTTGGGTGGCTAGGCACTATTGGAACATTGCATTCTACCCCAGCAACATTTCTGGGAACCTCAGATAATGCTCTTAGGATGGCCCTCTAGAACGGTAACCTGTAAGGGTAAATGGCAGTGTGTCTTCTATGCCTGAGCTACAGATGTGAACCTTTCCTTTTGGATTGCCATGAGAATTTCATGAGCAGTAGCCAGCTAGAGGGCCTAGTAATGTTTCGTGATCATGTGTTTCCCTGAGTTATTTTAAACAAGAGTGTGTATGTGCTATCCTCTTGGCAAAAGCAGAGGGTTTGGAGGTAGGATAAATGAGGTAGGTCGAAGAGTAATGGCCAGAAATGGGGCTGTGGCTACAGAGGAGCTAAGTGGGAGAGCAATATTTGACGGTCCATTGTCGCTGTGCCTACTGATCTGCAAGGGGAGAAGAGGAGGACAAAGGAGACCAGGGTTGGACACTGATCATGAAAGAAGTGTGAGCGAGCCAGGGAGCGCTCTCGACGCGCGAGGGCGGGAGGCGTCTACCCCGGGTCCCTGGCGCCGAAAAAGGGGCGCGAGGAGGCGGTGCGGACCCCGCCCCCTCCCCTGGCGGGCGCGGGCGCGAGACGCTGCGCGGCGGCAGCAGCGGGCGCGAGCGGCAGCTGTCAGGCCACCTAGGTCCAAGCTGCACTTGCCGCCTCGTTGAGGACGAGGAGGCGGCAGGAGCAGTGACGGTGTCGCCGAAGAGCCGGACTGCCGGCACGCAGAGCTGACCGGCCTGGCCCCCGCGGCCCTCTCCCGCCTCTCTCCCATTGTGTTGGGTAAGGTGCCGGTGCGGGGGCAGCGAGAGTGGCTTAGCGGCCAGAGGACGCGGGAGGCCAGAAGGTGGGAGGCCCGGGGCCAGAGGGAGAGAGGGAGGTCTGGGTGATCCCCTGGGGGCAGTTGCATCTTGGGAAAGGGGCCTAGGCGCCGCGGGGTCGGAGTTGGGGGGTGGGTGGGTGACGGTGGAGGGGGGCGTTGCTGAGTAATCAAGAGCAGCTGCCAAAGCCCGGCAGAGAGGCGCAGGGCTCTGTGGGGAGCGGGCGTGGCTCAGTGCGCATGCGCCACAGCCGCTGGTTCTCAGAGCTGGGGGCGAGGTGAGACTACCTGGGTCCGAGGTAGTTGGAACTATGCGTGACATATCACTTTCTGGGTCCCCGATGCTAACAGTACCCCTGTCATGGAGATGCCAGCGTTCCCAGCCTCCTAAGGAAGCTTCTTTTCCCTGTACCCTGCTCACTTAATGTCACCCAAAACCTTACCTATTCGTCTCCAGGCGGTCTACTCAGGAAGAAGTGACCTGTGGACAGTGCCAAATTGCTATCTAGTGTGCCTTCGGGCTCACAGCCCCAGAGCTGTCGTTGTGAGGAGTGAAATGTTGGAGGTGAAATTCCACATTGGACGCTTCTAGTTGCATGTAGGATATAAATATGGGCATAAATGTAGGAATATGCATGACAGCTGCGGAATGACAGCTGTGGCATTTGCACTCAGAGTATAGATGTAGCTGATAACTTGTTAGCTCTACAAAATGAATCCAGTGCATCAGAGGGCTTCCCTGCTACGGAACCCTCCCCCAGCCCCAGCCCCACGCATCAGGTTGTATTGGAAACAATCTACACCATTTAAGGTAGAGGGTCTCAAAATCCAATCATTTCTTATTTGTATTGATTTTTACGTAGATTAAAGAAAGCCCCACCCAGTTCTCCAGTGCAGTATTTCCAAATATTGTTCCAGGAATCAACAGCGAGTTGAAGAGCCTCAACCGGTGTGTCACCATAAGATGGGCTTTCCCCACAGCTCTAACTACGGCTCCTCGCCTGTGCAGATTGCCACCAGGGCCACTCTCACCCACTGCCTAGCCCTCCCCTGTTTCTCTTCCCCAACCCTTAGCCCTGTAGTACACATCCCTCTCAAAACTTGCTCCCAAACAATCTGCACTATGGATTTGAGCATCATTCTACCCATGGCAACCGAACTGGTGTTGCCAGTTTGCTTTTCTTTTTCATCATTATCACACTAAAATGTACTATTTTCAAAGGTTCAACCTCCTTCTTATCATTGTACTGCCTCCTCCCTCACCTCCATCCCCACCCCCAAGCATCCCCAACTAAATACAGTAATTTTAATAAGCCTGTGTGGGTGCAGACACAGCAAATTCAGAAAGTTTCAAGTGTGTTGAACAAAGAAAGCTAGGGAGTATCAGTTATATCAATTTCTAATTCACCTTACTGTCCAAGACGTAGACCCTAATTGGGAAAAAAACAGTGAATAAACTATCCTTAGAGAATGATTGTTACTCTGTTTTGGGGAGTGGGGTAGGAAAGGGGAATGGCATCTCTGGGATATTTGAATCATTTAAAGCCAGATCTTTCTCTGAATAGGATCAAAATTAGAATAAACCTTTTAGTCCAAATCCTAACCTGATATGGGATCCTTAAGGGAGTTGACTTTCCTATTAAATGTACTTAGGGTTATCAAAGAATTCCTTTGCCTACTTAATGCTATCTTCTTTTAAGTTTTGATTTAAATTTGGCATATTTTGGGGGAGAAAAAATATTGTCTGGTTTGCTTTTGTACTGTGCTAGTTCTTTTTAATTTAAGTATGTACTAAAGGATATCACACTCAGATGAGGATGATGATGATGGTGATGATGGGGATGCCAGCAGCCACTGTAAACATAATGTGGAGATAATTATTCTGCTCTTGTTTTTGGTGGGAGTGGAGAAATTTATATATTTATTTTTTAAATGTGAAGGGAGATGAAGGGAAACTGGAGCATTTCCACTGGCTTTCAACAGGTGGAATTCCTGTTAAGTCCCATCTAGAAAGTGATCCAGATAAGTCCATAACTTCTGCTCTTTAGTCACCTTGTAAATAATAATATTTGGATACCTTACAGAACTGTGGATCTGTTGTACCTGTGCATCAATTCAGAGGCATTAGTTCTGGGTACTTATCTAATTAATAAACAAATATTTATTGATTATCCATATGGAGGACTCTGGTGCTGCATGAAGAGGCTTCAAAGACACATACAGACTAGGGCCTTATGATCCAGGAATTTAGAATTTGGCTGTGCAGAAAAAAAAGATTTTGTTAACAAAATAAGACAGTATAATGATACTATTTCAACTGTAAACTATGAGATCTGAAGCTTATATGTGAATTTATAAACTCCTTGAGGGTAAGACCTTGCCTTAAACATGTATGATTTCCAACAGGGTCTACATTCAGTGGGTGCTCAAGCGATGACGCTTTGCAAAGTAGATTAGGTAGGGAGAAACTAGAGGCAGGGACAGAAGAGCCAGGAAGCTTTCACAGTAGATTAGATACAAGGAGATGTGGACCAAAATGAGGATGGTAGCAGAAGACTAGAAAAGGATATTGCAAAGAAAAATCATCAGGATTTAGTGACTGAAAGCAAGGAGACAAGCCTAACTGTATTCATTTTTACCTCCAGCAAATAAATGGGAGTTGGAGACAGCAGAGGAAAGTGTAGGGTCACCTTAGTAAGGACACAGCACACAAGAGGCACTCAAATGTTTTCTCAAGCATCAGTTTCAGGATTGGACAAGAAGACCCTTAAGGTCCCTCCAACGCTGAGATTCTGTGGTATATGCAAATGCTCAAAACTGTTGGGGAACAAGGCATTCTCAGATATGGAAGAAAGAGAAAAGGAAGAATTGTTATCCTCCCACTGGCAGGCGCTTTCTGAGAAAGGTTAATATTGAGTCACAAGGCCCCCACCAGTGAATGAAAGGAGGTGGAGAGCAAGAGGAACAAAAATACCAAACTAAAAATTTCAGTAAGTGCTTACAAATCTTTGCAAACTTCATAAGTTGTTTCCTCCCAAATCCTGTGAGTTAAGTAGGGCAGGTATTACCAGCTCTATTTTTATATAGGAATAAACACAGCAAGATTAAGTGACCTGTCCAAGTTCATAAAATCAATGAATGGGAAAGCAGTGATGAAGACTGTCCTGATTGCTGCCAGCCCAGTGCACTTGACACTGAACTGCATTGTTCTTCCCTGGTATAGACCCTATGCACCCAGAAGTTATGTGTGCACATGACCAAATAGGGGATGCACGAGCAAAGGCAGCAATATCTCAGATAGTTATTAATACTTCATGATTCCTGGAGCCGAGTATTTGGTTTCCATATTCACTCAGTCCTTGACCCGTCATTTGCGTTTATTCGCAGCAGCCGGGAAAGTAGAGTTAGTGAGCCGTTTAATGATATGGACACCTGTTTGCTAGGAACTTAAGGAAGCTCACTTGTCATGGGCGCGTAATACTGTCAATATTGTGCCCAAGTTTGTACTTCCTTCAAGTGAGAGTTCAAGAGTTCTGCTCTGTAAAATTATCCTACAGACCAGTATAAAAAAGAAGTGTGCTAACACTTGGTTCATCTCCATTTAAAGAAATGTTTGTTACTTGAGCTAGTTCCAAAGACAGCAATTTGAGAGCAGAAGAAAAAACAGGACAAAAATCAGGAATTGTAGGAAACTTGAAAATTTTTTTAGAATAGATATAGACCAAGAAGGAGGATAAAACCTATCAGTTTAAAAGACATTATTTAAATTCATAATTACTGATTTAGATCTCTGATGAATCCCTTATTATATGCTTTTTCTACATTTGAAAAAAATAACATGAGATTGTTAAGCAGCAGAGACTTCTTAAAAGCTTCTTTATTCCTCAGTAAGAAAGAACACTCAGCAAATGTAGGAACTGTTTTTTCTTTTTAGAACAGTACTCTTGATGCTGCTGAAATAAGACACTTGCCATAATTAACTATAATTTTAAATGAAGTTGTGTTGGAATTTAATAAAGCCAGTTAAATGCTAAAACCTGTGTTCAAGACAGATGACTGAAATTAATGAGTAAAATAATTAGCCAAGATTATATATTGTAAACAAGGAGTCCCCAAACATATTTTTTCTTCTCTGATCTTGTGGAATCAGTTGCAGAGGCACCCTCAAGGCTGAGTGCATTAATAACTTTCTTGGAGATGGGAACATTGGTAGGTAGAAAGGTAAGGAGTTTCATCTCTGACTTAGAATTTCAACATATCTTAGACTCCTCTGTGCTTTCTCTTTCCTGAATATCATCTATTGTGAATATCATCTACTTTCTTTGATTTACTTTTACTTTGAATGGAAAGCTCAATAGAGAGACAATATAAAACTTTAAAAAATCATATAAAGTACACTCAAGTTAGGACAAGTTAAAGTCCATGCAATAAAATTATTTTGTCCATGTTAGGTATTTGTAGTATTTGAACTCTCAAGTATATTTGTGAAAAGCATCCTCTGTAGGTAAGTTGAGGTTGGTCTGTTTTTTTTTTTCCTGACTTGAGTATATTTATATATAGATAGCCTTAACTTTATTTTACATAAATTTTTATAAATAATGTTTCCCAATCTGTTTTTTAGAATCCTAAAAAGAAAGAATATAGCAACAACAAGAAAAAGACTAAGACTGTGACAAAGACCCAACTGGGTAGGTTTACATTTTATTCTCAACTAGGTAGGTATATATATTATATGTTTTTATTTGATCATCACTGTTGAGTTCCCACAATGGACCTCGTTTGAAAGAACCTAACAAAATCTAGTACAAGGTAGTTGTTCAGTAAACATTTGATCTTTTTATTTTAAGATGCATTCTAGGTATTTCATGTACAGAATGTGGAGGTAACAAGAAGGATACTGTATAATTATTAGCTGTTTAGAGTTTACAGTATGTTTTGATTGGTGTTATTATGGAATTAGAACCTAAATCCAGAAATTAATAAGCTATTCAAGATTTTCTTCTTCAGTGATAGCTGTTATAATGATACCAATCAACAATCATCAACTTGAGTGCCATTGTTCCATGAAGAAAAGATTATGGAAGATCTTTTACTTGTGAGGGTATCCATATCAATGCAAGTATAATGGGGCAAATGCCTGAAGAAACCTGATCTTTTTCTCTTTTCCAAGTTCTGGTGTCCAATGTAATTCTAACCTAAACCTCTACTAAGAGAATCAAGATTCCAGCTTACACAGCTTTCTCTCCTCAACAGTTCTTGGGTCCATCAGGAACAGACTTCAAACCCCTCTAATCAATTTCATACTCTTTGCCTCTTGTTTGGAACTGTCCAAACCAGAAGCTAATATGTTACACATTTGAGTAGCATTCCTGTTCTAGGCTTTCTCCCCTAGAATAGGGTCAGAACTGAACCAGATGACAGCACCATCTGCTAGTCCATTTATGCATGGCATTCAGCCATTTTCCTGGCACAGGCAAGAGACTTCAGAAAAACAAGACATATTTTCTCCCTTATGGAAAAAGAGTTTTATTCCTTCTGCTGTACTATATCATTTAATGAGCATGAATTAAGAGAAGTTAAATAATAAGGCCTTGTAATTCAGAGAAATTTACTATGAAGTTGATTTCAGTTTCAGGTTTAACTGTTTTCCCTTCTACTTTTTCTTTTATTTTCAGGTTCTCTTGGTTATAAACTCTTCTCCATCTGGTGCTACAACAATGAGTGGGAAATCCCTGCTCTTAAAGGTCATTCTCTTGGGTGATGGTGGAGTTGGGAAAAGCTCGCTCATGAACCGTTATGTAACCAATAAATTTGACTCCCAGGCTTTTCACACCATAGGGGTAGAGTTCTTAAATCGAGATCTGGAGGTAGATGGACGTTTTGTAACTCTCCAGATCTGGGACACTGCAGGGCAGGAACGCTTCAAGAGCCTTAGGACACCCTTCTACAGGGGAGCAGACTGCTGCCTCTTGACTTTCAGCGTGGATGACCGGCAGAGCTTTGAGAACCTTGGTAATTGGCAGAAAGAATTCATCTACTACGCAGATGTGAAAGACCCTGAGCACTTCCCCTTTGTAGTTCTGGGTAACAAAGTAGACAAAGAGGATAGGCAAGTGACTACTGAGGAGGCACAGGCCTGGTGCATGGAGAATGGAGATTACCCTTATCTAGAAACAAGTGCCAAAGATGATACTAATGTGACAGTGGCCTTTGAAGAAGCTGTCAGGCAGGTGTTAGCTGTAGAGGAACAGCTGGAGCATTGCATGTTAGGTCACACTATTGACTTGAACAGTGGTTCCAAAGCAGGATCTTCATGCTGTTAAAAGTGGGAAGCCTTTTAAAAGTGTGCCCCAACTGGTCAGTGAGTAGTGTAAGAATAACTGTGCCCCTCTAAGACTGCACACACATACAAAAGGGTAAGAGATAAGGTTATGATTGTAAATCAGAGCCTTTCAAATTGAAGTTGTAGAGCGATTAAAAAAAAAAAAAAGCTTTATCAAGCCAAGTGTATTTTGCGTGATTTCTGCTATTTCCTTCTTGTGTGTTTCAGGACATTTCAGAAAGCTTTAGTTCTGAAAGATTTAGATATTTTTCAAATCACAGTTTAAACTTAGAACCCAGCCACATGAAGGAGTTAAAGAGCTACAGCTATCCCTTAAAGCATTCCATTAATCAACTAACAAATGTCACCATCAACTCTTGCCAAGCAGTTTCTGACATGTCTGCCAAAGGGGAAAAAAATAAGACTCTGAGTCGTATTACAATAAAGATTATAATGCAAACTAGGATGTCCTAAGCTTGAATTATAAAGAGGTTGTAATGATTAGGAATGCAAAAGTATAATGATGTACACTGCCTTGTTTAAATCCTTATGTACAGTTTGCTCCCATCTGAGCTTTTCAAAAAAATACCATCTCCATAAGAGATACACTAATGACACTGGAGATTTATTATACTCCTTGTGTTTGAAGTAACAGGGTCCTAGTGAATGGATTATGTTTAAATATGCCAACCACCCTTGCAAGTAAAAGGTTGGTCTGCTTTCACTTCATAAGTCTACTTTTGCTGCACAGGGATGTTGCTTCTCTGACAACCTCTTATTAATTTAGCAATGCTGCTTAGTATATGGCTTTGGATGCAGTGCACTCTGCTCATAATTTTGATGGTCCTTTGGTCCACCATACTGTGCTCTCAGAGAAGCCTTCAGAACAGGTTGGAGGATACTGGGCTTTTCTCCTAAGGTTCCGTAACTCGAATATTTATTGTAGAAGAAGGAACTGATTTCTTGTATGCACTGTATGTTGAGCTGGCCAAACTAGGACGTTGAAAGTAACAAGAGAACATACTTTAACCCAGCATTAGAATGAACTTATGAGAGTTGTCCAACAATAGAATGGACTGCCTTAATAGTGAAGCCCCTTCCAGTGAAAATATTCAAGATGCTGGATGACCATCTGTTAAAATATCATAAAAATAATTTCTGTACTGGCTAGATGTTTGGTTTAAGGTCCCTTCCAGCTCTGAGTTCTAGGAATCTACGAGCTACAAACTACGTTTCAGTGCCATGTTATAGTTAGATATATCTTAAGACAACAGCTAAGACTATGGAAAGGGACTTTAAAATTTCTCAAACTACTCTGGGATCAGCATTTAACAGCAACTACATAGCTCTCTCTTTTGCTTTTGCACTATGGCAGGAAAAATTCTTGAGCTCTGAGTAATCATTATGTGCCCAATGTAAACAACCTGAAGATACCATATTAAAATACAAAAACAGTTTGTCAAATTTTGATTACCATGACTGCCAGCTATATACTATATTATGAATATGCAGCTAGTTCTTGTCAGTTGATATATTTGTCCTGCATAGCTTTTAATCTATACTTTTACAACATCTATGATAAAAATAGTGACCCAAGGTAGTGAGAGACAGTTAGAAATGACCCCAAAAAGAGACCTAGGTTGGGAAGGGGGCAGGAGCTTTCACAGGAATATAGCCTAGAACTCTCCATTGTAGCCACATATGGAATCAGCCTTACATGTGGGACCTTATGTGCTTTAAGAGCTCTGGGACTTTTTGGCCACATTGATAAGTGGAAGATGATATTTTAACCCAGTAATGCTCAATATTTCCAATTTAAATATAGTCCAGACCCCATTGTCCAACTAATTTTGATGCCAGAAGTCAAAGCCAGAACTGGGACCCCACAGCTCTTAAGTATTGGTCTCTATCCTGCCTATGCCTATAGCCAGCCACACTGGTTTCCAAGTTCTATGATCATTTTGCTACAATCATGTTAGGGTGAAAATATGTATGTCGGAACTATTAAATGCTAATTGTTTTTAAGTGCATGAGACCTGGGGCCTTCTCTTTCTACTTGCACTCTGCTTATAATAGTTTCTATTTGTAGATCTCAGGCCTTCATAAAGACCTCCATCCACTCACAAAAGTACTTGTCACTATTAGAATGGCATGTGATCATTTAAGTAAAAACAATTACTTAGGTATCCCATTCATAGGCCTCCTGTCCATACAAGACAAGTGTTAAGTCATTTGAAGCCCCTTTCCTCTTAGCCATACCAATTTTTTTTTCTGCCATATCACTACACAATATCTTAATGAAAGCACTTAATATTCAGTGACAAAAAATAGTGGCATTTTGGTGAGTAATACTCAGTGGGTTGTGGACATATAGTTTGGGTAAAGTTAAAAAAAACACCAAAGGCTGAAATCTGTGAGTACAAGAAACTGTGCATATAGGCTTAGAAATTGTTTACTCTAGAATGTGCAGTGCAATATTTTCAGTAGGTGTTTTTTTTTTTTAATGAACACTAGATTTTTTGGAACAAGATATTTCTAATTGGAACTATATTGTTTTTCAATGGTCCATTAAAACATCATACAGAATATCTATTTAATTTATTTTCATGTGTTGGGCTAACATTCAGGGGGCCTCAGATTCCATATGTCTTCAGTGGATTGATGAATTTCAGGTTAATTTGTGCCTGCCTCAGCCATCTCTACTTTACCCTGAGGTATTCCACAATCCTCTTGTTGCAGGTGCTGCTAAAAACTCAAAATTGTGTATCAGATATTTTGTTTCAACTGTAAAAATATCATCTGTGTTAAAGTGAATAAAAAGTGCATTTTGAATAACCAGTATACAATGTTTGTGCTTCTTTTCTCCCTTTCCCTTTTTGAGCAACTGGTGGGTGTGACAGAGAGTATTTATCAATCAAGTCACTCTTTCAGGCTGCCCTACATGTGGCTCTGGATCATTTTTTCACATGGTACTCCAAGCAGCCACTACCTACTGATCAGACAGATACCATTCTACTGATTGGGAAACAAACTCAAAAGATTAAGGTGGGGAAGTTCCTTTTATTTTATGCCATTTTTTAAATACATGAAGAGTATTGGAACTAGAACTTGGATCTTGACTCTCCACTTTATATCTTCATTATAATTTAAAACAAAATTAGACCATCACAAAATATAAACAGAATATACATATTCCCTTCATTTTCTTGACTGGAATACTGTCCAGATCTTAGGAAAACATGAAAATATAGGCAAAACAAATCAGAAAGCAAAGGATAATTTTGTTAAATATTCTGTTCTGTTGCTTCTCACATATTGGACTTTAAAGAGACTTGGATTAGCATCAAACGGCTTGAATATACAGTACGTAGTGGTGACTTTTAAATTA
The DNA here is from genome assembly GCF_028023285.1 of Balaenoptera ricei. Classification (NCBI taxonomy): domain Eukaryota; kingdom Metazoa; phylum Chordata; class Mammalia; order Artiodactyla; family Balaenopteridae; genus Balaenoptera; species Balaenoptera ricei. Next base: position 94,048,499 of record NC_082660.1, on the reverse strand, counting down.
CAGACACAAGTCTCTCCACAGCACATAATTACATTACAGTGATTCCATCTGTCACAGATTTAGCCCTCTTCTCCCCTCCCTCTATTTTTGCCTATTGGAACTTTGGGCAGTCGAAATCACAGCGGGTAAAAAACAGATTTTTTTTGCCACATGTACTGCTTCCATCGCTAAGGATAATCATTTAACAAGTTATCAGACCAACCTCAACTACAGCACCCGAAATCCTTTTGATTAGGCTATAATGATGTAACTTTTAGGCTAAAAGGTCATAGATTTATAAGCTCTTAAAAAGGATTTGCTCAGCCAAAACTGATACTTTAAAAGCAGAAAACTAACTTTCTGTCTTTGCAGGTTTTCTACCTGATTCATAGCCCAGTAGGAAATCTCTTTCTCTTTATGTCTCAAGAAATGGTATAGTGGGAGGCAGGGGCGGGATTGAATGAAGGCAGTCAAAAAGTTCAAACTTCCAGTTATAAGATAAATAAGTCCTAGGGATGTAATATATAGCATGAGAAATATAATTAACTCTGATGTATGTTATATATGAAAGCTATAAAGAGAGCAAATCCTAAGAATGAGAGAGAGAGAGAGAGAGAAAGAGAAAGAAAGGAAAGAAGAAAGAAAGAAAAAGAAAGAAGGAAAGGAAGAGAGAAAGAAAGGAAGGAAGGAAAAGAAATAGTATAGATTCTCATATTTTGGAAATAGTTTGGCTATGGTTCTTCCAGGAAGTGGAAGGTGTGGAATAGATGGTTTCTCCTCAATTCTATAATTAAATTTTTAAAACACACTGGAAAAATTGAAGCACCAATCTGAGTAATTTCAGGCTGGGAGTGGCATCTCTACTTTCATTTGAATTACCTGTAGTAGTTCTAAGTGCAATATATATATATTTTTACCTCGGTGATCCAGATAATCATTTCACTTTTTTACCTCCTTGCTATGGAGATGTAGGATTCATTACCGCAGAGTGCTTTTCTTACACTTGATTTTAGGGCAGATAAACTGATACATTTTTTGATAAAATATTCATATATGTGTATGTTTTTTTCCAAACTGGTCTCTTTTTTCCCCCAGCTTTATTGAGGTATGATTGACAAATAAGAGTTGTATATATTTAAGGTGTTCAACTTGATGATTTGATACATGTATACACTGTGAAATAATCACCACAATCAAGCTAATTAATATATCCATCACCATTCAGAGTTACCTTTTTTTTTTGCTGTCTTTTTAATTTCCTCAAGTTAAAATCACCAATAAAGCCTCCATTCTTTACTCTTTTCTCTTTAGGAGAAGGAAAGGATAATGATAGAAACTAGGCATAAAGAATGAAAGTAAAGTTATTAAATTATTAAATGTCCCCTTATTGGTATGTTTGCAAAAACTGGTAAGCAAAGATCTGGCTTTTATTTTGCTGATGGAGGTGGTGATGTTTGTGTGAGGATTGGTGAGGGCTTTTTTTTTTTTTTGGAGGGGGTTGAAGGTTTATTTAGTGCTTTCCCAGCTAGAATAAGCATCTTCGAGGCTCAAGATGTAAAGGAATTATCACCTTTAGTCATATAGGAACTGCTGCAATGATCTGTGTGTCTTCATAAATCACTTTGTCTTCTCCAAGGCAACACAGAGAATTTTGGTTCAGCCATATTTAAGTGCATTTTTAAATGGTGGGTTCTGTGAGTACAAGTAAGTGTATTTTTGAGCAATCTGTGAATTCCTTTCATGCTTTATGAATTATGGGTAAATGTGTAATGTGTAATGAGTCTTACCATAGCACTCCTGAATTTTAGCCAGACATGCCAAGCTGTGCTTCTTCTACTTAATTGATTGATGGAAAGGACTTCAGAAACGTTGCCTTGATGAAAGAAACGCTAGCTGTATTGATTAGAGTTAAAATACAAATCATGCCTTCCTGTGGTGCATTCGTGAAGAAGCAAGAGACAGGCTCATCTCTTCTCTTTTCTCTTTCATTGTTCTTGGCTGCCGTAGAAACAGCCAAGGGTGTGTCCTGTAATATATTGTTCAATATGGAGTCTAATGAACAAGTATTGGTATAACCTTTGAATTGTCTCTTTTTCCATTTCTTCCCAACAGGAAAACAGTGTCACCAGTAAACACTTTAAAACTTTGTCTTTATTTTTTTCTGATTACAAAAGTTATACACACCTGTGGTAAAAAAAAACAGAAAGGACAAAAGAAACAGAAAAACAAGACAAAGAAAATAAAAGTTTTCTGTAATCCTATTATCCTGAGGTAACCATATTTTTTTAATATTACTTTTTAGTGTGGTTATGTGTGTGTTTTAATATATTTATGTAATAAAGAAAATTGATGTCATATTGCACATACTGACTGTAATCTTTTTCACTTAACATACATGACACTTTAAGTCATTATATATTCTTCTAGGGATTATATTTAACACTTGCAAAATAGTCTATTGAAGGATTTACCATAATAAATGTAATCAGGGACTTCCCTGGTGGTACAGTGGTTAAGAATCTGCCTGCCAATACAGGGGACACAGGTTTGATCCCTAGTCTGGGAAGATCCCACATGCCGCAGCTAAGCTAGTGCGCCACAACTACTGGGCCTGTGCTCTAGAGCCTGCAAGCCACAACTACTAAGCCCACACGCCTAGAGCCTGTGCTCTGCAACAAGAGAAACCACAGCAATGAGAAGCCCACACACCACAATGAAGAGTAGCCCCCACTCACTGCAACTAGAGAAAGCCCGCACACAGCAACGAAGACCCAACACAGCCAAAAATAAATAAATAAAAAATAAATAAATTTTTAAAATATATATATGTAATCAAACACTTATTGCTAGACATTTAGGTAGTTTTCCAACAGTCTCCTTTTTATAAAATAAAGCAGCAGTGCACGTCCCTAATATTTATCTTAATTCACATCTCTATTTCCTATAAGTAAAATTTCTGGGCCAAAGAGTATGAATATTTTTATGGCTTTTAATATATATTAGCAGATTGCCCTCTAGAAGAAAGTTGTCCCAAGTTACATCAATGAGAGCCGAATAAGAGAAGGCCTATTTCTCTAAACAATCTCTCATGGAATATTATCGTCACAAACCACATTTGCCTAATTTGATGAATGAAAAATAATCTTATGTTTTGATTTGCATTTCTTTCATTCTTTGATAGTAAATAGTTGTTCATGTATTTATTTATTGACTATTTTTATTTTTTCTTGAGTAAATAGCCCATTCTAGTCCTGAGCCCATTTGGGATGAGGAACATTCATTTTTGTTTCTTATTGATTTCTAGAAACTCCTTTTTTATATAAATATTATGGGCATTAACCTTTCATCTTATCTGTATTGCTGGTTTTCTGCAGTCCTCTCCCATATCTCTTTCCTTTTAATTTTGTTTATGATATTTTTAAAACCACTGACAGACTATTGAAAGGGTTGTGTTCTAATAAAATAGAAAACCAGGATGGTGGGGGAGAGAGAAATGCCTACTTGATCTGTCCTTTTTTCCTGACCACATTTGAGACTGTAATTATTTTTGTTTAGAAAGGTTATGAGTCTAAGCTTGTGCCACCATGATAAAAAAATGATAGAAAGCAAAATATTCATTCACTCTTCTTTATCTGCATGATGTCAAATGGCTGGTTTGATTTGGGTTTATTGCTGTTATTTTAATGAAGATTATTCTGAAATCTTACATGAATACAGAGATAGTAACAGTTCAGCTTTCACCCACAAGGGGGCAAAGAAGACCAGTTAGTGTTCGGTGGTAGACTAAACACATGACTGCAGACTGTTAAGAGCTGAAGAAGAGCCTAGAAATCATCCAGCTAGTCTACCTCTCCCTTATTTTATAGACGGGAAGACTGGAATCTGGAGGGGTGAAATGACTTGCTCATGGTTGCAGAGCTGGCCAGTCAAAGGGCTTAGTCCTAAACATTTTCCAGTTGACCATACTGTGATTTAGTTAAATTGACACACACTATAAACACATATATTTTTTCTGATTTTTAATATTTATTTTGCCTTTTGAAGTAAGAATTACATAACATTAACCATTTTAAAGTGTACAGTGCAGTAGCATTTAGTATATTCACACTGTTGTAATCATATACATTTTAATCTTCTGGGTTCAAATCCCAGTCCTGCCACTAAATAGATGCGTAACCTTAGGTTAATTGGGTAACCTTGCTGATCTTCAATTTCTTCAGCTTGTGTAGTGAGAAAATGTCTTCCATAACAGCTTGTTGTGAGGATTACCAGAAATAATATTCACAAGGGCATAGCAATGTTCTTGGCACAGAGTAGATGACAAATAAATTCTTTCTTTCCTTCAAGATATTAATCAGCTACTCCCCATCTAGTATTAATATATTTATTTCACATTAAGAATAAAAACAGATTCCAGGGTAGATTTTTTTCTCTTCTCATCACTATTACTGCATTATTTATACTGAACTTTAAATGTGCTCAGAGGTTAAAAATGACTTCAAAAAACTTTACAACATAGGTTCTTGTGACATAATTGGCAAAGGATTGCAGTATTTAATAGATGCAAAGACCCTCTTTAAGAAAAACAAGTTTCTTAGAGGAATTTTGAAAACTGGAAAAAGATTCTGGTGAGGTGTGGAAAGCATGGTAATGTGTGTGCTACTTTGGGTCAAATTTTGGAACTGACTCTAAGGTAATACGATCCAGTTCCCTTTTTATAGATAATAAAACTGAGGAATAGAGAAATTAAGCAAATTCCTGAAGGCCACACCACTAGCCAGTGACAGATCAGGCCTTAGAACTCTTATCTCCTACTTCTCACTCCAGTGCTATTTTCTGTACAACTCACTGTCTGGGGCCAGGATTTTTTTCATTTTTTCCCCAGCATTATTGAGATATAACTGACATATAACATTGTGTAAGTTTAAGGTATACATGATGACTTGATACACATATATATTGTGAAAGTTTTGCTAACAATAAAGTTAGTGAACACATCCTTCACATTATATAATTACCATTTTGTTGTTGTTGTTGTTGTTGTTGTTGTTGTTATGGCGAGAACATGAAACTCTACCCTCTTAGCAACTTTCAAGTATACGACATAGCATTAAGTCTAGTCTCCATGTTGTACAATATATCCTTAGAATTTAGTCATCTGATGTAGTTTGAAAGATGCAGAAGAGATAGGGATAGGGAGGGAATGAAACTAGAGGGGCAAAGAAAGGAAAGGTGGGCAAGTTTCTAAGCAGAGCAGGATTTAGTCTTCACATAGTGGAAGAGGAAGAAGCCAACAGTAGCAAGCAGCTCTGGTCTGGGAGAAATTTCCTTAAGAGTCAGTCATGTCCTTACTATGCCTCCCAAGGAAATAACCCTAGGAACTACCAAGAAAGTGTGCCTCCCCACAGCATTTGCCTTATTGAACAAACAAAAGCTACTGAAAATTGTTGTTGAAATCAGAGCTGTCGGGTTTTGTTAGCATCCGAAGTCTTTAAAACTCTGACTAAAAATTACCCAAGTGACTAAAATCTAAGTGTCCCTAATAAACAGAGCAAGGAAAGAGGTACCTGACAGAGAGGTTCAAAAAAATCCTGTTCTTCAGCCCCACATTTTCCCTCCTTTATTTTATGTAGGTACAATAAGAAAAAAAGGTACTGGCAATCAATTGTGAAAATTGCTGTTAATTATGTACCTACCAGGTGTTAGCTTTTGTTATTAGCTATATCTCAGCCAAGTGAGTTTTCTGATCTGTAGTGTTATTCTTTTTTATATATATAAATTTATTTATTTTATTTTTGGTTGAGTTGGGTCTTCGTTGCCGCGTGCAGGCTTTCTTTAGTTGTGGCGAGCAAGGGTTACTCTTCATTGTGGTGCTCGGGCTTCTCTTGTTGCGGAGCACAGACTCTAGGCACGCGGACTTCAGTAGTTGTGGCTCGCGGGCTTAGTTGCTCTGCAGCATGTGGGATCTTCCCGGACCAGGGCTCGAACCCATGACCCCTGCATTGGCAGGTGGATCCTTAACCACTGCACCACCAGGGAAGCCCTTGTAGTGTTATTCTTTAGTTTGTCATGGCTCTTTGTTTTAATAAAAAAAACTTGTGACATAATAAATTGAGCTGAAGAATTATTATCTCTGCATGATGCACTTTTTTTTTTTCTAGAATACTTCTTTAGTTACAGTAATAAAAGCTGATTTATCTGACATTCTGGCAGAGATTTTTGTTATCTGGTATTTCCATACTTCAATATTATTATTATTATTTTTTAAAGTCTACCTATTTATATTAGGATGCACTCTTTATTTATTTATTTATTTATTTATTTATTTATTTATTATTTATGGCTGTGTTGGGTCTTTGTTTCTGTGCGAGGGCCCTCTCCAGTTGCGGCAAGTGGGGGTCACTCCTCATCGCAGTGCGCAGGCCTCTCACTATCGCGGCCTCTCCTGCTGCGTAGCACAGGCTCCAGACGCGCAGGCTCAGCAGTTGTGACCCACGGGCCCAGCTGCTCCGCGGCATGTGGGATCCTCCCAGACCAGGGCTCGAACCCGTGAGCCCTGCATTAGCAGGCAGACTCTCAACCACTGCGCCACCAGGGGAGCCCCCATACTTCAATATTATAATGAGAATTAATGTCTGTAATGATGACCCATAGACATTGTAAGAGGCTAAATTACTTATTGGATCATCAAAGAAAAAATAAGGAATATTACGGTTTGGTCTATTCTGTAGTATGGAAAACAGGTATTCCATATATGATGTATATGGGTATGGTGTGTATGGTAACATAAACCATAATACTCTACTTACCTGAAATGGAGAGTTCATTTTCTTTCCTTCTCCCTTTCACCTTTATTCCACAGAATTCTAGCTCAAGAATGGTAGGTTATTTCTTCCCAATTTCACCAAATGCCTGCCAAGTGGTCATAGAATCAATGCTGAATTACTACAAGAGACAAGAAACGTAACCATTTTACAAATGCAGGTGATTACATCTTTGCAAAAATGGCACACACTTCCTTATATGGAGACCTCTTATGACTTCCACTGACTGGTCCTAGGGCTATTCAAAACAAGTGTTTTACATGACACAGACCTCCCAATATTTGAAAACAGCTCTATTTTTATGACTTGAAATATCCCCAGGTCCCTAAGTAAAATATGATATGTTTTAAATTCCTCATTTTCATAGTAATAAATAATTTTTTGTCCAGTGTCTACCCCGCACCAGGCACTATTGGAGATGAAGAGGGTAAATGGGAAGAAGCAGGAGCAGAATTTGACGCAGACACAAAAGCACAAAGAACCATTTAATCCCTACTAAAGAATGTGGATGTATTTTGAAAGTAATAGGCAATAAAAGAAGAGGTTCTAAGAAAAGAGGTAGGAAGCTCAGGTTTGTGTTATAGAATGATTCCTCCAGTGATGTGGTGGGAGTGGGGGTGAGCAGCACAGACACAGGTGACCAGTGACAATAACAATAGACATGCCAGTTACTCCAAGAATATCCCACAGAGCAGCAGACCACCTATAACAGAACCACCTGGAGACCTTGTTAAAAACACAAATTCTTGAGCCCGCCCTGATCTGCTAAATCCAAGTCTCTGGGGGGCTGTGCAGCCCAGGCATCTACCTGTTATCAAGTTTTCTCTCGGACTCTCATGCCCATGGTCTGAGAGCTAGGTGTTGAAAAGCCTCGGCGGCAGCAGTCAGAGTCTGTTTGTCAAGTGAAAGCCAACAGGCATCCAGACCCCAGAGTCTGACCCACAAAGGCAGAATGCTAGGAAACACCCTGACCCGGGGCAGGGACACACCTGGCCCTGCTGCACCCTCTCCCCTCACTCATTGCCTGGCTGGTACCTTCTCTCCCTCGGGGTCAGGCCTAAGCATCACCTCCTTGGACTTCTTTCCTGGCTTCCTACTCCATCTTACACGTGTTCACAACACCTCTCTATTTATTTCTTGGTGTTTCTCACAATTTGTAATCTCACATCCATGTGTGTGGCTCCTCCTAAGTCCCCCCCACCACTAGACTGTAAGCTCCCCGAGGCCCAGGCCTGTGTTGTTCTCACTGCTGAGCTCCCACAGCACCTAGTGCAGGGCCAGGCACAGATACGTGGCAGCTACATATTTGGGGATGAATGCATGCATCAGTGGATGGATGGATGGATGGGTGGGTGGGTGGATGGGGAGGCACTGCTGGCAGCCCCTGCTTGGACGGCAGTGCTGAGTGGCAATCTTCCGTGGAGTCAGTCCTGGCTGCTCTGTCAGCGAGGTTGCCTACAACACCTTTAATGGGCTTGAAGGTGACAGGACCCAGGGCCCTTCTCTGAAGGTTCCTGGCTCTTGGCAGCATCCTCGGTCACTCCCCAAATGGAAAGCAAACAGAAGCCAAGGCAGCCAGGTCTGGGGTAAGAGGCCAAGGGAAGCAGCCCATTTCTGGCTGGTTGGTTGGGTACCCGGAGGCCAGCGGAGGAGAGGCCTGGGACTTGCTGCCCTCTTGCCCTGGCCCTGGCCTCCCTGGCTGTGGCTCCCCCAGGGTGGGCACAGAGCGGGGCAGAATTTACCACCCCAAAATACGTCTCTTTGGCCTAAGGATTATCTTAGGCTGATTATATCTGAGAAACAGCAGACCAGAAAAAGCTCTGAAAACCTAGTAGAAGTTACTCTTTTGTAAGAGACATTTACATTTATAAGGGAAATCTCCATTTGGAAGGGAGTCTCTCTTTCTGTACCAGGAACACAGAGAAGGATGACCAAATGTCTAGAAACTCTTATCAATGGAGAAGGCAACAACTTAAATATGCATAACACTCTTACCCTTGTTCAATGAGCTTTTCCTGAAAATCTCCCATGACTGGCTCTTCCCCGCCCCCTCATCATCTTCTTTTGTTTTTAGCTGGAGATGGTATTTAAGTTGGTGGCTTGGACCATTTCGGGGTGTCGCTCAATTTTCCTGGGTCTCTCTCGTAAATACAGGAGGTATATAGGTTTCTAAGCGTCTGTTTGTTTTTCTCCTGTTAATCTGTCTTTTATTACAGGGTGGGGGTGGTCTCAGCCAAGAACCCAGAAGGATAGAGGGAAATCATGTTTCCTCCCCCACAGCCCTTGCTCTGTCCTATTCAGAGTTGTGGGCAAACGTCCTGTAAGCCCGGGAGCACTGGTCTCCATGGCAGTGTTCCCCAGGATGCCTCGAAAGTGAGGAGCCCCCGCGAGCGTCTGCAGGACATCACACGGGGAGTGCACCCATAGGGACATATGCTGCGTGTTCTGAAGGGCTGGCCCAGGCAACTTGCAAACCACATGTTCTCATCACTAGAATGTCGTGCTCCTTCTGGAATGAAAAGCCAGGTCCCAGGGACTTGAACAGATCAAACTCTGGAGAACGAGGACCTCTGATGAGATGCACATAGCTACCGTCTACTGAGTGTCTCTCAAGGCTGTGTGCTGACTGCTGTACAGTTTGCAGCGATCTTTTGAGGTGGGCACTACTGTTGTTCCTGTTTTACAGATGAAAAGACTGAGGCTTTGTCGGGCCAAGCAGGTTTGTTACTGTCACGTACCTCGGAAGAGACAGAGCTGAGATGTGAACCTGGGCAGCCTGGTCCCAGGGCCCATGCCCTGAATCGCCGCACCGTCTGTATTGCCTCCCTTGTCCAAGTGAAAACTCAGGCACAGAGAAGCCAAGCGGTGTGCCCAGGGTCACACAGCTGGCTAATGGCAGAGCTGGAACCAGAAATTCGGTCTCGTCTCCCCACTCCGGCTCTCTACGCCACATGGCTCTGTCCCTCTAGGTACAATAGGGATGGACAACTTGTCCTACTTTACCCAGCCAAGCAGAGTCCTAACGGCAGAGACCGAGTTCTCTTCAATTCCGTGACAGTATTTCTTGACTGCTCAGCATTTGGACGTTCTAGGGCTGAGAAGCATGGTGGGTCAGGCTTTCTGTGTTTGTCCAAAGCTTTTGAGAAGGCTGACGCCCCAGACCACCACGCTGGTCACCCCACAGTGAAGAGCCTGCCTGTGCCCCATCACCCTCTCGAGTCCCCGGGTCTCAAGGACTCCGTCTCACAGGCCCTTTGGGGGAACCTCCCACGCCGGCCACTGTGTCTCTTCCTCCCCTTGGCTTTCTCTCTGGCTAGCTGTGTGGCCTGGGGCCCGGTGGGTCACCCCCACCCAGGGCTTTTAATGAGAAGTTTTGTCATGCTCAGGCAGCAAAGATGAATAATTCAGCGAAGGGAGCTCAGGAAATGTTATTCTTTCAGTCCCTTGACAGTGGGAGAGACAGAAAGGACTGCATCTTATTCTGGGAGGGATGGGGGAGAGGTGACAGCCCTATGGGAGAGGAGGGGGAGGAGAAAGAAGGCTGTACAGAAGTCACTAACAGTGTAGGCTTTCAGTAGAGTTTTAAACAGAGAAGTTACTGGAGATCAGAATTGCCTTTTTAAAGAGTCCTCTGACTCCAGTGAGGAGGGCGGATGGGATTGGGGGCTAGAATAGAGGCAGGAAGAGCAGAGAGGAGGCTACTGCAGTCATTCAGGTTTCAGTCGTAACAAAAGGAAAAAGGTAGAACGGACAGTACTAGGTGTGGTTCACGAAGGCAGAGTCTAGGATGATTCTTGGTTTCTGAGCACTGACCTCAGAGAAAACTCTAATTTGTTAACTTCTCTCTTAAAATGTGTCATTTTAGGTGTGTTTGGCGCACCACAGAGTAAATTTTGACCATCAGCTACTTTCCTCACCAGCATGGGATCTAGTGACAGCCTATGTCCTGGCACATAGAGGGAAGGCGGGGCAAGCTTTGGGTGGTAAGGGGTCCTCCACCTTCAAACTATTCCTCTCCCAGGAACTTCATTGCTGTGGGATTTTCTTGAGAAAATCAACTCCTGCTACTTCAACCTAAACTTACATTACCTTTCTTTGCAGTTACACCAAGCTTTCTTCTTGCCTTCCTCCTTTCTTTTCTTTCCTTTTCCCTTCCTCAAATAGTTATTGCCAGGCACTTGGCTAGGCACAAGGAGCTCATTATTCATTATACCTCCTAGGTGGCTTTCTCATGTGGTACTGATCAACCTTGTACCCTCATCTTGTATTAATTCAATTCACTAGAGGAGATAGGGATAGGAGGCTATTACTATATTCAACGTATGGCACTTAATGCTGTGGGAATACACTTACCCCTGCTAAATTGCATCTTGTTAGACTCAGCCCATGGTCACAATTTGTTAAGACGATTTCTTTTCCTAATTCTAGCAGCCAGTATATTTGCTATCACTCTCAATTCTTGTCATCCTCAGATTTAATATGCAAGCCTTTTATTTTTTTACCTTAGTCATTGATCAAAATTTTGAACAGGACATGCTGAAGGACAGAGCCTTTCAGGTTGACATAAACCTGCTAACCTGCTAATTAGCACTTTTATGATACAATCACTCAACTTATTACAAACCCATCTAAGTATATCATCCAAAAGCCAGTATTTTTTCCATCTTATCTGCAAGACTATCATGAGGAGTCCCAGTTAAATTTCTTCTTGAAATCTGGATATATTCTCCTATTACTTTGACATAGATGGTAGCTGAGCAACCTTCAAGAATCTATCCAATATATGCATCTAACAACAGAGCCCCAAAATACATGATGCAAAAAACTGACAGAATTGAAGGAAGAAATAAACAATTTAACAATAATCACAGAGGACTTCAATACTTGACTTCCAACAATAGATAGAACAACTAGACAAGTGATCAGTAAAGAAATAGAAAACTGGAACAACACTATAGACCAAGTAGACCTAACAAGCATCTATAGAAAACTTGATCCAAAACAGCAGAATACATATTCTTCTCCAGTGCACAAGGAACATTTTTCAGGATAGGTCATATGTTACACAATTACAGAAAAGTCTCAATAAATTTAAAAGGATTGGAATTATGCAAAGAATGTTTCTCTGACCACAGCAGAATGAAATTAGAAATCAACAACAGAAGGAAATTTGGGAAATTCACAAAGATGTGGAAATTAAATACTACTCACCTAAATAACCAATAGATAAAAGGAGAAATCACAGGAAAATTAGAAAATACTTCAAGATGAGTGAAAATGAAAGTATGACATGCCTGAACTTAGGGAATACAGTAAAAGCAGTGCTTAGAGGGAAATTTATAGCTGTAAACACCTATATTAAAAGAAGCAAGCTCTCAAATCAGTAGCTTAACTTTCACCTTAAGAAACCAGAAAGAGTAAATGAAAAACAAAACAACTAAAAGAAAGGAAATAACAAAGATTAGAGTGTAAATAAATGAAATTGAGAATAGGAAAACAACAAAATCAATGAAATCAAAAAGTTGGTTCTTTGAAAAGATCGAAAAATCTGACCAAACTTTAGGTACACTGACCAGGAATAAAAGAGCAAAGGCTCAATTTATTAAAATCCAGAACCAAACATAGTCTTATAGAAATTTTTAAAAGATTATAGAGGAAACTATGACCAACTCTAAGTCAATAATTTATATGTGACGGACACATTTCTAGAAAGGCACACACTGCTGAAACCGACTCAGGAATAGAAAATCTGAATAAATCTATAACAGGCAAAGAGATTGAATTAATAATCAAAAACCTTCCCACAAAGAAAAGCCCAGGACCAGATGGCTGCACTAATGAATTCCACTAAACTTTGAAAAAGGATTAACACCAATCATTCACAAATTATCCTCAAAATAGAGGAGGAAGGGACACTTCCCAACTCATTCTATGAGACCTGTATTATTACCCTGATACCAAAGTCAGATAAAGACATCATGAGAAGAGAAAATACAGACCAATAACCGTTATAAATATAGAAGAAAACAACCTCAACAAAATACCAGCAAACTGAGTCAAGCAACATATAAAAATGATTATATGCCAACTGGGATTTATCTCAGGAATGCCAGGCTGGTTCAACGTACAAAAAACAATCATTGTGGTACACTACATTAATAAAATAAAGTAAAAAAGACACATGATCACTTTAATAGATGACAAAATTGAACACTCTTTTATGATAAAACACACACACACACGTGCACACACACAACAAACTTGGAATATCAGGGAACTTCCTCAACCTGATAAAAGGCATCTGTGAAAAATCTACAGCTAACATCATGCCTAAAGAGGAAAGACTGAATGCTTTCCCCCTGTGATCAGGAATAAGACAAGATGTTCTCTCTCTCCACTTTTATGCATTACGGTAATGGAAGTTCTAACCAAGGCAATTAGGCAAGAACTAGAAACAGAAGTCTTCCACATTGGAAAAGAAGAATTAATATTAACTCTATTCACAGATGATATAATATTATATATTTAAAATTTTACAGAAAGCCCAAAAAACTATTAGAGTTAACGAAGTCCAACAAAGTTGCAAGTTACAAGATCAACACACAAAAATCAGTTGTATTTCCACATACTAGCAGTGAACAACCCAAAAAGGAAATTAAGACAATTTCATTTATAATAGCATCAAAAAGAATAAAATGCTAAGAAAAAAATTTGACAAGAAAGTCCAAGACTTGTACACTGAAAAATACAAAACGTCATTGAAAGAAATTAAAGACATCCTGTGTTCATGAATTGGAAGACTTAATATCGTTAAGATGGCAATACTTCCCAAATTGATCTACAGAATCAACACAATCCCAGCAAAATCCCAGCTGGCTTCTTTGCAAAGATTGACAAGTTGGTGCTGCAATTGATATGGAAGTACACAGGACGCAGAATAACTAACTTGAAAAAGGAGAACAAAGTTGGATGACTCATACTCCCAAATTTCAAAACTTACTACAGGGACTTCCCTGGTGGCACAGTGGATAAGACTCTGCGCTCCCAGTGCAGGGGGCCCGGGTTTGATCCCTGGTCAGGGAACTAGATCCCACATGCAACTAAGAGTTCCCATGCCACAACTAAGGAGATGGTGAGCTGCAACTAAGGAGCCCACCAGCTGCAACTAAGACCTGGCACAACCAAATAAATAAATATAAAAAAAAAACTTACTACAAAGCTATAGTAATCAAGACAGTGTGATAATGACATAACAATAGATGTATAGATCAATGGGATAGAATTGAGAGCCCAGAAATAAATCCTTACATTTGAGGTCAATTGGTTTTCAAGAGGGGTGCCAGGATAATTTAATAGGGAAAGAATGGTCTTTTCAACAAATGGTGCTGGGACAACTGGATATCCACATAGAAAAGAATGGAGTTGCACCCATCTGCCTCACACAATATACAAAAATTAATTCAAAATGGATCATAGACCTAAACATAAGAGTTAAAACTATAAAACTCTTACGAGGAAACATAGGTGAAAATCTGTGACCTTGGATTATACCATGGATTCTTAGATATGATAACAAAATCAAGAGCAACAAAGGAAAAAATAAATCAGAATTCTTCAAAATTAAATACTTTTTTACTTCAAAACTACCATCAAGAAAGTGAAAAGGCAACTCAGAATGGGAGAAAATATTTGAAAATCATGTATGTGATAAGGGATTTGTAGTTAGAATATATAAAGTACTCTTACAACTCCATAATAAAAAGACAATCCCAAATAATCCAATTTAAAAATGGGCAAAGGATCTGAATAGCTATTTCTCCAAAGATATGCAAATGGCCAATAAATATAACATACAATAGACATATGAAAAAATGCTCATTATTAGTCATCAGGGGAATTCAAATCAAACCATAATGAGATACCACATCACACCCACTAAGATAGCTATAATCAACAAATCGAATAATAACAAGTTTTGGCAAGGATGTGGAGAAATCAGAACATTGATACATTGCTATTGGGATTATAGAATGTTCCAGCCACTGCGGAAAACAATCTGGCAGTTCCTCAAAAAGTTAAATATAGCATTACCACATGATTCAGCAATTCTACTGCTAGGTATATACCCAAAAGAATTGAAAACATATGTTCTCACAAACACTTGCACAGTAATGTTTATTGCAGCATTAATCATACTAGCCAAAAAGTGGAAAAAACCCAAATATCTATTAACTGAAGAATGGATAAAATATGGTATATCCATACAATGGAATATATATTATTTGGTAATTGGATATATTACTTAGCAATTGGAAGATATTTTATTGGCCAAAAAAGAACAAAGTACTGATATATGCTACAACATAGATGAACTTCAAAAATATTATGCTAAGGGAAAGAAGCCAACCACAAACGACCACATATTGTATGATACTATTTATATGAACTATCAAGAATGGACAAATTTTTAGAGACAGAAAGTAGATTAGTGGTTGCCTGGGGCTGGAAGGCTGGGGGTGAGAGAATGGGAAGTGAGTGCTAAAGGGCATGGGATTTCTTTTGGGGCTGATGCAAATGTTCTAAAATTGATTGTGGTGATGGTTGCACAACTCTGTGAACACACTAACACTCAATGAATTGTACACTTTAAATGGGTCAGTTTTTTTTCTGTGGATTATATCTCCATAAAATTGTTAAAAAGTAATCTATCACACACTGGTAGCCTGGGGTATGAATTTATTTTCACATCTAACTGCAAAGAAAAGAAGAAGCAAAGAATAGCCTAGTCATTTCCCAGTAAAGCAAAGGCTGCATACATTACGGTTCATTCCTATACAGCCACCTACTAGATTTTACTTACCCTTGACATATATCAGACACTCTATATATCCAACCAGAAAAATTATAAGCATCCTCAAAAGCAAAGGATTCCATTTCAGGGCAACTATTTATTTGTTTAATTTGGATCTCGGGTGGCTGAGAATTGAGTTGATCATACTCCGCAGTTCTTAGTAAATTTTTGTCATCATTCTGGGCAAGGCCTCTCTTTCTCTCCCTGTCTCTCTATTTTTCCTTCTTCCATGATTCCTACCCCCATTTCCCTCTCCCACCCCAGGCATCCACCCTAATGTATTTAATAGTCTTTAAACATGCTGGCATCCCCTTAAATTATGTGCTAGTGCTTTATGTAGTACGTATTTTTTAGCTGTTTATTTTTTTTTATTTTTTATTTTATTGGAGTATAATTGCTTTACAATGGTATGTTAGTTTCTGCTTTATAACAAAGTGAATCAGTTATACATATACATATATCCCCATATCTCTTCCCTCTTGCGTCTTCCTCCCTCCCACCCTCCCTATCCCACCCCTCTAGGTGGTCACAAAGCACCGAGCTGATCTCCCAGGGGCTGGGGGTGGGGAGGGGGAAATGGGGAGGTGTTGGTCAGGCTACAGAGTTTCACTTATACAAAATAAATAAGTTCTGGAGATCTACTTTACAACATAGGGCCTATGATTAACAGTACTGGATTGTATACTTAAAATTTTGCTAGGAAGTTAGATCTTAGGTTAAGTGTTCTTACCGCAAAAGGAAAAACAAAGCAAAACAAAGGGGACAGAGGAAACTTCTGGAGGTGATGGCTAAGTTTATGGCATTGATAGTGATGATGGTTCCACAAGGTATACTTATTTCTAAACACATCAAGTTGTAATATATTAAATATCTACTTCTTTTTGTATGTCAGTCATACCTCAATAAAGTGGTTAAAAAATTCTTAGTTCCACCATTTATCAGCTTGTAACTTTGGGCAATGTACTTAACCTACATCTGTGCTTCAGTTTCTTCAACTTTATCATTGATAATAATAGTACTGACCTCTGAGTTGTTATGAAGCTTGCATGAGTTAATACCTGGAGAGCACTAAGAATAACACTGACACACAGCAGAAGTTATATGTGTTTGCTGTTATTATATTTCCAGGTTGTTATTCATATTACAGGATTGTCTGGCGAAGCAGGTAATTTATTTATACTCCAGTAGGGTGAACAGAGTGCAGAAAATAGCAAACAAATCTAGAGAGGTTCAGGCAGGTTTGCCAGTGGCCATTAGAAGGCCTGTCACCGTTTAACAGAAACAGGGTAACTGAGAAGGTGGCAGACCAACTGGTAAGGGCAACTCTGAGCCACACTCCTAGGAGGGACTAGAGTTATAAGTGACAGTTGTAGCGATCCAAAATGGGGACAATCCTACTATGTATGATGTACAAGGTGAGTACTCAGGCTGGGAGAATGGGATGCAGGAACGGAGGAAGGGCCATGAATATCAACATAGGGGTCACAGCAAAACCCACTCCTAGAGACATCATTGTACCCAACTGTAAGTCCAGGAAGGCAGAGGTGGAGCGAATGAGGCAGAGCCTATAACGGATCCACTCTCTCGGTAACCCTGTTTTAAAGCAATAATTTCCAGATATTTTAGAACTGAAAAGTATTACTTCTTTTATTTTAGTTTATTTCATCATCTTTTCCTGAAAATGTATGGCATATGCCTTTAAAAATTAAATTGCATTAAGATCTTTTTTATATCTTTTTTTGATACTCCTTGAAACAATTGCAGAACCCCAGGATGTGGAGAACAGCCCTGGGAATTAGCTCCCCTAGGCTCTTATTATGCGAAAGAGGGTAATGAACACTATAAAAGCCTTTCTAACCTGTGAAAGTAAAAGCTTTGGGCATGGAGCCATTTTAATTCAAATTTATATCTATTTCTAGAAGGGTTTGCCAAACAGGGTACATTCCAGGATGACGTATTAAAAATGACAAAGAGCCTGGAGTTCTTATTAGGGTTGGAGTATCAAATCTGCCCAGGTCTGGTTGAGAGATGTTACTTCACCATAGAACCCATGCCACATCTAAGCCCAGTCTTTTAAGGGTTTCTGTATTCTGGAGTTTGAAGTGGAGGCTGGGGGGAAAGAAACAGACCTAGAACTGTTTCTTTCTTCGTCCTTCAATCCTGACCACCCTGTGCACCTCCAGAGGGGAAAGAGAAAAACAAAGAGAACCCAACAAAGCAAGAGGCTGTTTTGGAATGGTTTCAACAACTCAGAAATGGAGTAAATTACTAAAGTGCTCGAATGTGCTCCAGAAAAACATCCAAAACACAACAACATCAGTAATCGTAATGAATTTACCTTACTCCACCACTCAAATAAAGCACAGCCGTTTTTGATACAGAGATTGCAGAGAAATGTCTCCACTGTAGTCTTCTGGATAAATGTAGTATAATGAATGACACCCACAAAAACATGCCCATAGAAAACCTAGTCACTGTTGTAAAGGACTGCTTTTTAAAAATGCCGCTTAATATAGTTCACTGACATCACAAAGCGGAGCAATTCACTAAAAGTAATTCTGTGGGGGCCAATATGAAATGATTCAAGTATATTGTCACCTCTTGGTCTGGTTTAAATCACAAAGAGATTTTAGACTCTAGACTGAACCAGTTCTCAAAGTTTTGCTTGTCTGTCCACAAGCAGGTGGGGTAGAAAATGGCAGCATTTATGCAAGGAGTCACCATATCCTTCTGAACACCAAGAATTGTCAGTAGAATAAATGAATGAATGTCTTCATTCATGTGGACAGCAATAAAATAAAAGCTCATTTTAAAGTGTTATTGAATGTTGATCGTTGTTGAAGTTGAGTAAAGGATATGTGGAGTCGATTGCAACATTCTCTACTTCCGTGTATATTTGAAATTTTCTATAAGAAAACGTTTTAAAAGAGTGTTATTCAGTATGGAGTTTTCTTAAAAAACTAAAAATGGAGTTACCATATGATCCAGCAATCCCACTCCTGAGCATGTATCCAGAAAAGACGAAAAATCTAATTTGAAAAGATACATGAACCCCAATGTTCATAGCAGCACTATTTACAATAACCAAGACATGGAAACAACCTAAATGTCCATCAACAGATGAATGGATAAAGAAGATGTGAGATATATATATATATATGTGTGTGTGTGTATATATATATATATATATATATATATATATATATATATATATACACACATATATATATATATACACATATATATATATATATATAATGGAATATTGCTCAACCATAAAAAAGAATGAAACAATGCTATTTGCAGCAACGTGGATGGACCTAGAGATTATCATACTAAGTGAAGTCAGACAGAGAAAGACAAATATTATACACTATCACTTATATGTGGAATTTTAAAAAATGATACAAGTGAATTTATTTACAAAACAGAAACAAACTCACAAATATAGAAACAAACTGATGTTTACCAAAGGAGAAAGGGGGGGAGGGAGGGATAAATTAGGAGTTTGGGATTAACAGGTACACACCACTATGCATAAAATAGATAAACAAGGACCTACTGTATAGCACAGGGAAATATATTCAATATCTTATAATAACCTACAGTGGAAAAGAATCTGAAAAATAATATATAGATATAGATATAGATATGTATATATGGATATGTATAACTGAATCACTTTGCTGTACACCTGAAACTAACACAACATTGTAAATCAACTATACTCCAATTTTAAAAAGAAGAAAAAAAGGGAAACTCTTTAAAAAAAAGAGTGTTACTAAATTAATAGTAAATTTTAAATGTTTTCTCAACCAATTGATGGTAAAAGTACAGCCACTATCATGGTGGAGGCCTGAGAAAAGGTTTTACTTTAGAAAGAGATTTTCATACTCAAAATGGTTTGGAAAAACTGCTACAGAGTATGGTCTCTAATGTGGGATTTGTGTACTCTATGAGACTGCAACATGATCCATTAGAACTAGTGTTTATATTAATTTTTAATCTTAAAAGAAGAAAGAAACTGTTTCATTAATATCTAACATAAAGATTGACTCTTATGTCATCACTCAGTCTATCTGTCAGTCAAGGAAAGATGCCTTTTTAACAATGGGTGAGAAAGGAAGTGTTTTTCAAAGGAATAGGTCATAGAGAGAGCATTTTGAGAACAGATATTTGAAGATGTTTTCATCATCTTGTAGTTTTGTTGCTGAGAGCTAAGTGTGTCACTATTTGCACAGTTGTAAGAAAAACTGTAACAGTACGTTATAAACTTGCCTAAAACAGTCTACTCCAATAGCTTGAACTGGTTTGTGAAAACATTTTAATGTGCAAGAGCCACTGATTGATGTCAGGGAGAGTGGAAATTTAATAGCCAAACTTTAATAAAAAACCTTTGCGTAAATGAAAAGTTAGTAACAGGATTTACTGAGCACAGCTAATGTCATACTGCAGCCATTTAGGTCTATGAATCTTTGTGAGGTATCGTTTCTAGCTATGACATTCATTGGAGCCAAGCCTTAGTTTAAACTGAACTCCATATTCCAAAATATTAAACCATCACTTCAAAATTAAGGAGGCATAGTCAGTCACATTGTTCTCACTAAAATATTTATAATAATATGTTTCAAATAAGAGATAGATTCACATATATAATCAAATAAATTTTATTTCAAAATATTATTTCATATTTATCTCATACTTTAAATGTTCTGTTTTGCATGCTTTATAATCTGTATAATATATTAGTAAGGCAGTATACAAATATCACATTAATTTTTTAAAGATAAGTGTATTACACGTAGTATCAGTTCCACTATATTGATCTCAGCTGTGAGATCATTTGAGCCTCATTTCTTTTCAATAGTAGCTCTGTAATCACCATTTCTGTCTATTCTGTGATTGTTCCAGTTTTCTAACTCTTCTTGGGTCCATTTCAGAACTTTATATTTTAAGAGGAGACATTCTGTGTTCTCAAGATTTTATAATAAATTGCCAGATTGTTGTACATAATCATCTCTAATATTTTTAATCTCTTCCATCTTTGTATCTCCTTCTTTGTTACTAACATGGTATAATGTTGCCTTCTTTCTTTTTATTTAATCAGAATCAGCAGGGAAATATCTATTCTATTAGTCTTTTCAGATACCAACTTTTGGTTTCATTTATATTTTCAACTCTTTCTCTGTTTTCTAGTGAATCAACATAAGCTTTTATCTTAATACCTACCTCCTGCTTTCATTTGTTTTACTTTGTTTTTCTTTTTCTCATGTCTGAGGTTATATACTTTGTTCATTTGATTTGGGTCTTTTCTCAAAGTTAAAGATAATATTGTGTACAGCTATACAATTTTCTAGAAACCTAAGTTTGAAAAAGAGTGTTATTCAGTATGGAGTTTCGGGAATGAAATCTTTTCTTTATTATTACATTTGAGAAAATTTGGGGTTTTTTTTTTTTTTAGTTATGATTTCTTATTTGGTTATGAGATTACTTATAAGCATTCCTCAATTTATAAAAAAATCATTTTGGGTCCACTTTTCATTGTTTATTCTTAGTTTTATTGGATTATGATGAAAGAATGTGGTCTGTTAACTTTCTACTTTTGGTAAATTATTAAAGTTTCTTCTGGTCAACTAAAAAGAAGATAAAAGATAAGTGTATTATATTGATACATTTTAATACCTTTTTATATGATTGCATTCAGAAAATCTTCTCAAATTTAAGTGTGTACACACATCATCCTAAGATCTTGTTAAAGTTCGGCATCTGATTCAGTAATTCTAGGGCAGGACCTGAAAGTCCACATTTCTAACTAGCTCCCGGGTGATTCTGATATTGCTTGTCCTCAGACCACACTTGGAGCAGCAAGGTCATGGGGCAGGGGGAAGGTGGGTATGTTTTACTATAGGATTGCACAATCAAACATATGTGGAGATGACTAGGGGATGAATGGACTACACTCCCTGCAGGTTGTCCTTCATAACTACTATTTCTCTCAGTGGAGTTTCTGGTAGGGACTGAGCTGTAATGACTGATGTTCTGCTCCCTGACAAGCACCTGGATGCAGCTCAGCTCTGCAGCTTTAGCAGTCAGCTGAACTGGGATAGACTGGCTATCCTCAAATTCAAACTGATGTGACCAGTAACGGTGCATTGCTCCAATCTGGAGCTGACGGATAATAGCTGCTGCTGCCTCATAGGACTGATGTGAGGATTAAATGATATAAGACATCGAAAATACTTTGTAGAGGGCTTAGTAAAGTGTATCTATTATTGTTGGAGGTGTGGCTGCCTGTGGACTGGGCCAAGATCCTTTTCAGATGGTTATTTTGGGTCTTCTTTAACACTGAGACAAACAGGCCATCAAAACCCCATGTCATAAAACGTGACATTTAAAAAATTTTTAACCCGGAAGTATTTGAAAGTGGCTATAACCACCTCAGCTACTAAAAGCAAAGAAACAAACAAACAACACACACACACACACACACACACACACACGCACACACACACCCCACAAACTCAGTAAGCACCCATAAACCACCTGGCTTTGAGAAATGTAATTTACTTGTGTGTCCTACCAAATATACTAGCTGCAGAATATATCCTCAAGTACTTGCTTTATGGAATTATTGACACTATTCACCAACGAGAAGTTGGGAGCATCTACTGAAAATGGCAAATTTGTTTACTGATATGTAAACTTTCTTTCTAGAAATAATTAGCTGAGACATTTGTTTACTAAGATCACTCGTAGCTTGTGATAATAATATCATCTGCAAACAGAAGAATGTTTATGTTTATGTTCGCATTTTTTGTTAATGTGGGCTGATTTCACATTTTAAATCAAATAAGATTTCACCAAATTCATATCTAGTACATTTGTGGGCATGGAAGAGAGCTTTGATTGCAAGCGCCACAATTTCCTTCTTTTTTTTAAGCTGTTCTACATGTGAGCTCAAGTCATCAAATAAAATTAGAGCTACCTAGTGAGGATGTGGGGAAAAGGGAACCCTCGTCCACTGTTGGTGGGATTGTAAATTGGTGTAGGCACTGTGGAAAACAGTATGGAGGTTTCTCAAAAACCTAAAAATAGAGCTACCATATGACCCAGCAATTCCACTCCTGGGTATATACCTGAAAAAAACAAAAACACTAACTTGAAAAAATACATGCACCTCTATGTTCATAGCAGCATTATTTATAATTGTCAAGATATGGATGCAACCTAAGTGTCCATCAACAGATGAATGGATAAAGAAGATGTGGTATATATATACAATGGAATACTACTCGGCCATAAAAAAGAACAAAATTTTGCCATTTGCAGCAACATGGATGGACTTGGAGAACATTATGCTAAGTGAAATAAGTCAGACAGAGAAAGACAAATACTGTATGATATCACTTATATGTGGGATCTAAAAAATACAACAAACTAGTAAATATAACAAAAAAGAAGCAGACTCACAGATATAGAGAACAAGCTAGTGGTTACCAGTGGTGGGTGGGGAGGGGCAATATAGGGATAGGGGATTAAGAGGTACAAACTATTCTGTATAAAATAAACTACAAGGATATATTGTACAACACGGGGAATTTAACCAATATTTTATAATAACTATAAGTGGAGTATAACCTTTAAAAATTGTGAATCACTATATTGTACACGTGTAACTTATATAACATTACTGTACATCAACTATATTTCAAATAAAAATTTTTTTAAAAAAGAACTTAATCAGAAAAAAATATTAAAAAACTAGAGCCACCTATAAATTTGCAAGTATCAGCTCACTTGCTTGGTTTTAATGTTGTAACCCTCAGAACCCAGCTTTGTGGTTTTTCCCTTTTCATGTTTGAAAGGTAGAGCTTCGCATAATACATGGAGTATCAATCAATATAGTTCTTTCAGAGCCCAGAGCTGGCCTACTGTCCATGTTGGTGAACAAAACAGTAGAAGGCCTTTTAACATTTTTCAACCCTAAATACCATAGCATGTCAGGCCTCTTTCTCTAGACAGTCACATGTCTCCATCTTCTTTTACTTGACTCTGTTTCTCATGGGACTGTACAAGTTTCTCCCTGATTCTGTTTTTTCCACCTTTTCTGTCATAGGATGTTAGTCTCATTCTTTACCACACTTCCAGTCTCCCTCCCTAACCCTTTTTGTCTTTAGTTGAGTTCTCTGAGGGCAGAGACTGTCTCTGTTTTAGTCACAGCTGTATTACCATCATCTAGCATAACACTCGGCACAGATAATTTGTTAAATAAATATTTGTTGAAGGTTTGAATAATGTTAAGGTTGGATTTCCTTTGATTATTTCATGATGTGGAAAACACTCATTACTTTATCTTACTTTTCTTTCCTTTGGAATAAATTTGATGAATTCAAGGAGTTCCAGAGCAGGAACACATAGACACCAAAGTTTCCAGGACAATAAAAATTGTGAAAAGCTTTTTGCTTGCTTCAAAGTGGACATGGAAAATCTTTCCCAACTTATAGATGTTGACTTGAATTCCTTACCTGCTTATTGATGTAGGAAAAGGCCAAGTATGATTTTTTTTAATGTAAGAATGAATATTTCTTCCCTCTGTTACTTAATATTCATCAAGCTAACCATGAATGCCCAAATAGACACACTATCTGTGCTCACAGTATGAAAAATCAAAGAGAAGTACCTTGTGTCTTATATTACCCTCATGGCTTCTCAGATTTAGCCTGGATGGAAAAAAAGGCAGGCTGAATAGCCTGTGTTTATATAAATCATGATCTGTGTGCCCTCTGACTCCCCAGATGACTGAGTGGGTGGAAGCACGCACATGCATTGTGACAGTGTGTACATAAATACTGTCACATGTAAGGCCAGGAGCAGGGTGACATAGAGAGCAAGTCACAAGTTGTCAGGACTCTAAATTGAAGTTTTGTTTTTATCAGGGCCCTAGAAAACCAGAGCCACGTGAAGTCATGGCCCTTAACCACGACCTCTCCCACATACTGAGGGGAGAATTCAGATGCCCACTGCAGTCAGCCGGTCAGACTGCTTCTGGCATGCTCCCTGCCTCCACTCTGCTCCACCCTGGAACTCTTCTTTGCTATGGCTGAGGCTGAGTGAGATCCTTGAGATCATATCTTTATCCCCTTTCTACCCACATCACCCCCAAACTTGAAACTCCCAGGGTTTAGCACAAAGCTTAGTAAGTGCCCCATAAATATTTGTAGACTGAATTAGTGAATGAATGAATGTTGCTCTGGCCAAAGCCACAGCTTCCACACCCTGCATAACTGCACTCAGTACTGGCCCTGAAGATAGGAAAAGCAGTACAACTGATGCTGTAAGAAAATATTTCTTGTTTATACTGCTGCATCTTGATCTTTGGCTGATCTAAGCACAAAGAGAACTCTTTCAGTTCAGAGAAAAGAGGTTTATGGTGTATGGCAGAGCTAAGAACAATGGGCTCAATTGACAGACTGGAGACACTCTCAGCTTCTGAGAGCCTGGAATCTCCATCTATAGATCGGTCCCAGAGGGCAGAGCCAAATAAGGGCAGATGGAGAACACAGCTTTCTTGGGAACTGGTTTTCCACTCCTCTGAGGCCAAAATACATCACTCTATAGCACCCTGAATCAATTCTCCAAAATATAGTGCTGTGTCCTTGTTTGCCAGTGTCTAAAAATAAGTCCTTGTCATATTTTTATTCTCTTTGTCTTAAAGTCATCCAAGCAGCCTTGCTTGCAGAATATTGATTGCAGTGAAGCAGAAACCAGGAGATGAAATTGAAGCTACTTTTGAACAGAGCTCCTTAACTGATGACCGACTTGTTGCCCCCAAGCTAAACTCTCCTTTCTCTCTGATCACGCTCCTTGCCATCTGCAACTACGGGACAATGAATCGACAGCTAATTTTAAGTCAGCTTTCCTTAGGCTGGTCATTAGAGTGCCTACTGTCCGACAGTGCCAAATTCTAGCCTAGGGTCGTGACAGGGATTTAATGCTGTGTCCCAAGTGGGCTACTGGGCTGGCCATTAGAGTAGCAGGTGTCACTAATTTATCCTAACACTGCCCTGCCACAGACTGTTTAAATTCACATTGCCCTTCCCATATCTGCTCTGCCCCTACATTAAACCTTTCAACCAGTACTTTCCAGATAAAACTAAGCATTATTCATGTATGAAGCACTAAGTGTTCATTTTTGGAATATACAAACAATTCCAAGAAAAGTTAACAATAACTGAATCCTATACACACCAGGGCTGGGGCACCATTGTCATATTAAAGAAGAAACCATACTTGACTGTGAATTAGTAGAACAACACTCTGAAACCCAATTTCTAAGAGAAAAGAAACCTTACAATTCAATGAGTTGGTAGCAAGACCTGAGTTGAGTTCTAGTCCAAGCTCAGATACGTATTTATTGGATTATTGGATTTCTTTGGGTACTTTATTTGCCTCTATTTCTTAGTGTCTCCAGCTATAAAAAATAGAAGTGATTTATCTACTCTTTATTTCAGAAAACTGTTGTGGGAATGACTTGTATGACCTGAAAAATAAGTAAGCTCCTTAAACAAAGCACAATAAAGGTACAATTATTTTGAGTTGCTATTGTAGGGCAAAACAGAACAATTCAATCAAAAGACACGGTGTTTGAGAACATTCTTAATTTTATTTTCTTTAATTTTATAAAATACATTTTGTAAGATAAGTTTCTAAAAGTTTATCCTTTATGTGTGTTAAAAATGGAATTCTATATCAGAAATGAAGGAAACACTTTCAGTTGATTAACTCTCTTCATGTGTGTATATGTGTGCATGTATGCATGGGAGGTTTTCAAGGAAGGGTTGGTTATTTGTTATGTTATTAAATCGAAACAAAACACAAGGTATGGATTACTTCACTTTCCTTGATCTTGATTGGTTTCTTACAGAACCTTTTCCATCTGCTCCCTCTATGCAGCCTGGAAGCTTGTCTTGTATACTGTTCTGAAAGCAAATATCAAGTGCCTTTTTGTAAACCTTACATCTCCTTAAACGTTGTTGAAACCACTTTGGGGGAGAACACAAAACGACTCTTTACAGCAACAGAGCCACCTACAGCCATACTCATAAAATCTTTCCCTTAATAAAGACAAATCAACTTTTTATTTTTTAACCCAAAGTTAAAACCCAAACACAGAAAGGGAAGACTGAAACCTGGGATCTATTCGAATTTCAAACTCTTTCCACTTTTCCTTTTCCATGGAAGCTTACCAACTGAATAGCTGATGGCTGGTGCATTCAGGTATATGATCTGCACCAGGAGAGAATAACCTGTATGTTAAACCTAACTCTTTAACACACCAAGGTAACATTGCTAAATCAAATCATCTCCCGCCAGCTAGAAAGAACGATCAAATAGGTTATTCAAATTGAGGTTCAAATTCACCAAATCTGTTTCTGCAAAGGACGGAATAATTGGTCAAAAATCCCAAGAGATGCAAGAACTAGCCAATTTTACACATCATTTGCGTTATTTAATGTCCAATTTTCATTTGTTAAAGAATCATAATCAAAGAATCATTCTCCAGACCTTTCTGGTACAACCCCAAACAAGCGATAGACAAACTGAAAAATGTGAAATGTGCATCATTCTGAAACAAATCAAGATCTTCAAATCACCTGCTATGACTGAATGGATAATACCCCATGAAAAGAGCACCATTGTGAAGATGTGACAGAGGCCAAAGTACACAACTAATTAACAGAAAGAAGACATGCTATCCAAAGAGTTATCTATCCTGTGTCTACCAGAGGGCTGGCTCAGTTTACACCGTTAGCCTCTAGCAACTGCTGCTCCTTAGGCCAGGCTTTTTTCATATGAGCTAGTTTCTCTCTATCCTCAGCTCCTTGGAAACCACAGGGTTGTCATGGTAGCTATTATCAAGGAGAAGGGAGTGAGAAAATGCTGACAACACCTTGTTTCTCTTCTCTAACGAGGTATAAGGCCAGGTGCCCCCTTTGTCTACACAGACACTACGCTCCCTTATGCTATAAGTAAGGTTGGCTGAGTTAGGGCTTAAATAGTCCATTGCCATCGGGGTCAGTGCTCTCTTTCTATGGGCGAAAGATCCTTGCTTTGACCCCCTTCTCCCAGCTGCAATAGGTAGATTTGGGCAAATGCTTTTATTGTTTTGCTGGCATTCTTTTTTTCTTCTATCGTCAATGGTAATAGGGAGACAGGAGTGAGTTCTCGGTTTTGTACACCAACGAGAATATATTTGGCCCCCAAAATGGCAAGGGGGCCAGGTGCATCCCTTTTCTCTACCTGAGCATCTTTCTTTCCACTTTGTTTCCATCAGTGGAAGTGCCCTTTGAGAAGAAAACACTTCCTGGTCCTCAGGAGATGCTTGAAAATTGAATTAGAGCCTCCATTTCTTTGTGACTTGCAGATGGGGAGTCACCATCTTAAGCATTTCCCATTTCTAGCAGGAACCAGCTATGAAGCAAAATGACTAAAAGAGGTACGTAAGAGGGGAGAGTCCACGGAGAGACATTAATCGCCACGAGACTCTCCTTTCTTGTTACACTCGTCAAGTAAGAAGAGGGCCAGTCAGTGGCAAAGGCAAAGAGTTAACATGGGAGACGCAGCATTGTAGGCTGTGTGGTTAGAGCCTCGCTATTAGAGAAAGGAAAATTTCTACAGGATATCAGAACTTGGTGCCTCGGCCCATGAGTTTCAGGACGGCAAAGTTGTAAGTGGCAGCAATCATGAAGGTGAGCTGTAAGTAAGAGAAGAGAGAATATGAGTGAGAGTAGAAAAGGCTTCCTCCTCCAGTCCTTTTGGGAACGAGGAAGGGTAGAAATAAAATCATAGTTAAATAAAGAAAAAACTCCTGTTCTGCAAAAAGCAGCACATCCAGGCTTTTGCCCTGTATACTTGACTAGAAGTCCTCTCTGAGACATTTCCTTCCAATGGCCCAGGCCCAGAGAATCAACTCGACAAGGAATTTTTCCACACCTCTGCTCAGCCCAGCACTGAGTTTTCCTCAGGAAAGTGAACACTACCTGGGCTCTGCCATCATCATATCTTACGTGTCTGAGCGACCTGGATTCATAGGGTGCTTGCTGTAGACGCATAGCCACACCGTGCAGCACAGCCTTCCCCTGCTTAATGCATCCATTTATTTCACAAGATGAAGAACAACTCGACTCCGTAGAAAAGCCTCAGCGGTGGGGGCCAGGAGTGCTGCAAGCTGATCCTTGGCTGATCACCACTTATTCAATGACTCGAGATAAGTTGCTTCACCCTTCAGTACCCCGGGTTCTTAATCTGAACAATGAATGCACTACATTGACACTGCGCCAAAACACCATCCATAATAACAATTCTAATAATGTTAAGAGGTCCTTCCAGTATTTTCAGGAGAGTAAGTAAATCCCTTGGAGAGCATCCAAGATGATTCCTATTTACAGTATATAGAATTCCAGGCTACCAAAAATCACGTTTAGTAAGGTTTCAGTGTTCTTGTCACTGATCTGACCGGAATGTGTTGAGAATTAACTATAATTTCTGACTGCAAAGCACCTGGCAATGTTACATGCTCTGTAAATGCTCTATCTTATTATTCTTGACCACGAATCTCTTTCCTCTTCCTCACACCACTTTGCTTGTTCTTGTCTCATTTCTGAAAATTTTCTGCCTTGCCAACGCAAAGTAGAAGGCCACAGTCTCTACACTCTGCTGTCTCTGCCCAGCAGCTTTTCTCCAGCACTTCAAGGTTAGAAGGAATCTACCTCTTTTTACCTTTCAGCATAGCTGTACCCAAGCTATCCCAGGACCACTTATTTGCCAAGATCATTAAAAGACAACTCACCAGGGAAACCAGTGTGGCTGCGGCCCCCACAAACGCAGCAATAAACAGGTGGAAGGTCATTTGGAACTGTAAGAAAATGCAAAAGGGAGAACTGGGTCTTGCAACAGCTGAAATAGGCTCTGCTGCAGATCATGAGTGCAACTTTCTGAACGTGTTGATATCTTTCTGTGTGTTAATTTGGCATCTCTAACTAAGTTGTCACATCCCTGAGTGTAGGCCTCCCATTCTTCAATGTACACCATAGCACCTGACCCCATAGCACCCAGAACACAGAATACTCATAAAATAGTATAGTCTTCCCAAATAATCAACTGGTTCCCCTCGGTTGTGCCCAGAACCCCAAAACATTTTGCTTTCAAAGAAATAGCTTACTGCCTTCTTCCTCAGGATTTACTTTTATTCCCCTGCCTCATTTGTGTATAATATCCATTCTCAATACAGTGTTTCCTTTTTCAAATGTACTTTCTTTTTAAATGAGATTGAGAAGTTCCGAACTAAATGTGTTTTATAAAACCTACGTATGTCTGGGCACAACCTATTTTCTTGATAAGGCTTTTAAGTAAAAGAATGAAAATTTTCACTTGGGGGATTTTGCCATTAAGCTCTATCTTTACCTAGAGCTACAAATTTCTCTTTTAAGGGAGGAAGTCTTAGAATGGAAGGCTTTCTCTGCAGCTTTAAGGAAAATAGATATTTTACCATGTATGTTCATTGGCTCAGGCAATATTTTATAGAAGGCAATTTGCTAACTCAAAATCCAGCAAAAAGAAATTGTGGTCCTTAAAATCAAAGTTGGGTAGAAATTTTATGTTACTAGCCATTCCATTGTAAAATGACCCAGTGCCCCACTCACCTCAGCTGTTTTGCAGATGGACAGAAGGTTGGAGCCACACACCTTGCCAGGGAAAGCATTCCAGGGGAGAACACCTATGTAAGACACAAATATCAACCAAGGTAAGCTTCACAGAGTTATGGGGCTACATGGAGCACTTCTTCCATCTTTAATCATCCTGGCTGAAAAGTTGGGTCCTACTGACAATCAGGATCTTCTTTTCTAAAGATTTACCCAAAAAATAGAAGGTGGTATTGAACAGTTGCAAAAATTTTTGTTTGTTATTGAAATGTGCTGCTTCTGGGCTGGGGACAGCAGTCAACTGGGGTAGAGCAGTGCAAAGAGCCAAGAAAACTCCCACCACCTCCAAGAAGTTCCCTTCTCAGGGAAGAAACCTCTCCAGTTTCAATAAGAAGGATTAACAAACTAGAT
Organism: Balaenoptera ricei; assembly: GCF_028023285.1. NCBI lineage: Eukaryota > Metazoa > Chordata > Mammalia > Artiodactyla > Balaenopteridae > Balaenoptera > Balaenoptera ricei. Next base: position 94,017,732 of record NC_082660.1, on the reverse strand, counting down.
CCAAGCATCCATATTTTTATTTTTCCCCATAATTACCACCTTCCTTACCCTAAGAACCAAATATATAGTGCTTCTATAGGGGGTAGGGGAGCCAAGCCACCTTAACTCACCATACATTCTGGCATCAGCACAGAGACTGCCTATACTGGCAGAGGTCTTGCTGGGGGAGGCAATAGACTGGCAAGTGGTCCAAGTGTTGAAGTAAATGTACACAGGCACAGCAGAGCAGGCAAACACCAGGAGCCACACAATGGTCAGGGCATAGGTGATGCCCACAAACTAAAACAATTGACATGGGGTGGTTAGAAGTCAACATCAGCCTGCAGACATTGAAATATAAACAAGGAGATCCTGGAATGGCATGTACCAGACATGAAACCAGGTTCCAGGGATTTCCACCAAATGAAATTAGTAAGCAGGGCACCTCTACCAAATGTCATTGGCAGTATCTACTAGAGAACTGGCTCCAAATATGACAGAGGGTGGGGGGAATGGGTGGGGGTTGGAGTGAGGAGGACCCCTGGGTTAGAGAGGCTTCAGGAGATTGTTTGGGCAGATAAGGTGTGAAGAAATCAAAAGAGATCTTGAAAGAAAGTCGTGCCATTTAAATGCCTTAGGCTGAGCTTAGAAAATGTTCTTTGTCAAAGGACTTTGGATCCCTAGTTATTGAACAAAGCCAATAGGAGATTTAAATTTCCAATCCCAAAACCTTTCTAAGCCAACTGCTAGCCACAAAAGACATCACCACAACCCACAGATGTTCAGCCCCCAAAGGATCTTTAACTCTAGAGGCTGGAAACCAATGTGTACTTCACTGGAAGCATGGATAGCCCTCTGACAAAGATAAAGCATTAAATATGCAGATCTACACTAGCTCCCTCTGGGGCCTCCAACAATGTAGGATCCCAGAATATTATGGATTCCATCTTGGAGTCAATTACTTAATTTCCATGGTCCACCCTCCCTCTCAGATCAGGTACCTACCTACATCTCAATCCCACGAGTAGCATTTTAAACTCTCGGGCAGTCAGATCTACTCTTGTTGTGGTCCCAGCTAGGAGGGGAGTAAAGGGGTACCAACAGATGGCTTAGAAATGGTCTGATTGAACAAAGCATCCCACGAAACTCATGCTTTTCCTTTTGAGATGAAATTTTCTAGGGAACTTTTAAAAAGTGAGGCTAAGCCAGCTGGGCACCACGTTCTTCCTGACCTTCTCGTTTGGCTGCAGCCATCACGTCCTCACTCAAAAGCCAGGCCCCTAAAGAGGACCCAGCCTTGGGTGGGGGTGTGGCCACAGACTCACGCCCAGTTGTCCCCCACCCCTTGTTATTGCCACAAAATCCTGAGGATGATCACCTTGTCGGGATGTCCTAGCCATTTTCCCAAACAATGACACACCCGCTCCAAAGAATGAGCTTGATGTTGGCCTCTGGAACCCCTCCCCTTCTGGCCCCCTGTTACCGTTGCACTCAGGCCCTTGCCGCAGATGGTGGTCTTGTAGTCGCCAAAGATCTGCCTGACTGCGCCGGTGGTGTAGAAGCCCTCAGCCAGCAGGAGGGCCCCATAAAGGAAGAAGAAAGAGGCAGTTCCATAGATGACATACTGGAAAGCATGGATCCTACATTAACAGACAGACAAAAAGCCAGAAAATCTAATGAATTGAGGACCCAGTTCCCTTGCTGCATAAGTTAGTTGGACCCTTGAGTGGGCACCTAAACAAGGCTAGGGATTCTTTAGAGGGATCACTAGGTTCTTCCTCTGTGCTTCTACCTTATCTTTATTGAAGTAAAAGAGGATGCTCCTCCCCAACACCTGGTTTACCCTGTAACCTGAAGAACCGGGGCACTACTCTCCTTGACCTGACCCTTCAGAGATGCTCCCTCAGAGGAGAGAGTAGAGAGGAGCTAGGCAAGAAGGAAGAAGGATGAAAGAAGAGGAGTCTAACTTGCCCTAGGAACAGGAAAGGCTTAGTACTGTGCCTGAGCGGACTCAAGCGGTGTGGTAAACCAAGAGAAGCAGCCCCACTCTGTCTAGTCATTGTGCCTCCGCCGAGTTCTTTATACGGACCACTTCAGAGGCTCCAACTCTGTCCATGTTAACCCTACCTAGCAGAAATTAAAACATGTGGGACAAAGCAAGGGTGGGGTGGGTGTGGTTAGGAGTGGGCTGGCAGGCAGGCAGACCTCCCCCTCTGAATGTGGCACTTTCCCTTCATTCAGGGCTTCAGATGTGGCACAGGTAGAACCTGCACACAGAAGGAAGATCCAGGAATCCTGTCTGGCCCCACACCAATCCCCTACTAGTCACTAAGGTACTGATGAGTTCTGTATCTCCAAGATAGACAGGGTTTGTGTGGGACAGTAGGTACTTACACATTGATGAGATACTCATAGTCCTGGTAGTTTTTGGAGAAATAGGTCTCAATTAGCTTTTCTGTGCCAGTGAGTGCTTCATGTCCACAGCCACAGAACAGTGCCACCCCAAAGAAACACAATCCAGTGGCCACCAGGGAAGCAAAGGGGGCCCCTACGAGACATCTCGCACAGCACTCTAACAAGCCTGAGGACGAAAGAGGGTAAACAGTCAGGGATGGGCAATACATAGCTTCACTCTCCACCAGCCCAGCCAGGCCCTGTGCTCACATGCACGGATGGTAGGGGGTGGGGGGTGTCACCCCAGAGGCCAAAAGCAGGAGAGTCTAGAACCTTAGACTTTTAGAATGTGAGATTGACCCCCCCAAACTATACTTTGTTCCATTCTTGAAGATAAATCCTTACCTTTAATTCCCAGAATGTACGTGGGTTTTTGAACAATCGGTATTCAGGTAGCCAGCTAGAGAGATGATGCAATCATTCCCTCCTTTCTTCTCATTCTGATTTGGTTTCATCATTTATCAACTCTTACGGAGTACTTACTATGTGCCCAGCATTGTGCTAGGTATTATGCGGAGTGTGAAGGCGTAAAGACATAGACTCTGCCACAGGGGACTTGTTTGTCTACTGAGGCAAGTGAGCTAGGTAGACCTAATATTTTCAACTAACAATTCCAGGCCGCCAAGTAAATGGTTACAAAGGGTAAATGCCCTTAGAATTCCAGGAAGGGATGAGTGCAGGCCAGAGATATTGATATTGTCAGACAACATTTGAGCCTTAAACAGCATTCCAGGTGGAGAAACTTTGGAAATTGCATGTTCCTGGATATTCCTGAACGTTGTGTGTATTTGCTGCATGGAATGCTTGATTCTTCTTAGTCTGGATGTGTGGAGAGCAGTCCAAAGGAAAGGAGGGAACTGGCAGAGGATGGGAAATGGTAATGGGAGGATTACTATTATTCTCAGTAATAAACAATGCAGGCTGAATGATTTTTGGACACTTTGCATGGCTGATTTGTCCCCCAATACTACAGTTTGGCCAATGTCCCCACCCTCAGTCCTACCCTGGAGTTCTGTCAAAACAGCTACAAAGAGACTTTATACAAAGTCAACAAAGCATGAAACGTCTTTCTGGAATGGCAAAACACACCAGGGCCTGGGAACACAGGTGTCTTAAAGTGCTAAGAGCCCCTGAGATTCCCCAGACCTGGTACCTCAGGCTCCAAGCCAGTGTTGCTGAGAAGCAGGAAAGGCACGCAAGTCACAGGCTCTGAGAGCAGCTGTGCCCCCAAGTACTAGCCCTGAGCTCTAAGGTGTCACGTGGAGTGAAACTTAAAAAATATCCAGTAGATGACCGACTAGATGGGAAAAGGAGGGCTCCCTCTGGCCTCTCAGCCAGATCCCCAAAAGGTGGAAGAAATGAAAGTGTTAAACTCTTCAGAAAAAAGTTATATATACACTGATTTTATCTATCCACATATCATAGAGATATGGCATATGAATTATTTTTGTATTTTTGTGTATATATATAGTATACACATATATAAAATATTTGTGTGTATACACACACACACACAAATAATCAGCAAATGTGCTGAGAAGCTGCTATTTTGGAAAAGCATGTTGGAACTCCTTACACAAATAAAATAAATTGTATTAATTTTTAGGTTTGGATTTTATCCAAAGCTCGCTTGTCTATTCCAGGGTACCAGGGACCGGGGGAGTCCTTTGCCTGAACCTCTTAATAATAGTACAGTTTCTTTTTAGACCTGAGTGCTTGACCATCTGGTGATTTGCCTGGCTGAACTGCATCCATGTGAACAGATTTTGAAGGACCAAATTATCTCTATCATGAGAAAGTTGAGGCAGAGACATTTATTTATCTCTGTTCTCAGAGCCACAGAATGAGTGAGTCCTCTTACCCACTGTCCCCTAAAATGACAGCCCTTCCTTGGTGCTCAAAGAGCCACTTCCTCAAAGATTCTTGTATGTCACACCAGAGACAAGACTCAGAAGCCCAAGCCAAGCAAAATAAGTAGCTAACATTTGCAGCAGAACTGAATTTCCTCCCTTTTCTAAGTACTGAAGCACTGCTGTCAGAAAACTTGGCCTCTATGGGAAGCAGTGCTTCATTAGAGCTGGCCCACGGGGGGTGTGCGCGTGTGTGCACACGTGCCAGGGCGGGGGCACATGCATGAATGCAAATGTTCACATAAACACATGTATATACCAGAGAGAAAACCATAGCAGTTGAAATTGCTCATTGTCCTCAGGAAACATTCAGAAATTGATCTTCCTCTTTCTCAACAGGTTAAGATACTAGATGCATCCTGTAAGTCAAGAAAAGGAGCTTGGAAATAAACAGTGCTGCCATTTTCCTTCTCGGCCTATCCCCAAACTCTTAGAATCTTCTAGTAAAGAAGGTCTCTGAAGCCTGGGGGTGGGGGAAGGGAAGGTCAGTGACCCCACTGTTCCCTCTCTCCCCAGCACAGGGTCAAGTCTTGGACAGAGCCCTCCATAGCTCCCCTGGACAAAGAAGCCTTGTTTTTCCCTGAGATCTCAGGAGCCTCATTGGTATTCTGCAGGGGCCTGCAGGCCTGGGGGTGGGGAGGGGATCAGACCCAGGGAACAATGGAAGAACTGTTTGTTTAGCCCAGAGTAAGGAGAGCATCGTCCCTAGCAAGTGACTGTCCTGTGCCCACTCACTCACCCCAGCTTTCTCACCCTGGAAAGGGCTAAAATGGTGGTGCAGGTGTGAGCAGGGATGGAGAAACTTGAACTCTTGCTAACCAAACAGAGAATTCCACTCTAAGTTTTAGCTGATGCCTCCTCCAGGGTTGTAAAGATGAGGAAAAAAGCCACCTTAGTCTATCTGATCCCTCAGATAGAGGGATAAGCATCATCCAAATAACCAGAGAGTATCACATATAGTGTTCTTACTGGGTGATAAAGGGCTAAGCCATGAGAGCAATTCTGAATCATCAACTGATATTATTTCTTCTTACATCCATTTTTCCTCCATTTTCTTAAAGCTCAAATAACTTAGCACCCCCTTTTCTGCTCCATTGCCACTCGAAGCAAGGTACAAAAGGACATAGGCTTTAATGGGTCTCTAACATGGAGTTGGAAATAAATGGTCCTGGATAAATCTATCACTCCTCAGCTATAAACAGTTCAACAATATAAGCATAAGCATCAGGTGTCCACCTCTTCACATTGACATTAAATGTTTGTTCTGGGGGCATTTAAGTTCAGCAGAAATGAGGGATCTCAGTCAGTCAGTCCAAGCAAAAAATCAAATTTTGGATTCCAACTGGGAAAAACTCAGAACATGCAAGAAATCGTGTCATCAAAGTAGTTGACAATCAGAACATTCTGAGAAAGGTCCATTGGGTTCCCTTTGATTTGGGAATGTGTGAACCTAAAGCCAGAGAGTCTCCATTTCAGAAGACTTCACGGTTGAAAAGATATCAGTTTGATTCAGGAAGGCTGTGAGGGATTCTGAAGAAGTTCCTTGGCTCTTGAAAGGACATTCTCACATTTCCAGGCTAAGTATAGACTCCAACATGGTGGAGTTGGCATAAAAGAACTATATAGCAATAATATTACCCAATGCAATAGAATTGGATTAAACCACCTGACTTTGTTGAGAGGTGATAAAGAAAAATAATAACCTTCCCCAGTGTTTTCCTTTCATTTCTGTTCATTGGATTCAGTACAATTATTAAGCATATTAGCAGTAACCTAGACACTATGGGAAACAAAAGGGAATTATAAGGCCCAGTCCCTTTCTTCAAAGACCTTTCAGTCTTGTTGGGGAAAAAAACATGTCTGTGAATCAAAGACCAAAGCTGCCTATAATCTAGTGTTAAAATGTGTATAACCAAGTCCTGTGGGCAAAACGTAAGCAAAGGGGAGATATTCAGTGTTGGCTAGATATATCTGCGAACTCCCCAAACTAGTCTAATCAATCTGTGATAGAACTTCAAGCCCTTCTCATTAATGCTCTTCACAGGAGTCTGACAAGGCTCAACGGGACTGCTGTGACTCATCCAGATTCGTCTATCCAAGGGACTGGATTGATCCTGATGCTGTCTCTTTAAGCAGGAGCCAAAAGCTCCCAAGCCCTCCCTCCTTTCCCATGCCCTGGGCACGCCTCAAGGACGAGCTCCATGATGGAAATTTAGTGTGAATCTGGGAACCCATCAAAGGGAGGAAAGGAAGGGCTTTCATGGAAAGGGATGGTAGAAAGAGACCAATTGTGCCCTGCACAATTCCCAGCCTGTCCCTTGAATCCAGCTGACAAAGGGAGAGATAGAAGAACCCTATACAATAGAGCTAAACAACAGGCAGGCTCATTGAGTGAAAAACTGGCCCCATCTCCCTAAGTCGCTAATCTGAGCTAAAGTCTTACCCTCCTCCCAGAACCCACCCCTTAACCTCACCCCATGAACAGAGGCTCCCTTGATCAGGACCTATCACAGTTGACAGGACCAAGATGCTAGAACAGCCGTGACTGGTACTGGGGATGGATGGGGATGAGTGGGTGGGTTCTAGGAGTAAAACAACAATCAACAGGAGGTGCCAGAGACAAAGACTTTTGCTTCTGGCCTTATCCTGATCAGACAAAGCCCTGCCTATAATCTTGTCTTTCCTACATGAAATCAGCACTTATACCACATTCAAGCGCTGGAAAGAGGCCCTGTAGCCCCTGAGGCATGGGAATCCAAGCTTGCTAGATGGTCAAGTCATGCAGAGTTAAATATAAAAGGAATCTCAGGCTCCTCTTTGAACAGGTATTATTATTGCCATGGCAACAGCAACTGGACCACCTTGTTTCCTATATTCCCTACTCCTCCCCAAACACACACACACAGGCACGCATGCATGGATACACATGTGCACACATGTATGCCAATTTATACCCAAACATTGGGAGACTGCGGTAGAGGCTGGATTGTTAAACTCTATCTCTGACACATTGTCTTCGCCTTGCCCACTTCTGGAAAGGTTAAAGAGAAGCACCTGGCACTAAGCTGAGAGACAACAGTTTCCATACCTTATTCCTTAGGTTAGTCTCCCACCATTTCCTCCTCTCCCCTTGGTTGCAGTGTGAAGCTGATCTAAGGAACCTTGTTCTCTTCCTCGGAATGTCACTGACTCCTTTCCAGAGCCCTGTCTGGCAGAAAGCTCAGAGGCCAGTGCAGAACTGAACGATCACCTTTAGGACCATGTTAAAATAATCAAGGAGGAATTAATCAATCAGTACTTGCTGAGCTTTTGCTGTGAGTTTGACACTGGGCAGGCCCTGACAGTGGGAAAGGAAGGGAAAGCTACTCTGTTCACCTCCCATGGCTGCTGTGACCCTTCCTGATCAGGTCACTGCCCTGACTTGATGATCTCTGGACCTGAAGTTCTGTGGGCAAGGAGGCATTTCTACTGTTGCTTTCTTTCAGCACCAGGAATCCTGGGGATGGTTTTCAAGGCTTTAAGTTAACACACAAAAAGGTAACAAGGGAAAAAGATGCCACTGGCTGGGGTTCTGCCTTCACAGGTTTGGAGACTATATTTCCCCTCCCACCCATTTCCCAGGGGTTTCTTGGGCCTTGTTACTACTCAGAGAGATTTGAGAGCATAGTTCTAGTTGTCAGGCTATTGAGTAAATTGCTGGCTTTCCTAGCACAGAGCCAGAGCAAAAGGTCCTCGAAGCAGAGCAGACCTTTCAATCTGCCTGGCTCTCCAAGAGCGCCTCTGGCTCTGCAGGGCCAAGATGAGGAGTGGGGTGGGGAAGGCTGCCTATGATCATTTTGGTCAGTGTCTCTAGGAAAAGTAAATGAATGTGCTGGTTTGAATCTGCTTTCTTTTTAGCTCCTGGCATTCTTGCAGCATTCTTGCCATCGTGATGGGATTCAGATAGTCTTCAGGCATTTTGTAAAAAACTGGACCCCTGCTCTGCTTCCACACTTTTTGCCTGGGCTACACTCACTTACTCTGAGCCAGCCAAAACTACGCTGCTCGGCAAACAGCCACCTTTGGAGGGAAGCTTCATAGTCTGGTTACCGGGGTAACAGCCACTGTTCTCAGACATCAGGCTTTGCCGGAGCCAATGTTTTGCTGTTCAGTAATGGCATTGTGTTACTAAGCAGAGAATAATCAGCTACTGCTCTTTGGCTCTTTTCCGGTTCCATTGTTATCCCAAAGACTCATTTGGAACATCCCTCTCCCAAGTCAGGACAAGTTTTAATGAACTATCATTTCCCCCGTAAACCTTTTGTGTGGACACTACTGAATTCCCTGTTCCTCTTCACTTCCAATCCTACTGGATTCTGTATGGTTGAGGCAGTGAGCTCCCTGTTCCTGGGGGTGATTAAGAAGAAGTTGTAGGAATGTTTAATTGGGTGTTGTAGAAGGGAATCCTGCATTGAGAATTAGCTCAGACAGCTTCTTAAATTCCTTCCAATCCCAGATTCCACGATATAAGTTAACAATAGTTAAACAGCAACACACTCCATGTCAGAGGTAGTAGCAGTTCAGTACCTTGCTGGAGATGGTCTATTATTTACAAAGTATTTGAGATACTTTGTCATTGAATAACTGAGAACTCAATGGCTACTCCATCATGTGCACCTGGCCCAAGCATGGCCCACCCCCAGGATCTGGGATCCAATACACAACCTCTACTGTGCCCTCACTATGGTAATCTCCCCTGAAGGAAATCATCCAGCCTCCATAACAGGAAACTATCCCTATGGTCACCTTATTTGTTCCTGCCTTCTCCTCAGGGCTTTCATCCCCTAAGGAAGTAATATTCAGCATCCTTCTTTACTCCCTCTCCGTTTTTTAATTCACAAGCTACCCAATCAGCTGCCTTGACATTAGGTAGGGTTCTTGATGTTACCTAGGGCAGGAATTGAGTTCCTCCAACATTCACCTCTCACCTGGCCACACTCAACTGGACAAATGATTCTTACCCAAGTGCACAGAGTACATACAAAGAAAGCCCAAACACTTTGGAAAGAAGAGTCAGCCTGTATATGCATTATTGTATAATAATTGGTATTATTATTATTTACAATTGTTGTAGAGCTTGCCCATTTTCAAAGGACTCCCACATCATTATTATTTGATTTTTATAACCCTGAAAGTAGACAAAGGAGTTATTGTTATCCCCATTTTCCAGATGATGAAGTGATAATTCACAGCAACCTACCCAACGTCATGAAGTTCATAAGTGGCAGATCTGGGATTCAAACCTGGTTGTGTTAACTTCTAGTCCAGTTCTCTGCCCTCTTAATTATCCTGCCTGAATACATGCTTCAAAAAGCTCTCTCAGTGTTTCAGGATGAAACAACCTAAAGTCTGACACCAGCTCAGTATAATTGAAAACCTATCTATCTCCGTGGATGTTGTTGGAGCCTTCTGAGTATTACATTTGATGGTGAATACTCAGGACAATTGATTCTCATTTCATTTAGGATGTATTCAAGCTGCTGCTCTTGTTTTGCCAAATGTGAGCAATGTCTACATGTTTCTGTGGCATCCTGTGTGGACAAAGACCCTTGTGCTCTGCACACCTTGCTCTGAGTAGACACCACCAGAGACCAGACCTCATAGCTTCTCTACGGAGAAGCCCTCAGTACTCAACCAAGTCAGCAAGAGCCCTAAGGTCCCATCAACCTCGTTGTCATAGCAGGGATTTAGAGTCTGAGCCATGGCCTCAGGAAGGCTAAGTCTTTAATATTTGCTACATATGGTCACCCATACATGTGCGTGCACGCACGTACACATACACACACACACACACACAGACACACCCTTAACCATATCCGTTCCCTATGGTAAAGCCACTGAGGACTTTATTTTCATTTCCTGAACCTGAGATTGGCCTCCTCAGCCATGGCCAAGCCTGAGCCCATCTCTCCCAGTTTCCTTCTGATGCCCAGCAGGGTCCAAATTTTGTATCAAGCAAGCAGTCATTTTGAACAGCTGAGGGCCAGCCAACATTAATTGCCTCCAGCAAAACCAGGGATGTCAGCTGACTGGGCCATTACCAGGGCCTGGGGACCAGGGGAAAAGAGAAGGTAGAGGGAAGTGAGGGGGTAGGAGGACACATGACCACATCCAGCCCGCCGGGCACTCTCTCCAAGGACCTGTGGGGCTCTCCACGCGCTGCTGGAGTTCTTTGACAATAAAGCATCATTCTCAGTACAGCAGAGAAGGAGTTAATTTAATTGCGTGCTAAGGAATTAAAAAGAAAACAGGTGCCAAAACACAACTCATTTCAACCATTAGAAACCCCGAACCACAAAGTTCTTGCAAATTCCTGTGCTTTGGCTTGAATCTTCTATGCTAAAGTTTTTGAAACTCACCCATGTCTTTGGGACTCTGATTCCAATTGTAGCCGGCTGGCTAGTCTGCTTTGCAGCTGACTTTGTTCAGGTGGAAGGATCTTGGTCTCTCCAGTCTCCTTCTTCGGTCCTTTACTTTTTCTCTCTGAGTATCTTTGTCCTCTTCTCCTGCAATGAAAAGGGCTTTCTGATTGACAGCCAACCCCCTTAAAGGGACAGGCCCGCTTTCCTCCTCCTCTCCTCCTCCCCTTCTCCTCCCCTTGTCCCCACCTCCTCAGGGATACTCCCTTCTCTAAGGCCTCCATCTTCTCTTTCTGCTTTTCACTGCCAATTGTCTCATTTTTTCTCTTCCCCCCCCCCCCACCAAGGCTTGCCTGTGTGGAATTTCACTTTGCTGCAGAGACATCTGGAAATGCGGTTTGGGGGGTGGAAATAAAGAGGTCCTGCAGGCCTCCAACTGATCCTTGGATCTATTTGGTGTGGGATGTGGCAGCACAAGTGTCAGAAGCCAGGAAGGTGGTAGCCCTGGCGAGGCAGTCAGGGTCGAAAACCTAGGTGCCATCTCCCAGTCCTTCCAACTCTGCCCCAACCCCACCCCTCACTCCTAGCTGCCCTTGACCCTATCCACCTTTACTCTCTCCCCACCCTTTGGAAAATAAGCGCTCCTTCCCTGCCATCCTAGCTCCAGAAACACAAGAGAGAAGAAAAATTGTCTTTTAAAATAATTTCCTCCAAATCCTTCCTAGTTTCAACTGAATGAGGACAAAACACAAGCTGTTGATTCCACGAACAGATTTTGAACAAGCTGGAGAAAAGTAGAATTGTAATCATTTTTATAGACGGGATAACAGAGACCCAGGGATGGGGCAAGACCTGTTGTGCAGGTTCACAGAATAGGCTAAAGAAAAGGTCAGAATTAGGGATGTGGGTGATTTCCATGGAAGGTAATTGACTTTGACACGAGAACACAATCTGGGAATTAGGTAGTCAATATCCCACCCTGAGAATAGTGTCGTCAGAGAGCTGAACCCAGGCTGGTGAGAGGCAGGGAGTGGGTTGAGGTGAAGCCATGGGTGCCAGTGAGGATGGAGGGAAGGGGAAAGTAATACGGTTCTTTCCACAGAGAAAGAAACACTAAGAAAAAATAGCCAAGTAGCAAAAACAAGGGAATAATATACTAAACCTAATAATATTTATTTCTAAAGACTGTGAAGGTATTTGAGTGCCCAGGACTGGGTGGGATTAGCCTATGGAAGGTTTGCTAGAAGAACTGAATCTTAACCAGTGTCTACCTAGCTCCTTGTTCGTGTTCCCTATCCCCTCAGGAGTCTCAGAGAGACACGACTATCTTGACCTTGAGGCCCACATCTTCCCATAGATGGCCTATAAGGAAACTGGTTGGCATATAACTGGAAGAGTACCATTAAGACTCCAGGGAAGTAAGGGATGCCCCCTCCCTAATTTTCCCCATGGCTTTGCCTTGGGGTAAGAGAGGAGAGGAAGGAGATACTGAGCAGAGTCTAGAATCTTCCTATGGGGGGAGAGAGGCAAAATTGTGTCTTACAGTTTTCTCTTTGGATTGTGGCCTTGGTCACTTTTCTGGCTTGGGCTCTTCTGTTAGGAAATGGGTGAATCTTCTGCAGATGCCCTTGTGGGTCCCCTCAGTTCCTGAGTCCTGTAGTAGTTGAGGCTTGTCCAGAGTCCTAGAACTCTATATCCTCTGCCCTTATACCAGCCCCAAGGAGAAAGGATCCCTGTAAACACTGCCCCTTTGGCAGAACCGTATAATAGTAGCTTTCTGGAGCAGACCAGACTAAGGCCATACGACTGATGGTAGAGGGTCCCAGGACCCCTGACCTCGCCAGCCCTTTTCTCCAGCCACAGACTCCACTTACTGAGGAAGCTGAGTTGTAGGATTGTGCCAACAATTAACTTCTGGATGGTTGTTGTGAGAATGGCCCTGGAGGAGAGGCGGGGACCAAAAGCAAGAAGTCAAATGGGCCAAACGTGTGCCCTCAGCTTCTCAGATGGCAGAAGAAACTGAGTGCAAACTCCGGGGGTTCTGTTTAGGGGATGAGAGAGATGGTTTTTCACAGCTCGAATAGATGAGACAGGTCCATATGCAGGGGGACTCTCTCAGGCTGAGCTTCTCACAAATCTGCCCCTGGATTCCCAGCAGCAGCTCTGGGGACTGCTAAGCTACTTGGAAGAAAAGATGTGTTCCCAGTAAATTCACAGATACCAATTTTTCAACCATATTCCCCGACATTTCTCTTCTCCTTTCCTCCAACTCTCTTGCCATACTATTCATTTTGTCTTCTCCCCAAGTCTCAATCTCTCTGTGTCTCTGTTTCTCCATCTCTGTCTCTGCTTCTCTCTGTCTTTCTTTTTCTCTCGCCACAGTCCTTGATGGAGCATGTCTTCCTGTCTGCACCTTGTTCTCATGCCTGGGATGGCAAAGGGGCTCAGCCAGGTGACTGTGTCATGTTCACTGTCCCCGGTGCCTTAAGGTTCCCAGCTCCCCAGGATCTACTGTGTTACAGTGGCTCTGTAGGGCCTGACACTCTGCCTCAGCACCCGCTCACCACCCTTCTCCTGAGCCTTTCCCACAGCCCTCATAGGGTTTTTTTCTAGGTCCCCAAAGGGGCTTTTAAAAAAATCTATCCAACCCCACCTATTTCTGTGATTTTGCTTCCAATGGTTCTGCTGGCTGCCCTTGGCAAATGTTCTCCAGAGTCCGGCTGGGTCCCCTGCATTACCCAGCGATTCCTCAAGAGGGCACTGCCAGCCTTCTTGGTGGCAGCCTGCTGCCTGCACTGGGTGCCTGTGGGAACAATACAGGATTGTATGAAACTAGTAAACAGTTTGCTTAATGCAATTCTGATGGTACCTCAGAGGATCTGGGCCCCCTTGATCACAGCTTGCTTTGGTTGTGCAGCTTTCTTGCCAATAACTCCAAAACGTTTGGATAGTACCTCCCCTCTCTGCTGTGTGATTCCATATTACCAGATTCTTGAAGGCCACTGGGCAAGTGGGTTCTCTTTGCTCCATTATATAGAGTGAACTCTGAAATTCAGAGAATTCCAGTGAATTTCTCCCAGGAAAGTAAATAAGGGCTCAAGTGCCCAATCTGGCAGGCCACTTCATGTCCTCAAAAAAGATTGTAAAGGGAAACAGAGAAGGCACAGTACCTGAGGTCACCTGCTAACACTGGGGCTGCGGAGCTGAGGATTTGCTTCTGCTCCCCAAGATAATGTCCTCCCAGATCAAATTTAAGAAGGCAGTGGCTTATTCTTACAGCTTTTCTAGCCCTGGCACAGAGGGCTGGCTGGCAGACAATATATTATTTCCTAGGCACTTGAGCTAGAACTTTCCACACCCAATTTCATGCCGATTGGTGGCCTTGCCTTTCCGGCCAAGAGGACTGAGGGCTGAGGACCAGAGATGTCACATACTTTGAGCTGGCAGGGGGTGGGAGGAAGTAGAGGGTGCTCTTCTCTCCTGAAGATTCAGAGAGCAGTGCAAGGATGAATGGGGGCAGGGGGTGAGTTGGATGTGTATTTGTGATGAGGAGATGCCCATGGCTTAGAGGTAGCGTGAAGGGTAGTCTGGAAGCCAGAATAATCAGATGAATAAGCTCAGGAAAGGAGTGTCTAGGGACCACCAAATAGCTACTAGCAACGTGGAGAAATAAGCTGTCCACAAAATCCACCTTCACCAAAATGAAAACTCGGCCAGTCTTGGCACAGTGGTCCCTGCAGAGGGGCCGTATGTTTGATACAATCTCTGAGCACAGCAGAAATAATACTACTATCCTTGGCTGTCAAATACTCACCTGACTTCTGAGGACCAATGTTATTTGTTCTAGTTTGCTGATGGGGTACAGAGGCAGCTCTCCCAATGCCACCCAGCAGGCAAGGGACAGAGCCACCTCTAGAGGATGCACCTCTCCAGACTCTCATTGCTTAGAAGTTGCTTGGAAGATTGTTCTGCTCCAAAAGAATGTTTGCACAGAGAGCCTCTGGCCTGAACAAGAACAGCCAAGGGGAGCATGGACAGGTTTCAGGCTGCTGTGGCCCAAGTCTCCAACCCTTTGTACTTCTCAGGCTAAGCAGGGGGTCCACGTTCAACTCCAGGCAGGGCAAGTTACGTGCAATTTGTAGATCAGTGGGACTCAAAATCAGTCACTGGAGATTAGATAATACTAAGGACTTTCTTATATTTGTTAGGTGTAATAATAGCATGGTAATTATGTTTTTAAAAAGGATCTTTTATCAGTTAGAGTTGCACAGAGAAATATTTAGAGGTGAAATGTCATGATGCCTGAGATTTTTTTCCTCCCCCAGAAAATTACAATAGCAATGTTAGATGAAATAACATTGGTTAAATGTTGAAAATTATTGAAGCTGGGTGATGGGGACATGAAGGTTCATTATACTATTTTCTCTACTTTGTGTATGGTTAAACTTGAGGTCACAAAAGAGGAGTCATTAAAGTTAAGGTTGAAACAAACTCAGAAAAAAAGAGAACACTTTAAAGAGAGATCTCCAATCTTTCTGGGAGAATGCACATAGCCTGATAAGAGTGGCCTGCTTCTGGGGAAGGGGATAGGGGGCTTGGAGCAAGAGGGAGACTTTTCACTCTACGCACTTTGGTGTAGTGGGAATTTGTACAATCAGCCTTTGGTATCCTGGGGTTCGCATCCTTGGATTCAACCAACTGCGAATGGTTGAATACTTGGATGCGGAACCTGTGGATACCGAGGGCTGAGGGCTGACTGTGGGACTTGAGCATCCGCAGATTTTGGTATCTGCACCAGTCCTGGAACCAATCCTCTGCGGATACCAAGGGACAATTGTAATTATACTCAATGCCTTGGTTTTTCTATTGAAAATCTCATTCGAAAAATGCTTCAGGCAGATTGAGGGACAGCAGCCTGTGGGTCCCTTGAGTCTGCTCCACTGATGCTGGTGGATCACGAGAGAGAAGTCCTCGCCGTGGCAGATTGGCCAGCCCCCATGCCGCCCACACCCTTCTTTGCCTGCGTTTCTGAAACACTGACCTCCAGCCGCAGGAGAGTACTCCCAGGAACCCCTCCTGAGGCACAGCTGGATGGGGAAGAGGGGTTGCTCTTGTCCTGCTCCCCGTGGGAGGAGAAGACATGAGCCCTTGAATGCAAGAAAGGTCCTCAGCACAAGAGGCCGGTCCTTCCACCTTCCAGGGGAACAAGGCCCCTCCTCGCCCCTCTGCTGACCCCACGAACAGTGAAGGCTACGTCTGCCACTGAAGGGACCCACTCAGGCAGCTGCTCAAGCCTCCCTTTCAAAGCTGCTGCTCAGGCCTCCTCCTTTCAAAGCTGCTGCCCAGGACTGCCTTTTCAGAGATATGATTCTGCCCCCTCAATCATCATCAGAATCATCATCATCATCATCAAAGTTTGCTGTCCCTTCAGAGAAGCCAGGCCAGGCCCTTCAGCCCTGGCTGCTTGCCTGATTCAAAGGAGTCACTCTGGGCTGTGGACAATACCTCAACGCAAAGCTACGCGCCTATGGAGTGGCTTGTCTACCCTCGAGGCTGGGGTGCCTTCCTTGGGAAACTGTGCCAGCATCCAGGATGGAGAAGAAGGGGAGTCTCAGTTCTCCCTGCTGAGAGCTGCATACTCCACGTAAGCACAAATCATGGGGCCAGAGCTTAGCGCAATTGCCCCACAGGGCTGAGGATTGCTTTCCCCCCTCCTCCTCCCACACCCTGGGCTGAGCCCAGGAGGAGTCCTGGGTGGTTGCTCTCCCCACCAGCATGGGCTCCTCCTGCCACTGAATAGGATGCGGCAGGCACTGCGCCTTGGGGGAGCTCCCACCCTCCAACCATTCCCCGCCTAGGAACTCTATTGCTGTGGAATTGTCTGTGACAGCCAGGGGGGCACAAGGGGCACAGGGAGGGGTTATAATGCACTCCTCCATCCTGGCCTGCTCCTTCCTAGGCTGTAGACACCCAGGCCCTTGGAGGGAACTGGGTTCTTTTTTTAAGCACAATTAGTCCAAAACCATAAAGTCTAAGAGGCAATTCCCCTGGAGGACTCTCCAAAGAGGGTTTTACATGCTCCTTGGGTTATCCTTGAAAATCCTTCAAATTTTCTAAAGCACTGCAATTATTTCCACAAGCTGAATCCAGCAGTTCTTGCAAAGGTTTCAAAGGATAGCGTGTCACCAGCTTCCCTTAGCCTCTGCTCCCTCCCCGCAGCAGAAACCTTCAGGAAGGAAAGCAAATCCTCACTGGTATGTTCTCTCTACCCTGGCTGTACTGTTGCTGCCCAGCCACAGAAGCTCTATTCAATTCTCAGCCCATGAGACACCCTCCAAGGAGCTGGCCTTAGAGAGAGCCACTGAGCCTAAGCTACAAGCCGAAAAAGCCAGTAGGGTTCTTCATTCTGGGGCAAGAGCTCCCCAACTGTCCTCAGATTTCCTCAAAAAGGGGACATGGAGGTGGCTGGGGAATGCTGGGGTGGGGCTGGCTGTCCCAGTTAAAGCTGAGTTTAGAGAGAGTGGCTAGTCCTGGGTTTCCTGGGAGTAGCCATCCTCTCTCTGTTGATAAATCAAGAAGGAAGTTGATAGAATTGCAGCATGAAGGATTTTTAGCAAGATATCAAGTGGGCCTTCCAGATGATCAGAGCTCTCTATGAGCAACGGAGCAGAGTGATTAATAACATAGACTCGGGTTTCCCTGGTGGCACAGTGGTTGAGAATCTGCCTGCTAATGCAGGGGACATGGGTTTGAGCCCTGGTCTGTGAAGATCCCACATGCCGTGGAGCAACTAGGCCCGTGAGCCACAACTACTGAGCCTGCACGTCTGGAGCCTGTGCTCTGCAACAAGAGAGGCCATGATAGTGAGAGGCCCGCACACCGCAATGAAGAGTGGCCCCCGCTTGCCGCAACTAGAGAAAGCCCTCGCACAGAAACGAAGACCCAACACAGCTAAAAATAAATAAATAAATTTATTAAAAAAAAATAATATAAACTCTGAAGTCAGACACACCTGGGCTTGAATATCAGCTCTACCAAATACCAGCTCTGTGACCTGGGGCAATTCAACCTCTCTGGGTCTCCATTTTTTCATTCCAGAAAATGAACAATAATAATAGTGACCTCGTGGAGTTATTGAGAAGATTACACAAGATAATGAACATAGTTAGCACAGTGCCTATGCTACGGTATAATAATAACAATAATAACTAGGGGAGGTGACAGAGTATCTCTGCAAATGTTTAATAAGCATTTAACAAACAGAGGCTGAACTTGAATGATCTCTAGAACCAACGCCTTTCAGATCCAGGATTTCTAGACTTCCCCGGAACCTCTTCATCTTTTAAATGGACCTGAGGAACTATGCTGAGGCGTATTGAGACTCTTTGAGACTCACCCAGCAGTTCAGCTGCATGCTCCTCTAGGTATGGTCCTCACTAGGATGACCAACTGTCTTGGTTTGCTGAGAACCAAGAAGTTTCCTGAGATGTGGGAATTTCCATGCTAAACCTAGGTAAACGCCAGGCAGACTGGGACAAGTTGGTCAGCCTACACCAGCACTCGCACCCAAGCAGGGCCATAAGCACAGTCCTTGAAGCAGTTCCCTCAAGGGCTGTGCAAAGCAGCCTGCATCAGTTTCCCCATGCTGAAGCCACTGAAGAGGAAATTCTAAAAGCCCCCCATTCCTTTACTCTCTGAAATATCATGTCCAGGCAAGTAAGCTTGCCAGATAAAATACTCGACACCCAATTAAATTTGAATTTCAGATAAACCACAAAAAAAATTGTTTAGGATAAGTATGTTCCCAATTACTGTCTGGGATATACTTATACTAAAAAATGTGTTTATTGTTTATCTGAAAGTCAGATTTAACTGGGTGCCCTGTATTTTTATTTGCTAATTCTGGCAACCCTACAAGCCAGGGCAATCTTCCATGGCAAGCCAAGCTGGTTTCTGGGGAGGGAGCCAGGGGGGTTGCTAGGGAAACCTCAAAAAAGAAATCACGGTTCCCTATGGACACACCTTCTACTCTGCATTTTGGCCCCCAATTCCTTCATCTTGTGAGCCTTACCAGCCCCCCGAACCACGCCTGACTCTAGGGAAGATCGTTTGGGGCAAGGCAAGATGTGATGGGCCCTGAGGCGGGCCGCACAATGCAGTGGTTAGGGGTTCGGGCTTTGTAGCAAGCCAGATTGGGTTTGCATCACACCTCACCTTAGGACACAGCACAACAGTAATAATAGCAGTTCTTGTTAATACTTAGGGCCTGACCTTTCTCCTGTTCATCTTCTCTCTTCTCTTCTTATCCTGTATCCAGCAATTTGCCAGGCTTTGAGGAGAATACAGAGTGATGGGAGGATTTCTGGACACAGCCCTTGCCTGAGGGGATTTACAGGCTCATCTGGAAAACATATTAGAGATATTAACCAAATGGAGACTCAGACACAACTAACACTGAGCATCTACCTATGCTTGGCTTGCCCTGTGTGCGCATGTAAACAGAGGGCTTAGCCTGTCCTTTCAAAGTCAGATAAAATTGGCTCTAGCCCCTATGCCACGCCTTGTCAGGGAGGCCCAGTGTCTTCCCCAAGATTTCTGAGAATTCTGAGGGAGCTCAGAATCCCATGACCAAATTTGGTTCTGAATTTGGGCTCCTAATGAACTTCTGATTCACATCCAGTTCATCTTCCATGGCCACTCCCTGCTTTCTATTTTTTGTCACACCAGATTGGGAATGCTGTTTTTCTTCCTGGATTTCTGTAAAAACCACTCACATAAAGGATTTGTGCAAGTAACAGTATTTAGCGACGTTTGGGTGGATGGAGGGGACAATGCTATAGCAACACAAACAATTAAAAATTGATGACTAGACATTCCTGTATTTAAAAGTCCTTGGCTACATTGCTACTTGGAATTTCTCTGCAACCTCCATCCTCCTGCCATGCATCCACTCTTGCTCCTTTCTCCCTTCTCTCATTTCCTCTTTTTTCTTCTCTCTCACCCCAAGTTCATGTTTATTTCTTATGAAAAGCAATTTAGCTACATATGTGTTATCTTCCAGTCCTTTCCATCAGAGCTCCTCCTTCCCCGAAACTGGCGTATCTGAGTATTTTCCTTAAAAAGGACTGTACCCTTCTTAGGAGAAACTTTGATGTCAACTAATTTATCACCCTACTCCTCTTGCACAAACGTAATCCCTGTTAATCCCACAGCATATGAGGTAGGGTCATTATACCCATTTTACACATGAGCAAACTAAGGCATCTGAAGCCCACAGCTGGCACTGGAAGAGCTAGGATTCAAACGCAGTTCTTCCAAGTCCAAGTCTGGTGTTCTTCCCATTACCTAAGGGTGCTGCTAAATTGTGTACTACAGACAATTAGAGATATGTCAGGGATGGGGGTTGGAGAAATTACTCTCAGGTGGAGGGTTCTCTGACTGAGGGGAAATGCCCACTGCAGCCTGTAAGCCTTTCCCTCAGACCAGCTCCAGAGTCAGCAAAGCAGCACTCTCTGTCTACAGCAAAATCACAGGCACGCAGATTCACTAGGCCTCTGGATCCCTGAGTTGTTTAGCCTAGGAACCGCTTCAGACATGACCTAGCTATCACATCTTTGTGGGGTTTTTTTGTTTTGTTTTGGTATTTTGGCCGCAGCCATGCAGCCTGTAGGACCCCAGCTCCCCAACCAGGAATCGAACCCCGGGCCCCGGCAGTGAAAACATGGAGTCCCAACCACTGGACCGTCAGGGAATTCCCCACATTTTTTGTTTTTTTCAAACAAAGTTTACCACCAGGTCTTACAGCAGCCCAAAGAAGTGGATACTGTTACAATGTCCAATTTACAGACAAGCAAACTGAGTATCAGAGAACTCACATAACTTGCCCAAGGTCACACAGCTAGTAAATGGTGGAAGGCAAAAATGCAGGCTCTCTGGCTTCATGTGTTGTCAATGCCCTCCGGCAAAAGTCCACCAGGAAGACACCTGGCTTTGTTTGAGTTGGGTTTATTGCCCGTTGCAGCAAAGGGAGACACCCCAACACCCCACTGTCCCCCAAGGTGTGCATTTTCCCTACAGGCAAAGAGCAATAAGTCCAACTTGTTCAACCCCAGGTGTGCTCCTGGTGGTCTTTGGCTGGAGGACATTGACAGAAACAGGGGTTCACCAACACTCAGCTGAAGCCCTCACTGCCTTGGACCCAGATGTTCCACTTAGTAATAGTGCCCGCATCTGAGACTCCTTCTGTCTACCTGTTTGCGGTGCCAGCCTGCCCATATCTGGGAGATAAGTTCGCGCTGAATTGCAGTCTGATAGTTCACTGAAGTCCTTCAGCTTTGGGTTTATTTTGCTTTTCTAAGAATGAGATCCCTTGGGGTATTTTTGGTTATCTGTTCGGGTTTGTATTGTTCCCTGGTAAAATTGTTTTCTAGCCTTCTAACACATGCTCCTATAGTCTCTCTGCTTGTCTAAGTGTCTTTAATGTTGTTTATTTATAAGAGTAACAATCTATAGGGAGAGGACAACATAGATTCAATAAATTTGTCCTTGAGCTGGCCCCAGGGACTGAGGAGTTCAGGTCTCCTCAGACCATTGTCCTTCTGACAAACTTTATCTCAGTTTATCATTTCAAAGTCTTATAGAGATTTCTCAATCTTGCCTTTGTGTCCCTGAGACCTGCTTCCTTTAGTTTCATCTACCCAGAATCAGGGGCTTTCATCTGGCCCCTCATTGGTGACGATTGGCCTTTGGCCAAATTCTGGACGCACAAAGTTCACCACCGCCATCTTTACAGATGGTTGAGTTCTCATGGGGTTTTCTCAGTCTAAAAATGCACCGCTTCCAAGCTAAACACCTCTTCTTTCATGTCTTCCCCCCATAATGCTAATTTGTGCACTTAGCCCCCTAACTGACACAATTTCACCAGGGACGATTTAAAATTGCAATGATCCTTTTGGGGAGCTTTGGACATAAACAGGAGAGGTACTTTGGAGCAAAAATCAAAAGAAACCCTCTGGAGGAGATTGTCTTCTTTGTCTAAAAGGGAGATCAGTTTGTTTAACGTAGGAAATATCACCTCCTTGGTTTCCATATTTGGAAGATTAAAAAATGCTGGCTTTTTAATTATACAGCTTGATAAACTAATCAAGGGCCCATGTTATGTCAAAACCAGCTATACGTACTCTCTTTTTTGTGTGTATACCTCAAAATCTGTATTTCTATGTGTGAACTTTCTTCCTTTTCCTTGCAGAGGAAACATAACTAGCCCTCTACAGTTGATAATTATACATTTGACTGCAGCTGACATTCTCTTTCATATTTTTTCCGTTCCACTGTCTTTTTCCTGTCTTGTGAAACTTTAAATATTAATTTTATCACAAAACAATTTAGTTGTCTTGCATACATTCTAGGAATATTTAGTCCAAATAAACTCAAATTTGTCTAAAAGAAAATTTTAATTTATTAAACTGTCTTACTTTCTGTGTGCACTGAAAAGCATAATAGCCTTGTTGCTATAGCTATAAGAAAATAAGAAGAGGCTTTAGGGACTTCCCTGGTGGCACAGTGGTTAAGAATCCGCTTACCAATGCAGGGGACACAGGTTCGATCCCTGATCCGGGAAGATCTCATATGCCACGGAGCAACTAAGCCCATGCACCACAACTACTGAGCCCACGCACCACAACTACTGAGCCCACGCACCGCAACTACTGAAGTCTGGGAGCCTAAAGCCCGTGCTCTGCAACAAGAGAAGCCACCAAAATTAGAAGCCCGCACACTGCAACAAAGCCCCCGCTTGCTGCAACTAAAGCCCGCGTGCAACAACGAAGGCCCAATGCAGCCAAAAAATAAATTAATTAATTTTTAAAAAAAGAAAACATTTTTTTTAATTGCTTTAAAAAAAGAAGAGGGTTTAAAGTGAGAGAGTGGCATGGACATATATACACTACGAAATGTA
This sequence comes from Balaenoptera ricei, assembly GCF_028023285.1. NCBI lineage: Eukaryota > Metazoa > Chordata > Mammalia > Artiodactyla > Balaenopteridae > Balaenoptera > Balaenoptera ricei. The sequence continues at coordinate 93,995,035 of NC_082660.1, read as the reverse complement.
AAACTGATAGCTAGTGGGAAGCAGCCGCATAGCACAGGGAGATCAGCTCGGTGCTTTGTGACCACCTAGAGGGGTGGGATAGGGAGGATGGGAGGGAGGGAGATGCAAGAGGGAAGAGATATGGGACATCTGTATATGTATAACTGATTCACTTTGTTATAAAGCAGAAACTAACACACCATTGTAAAGTAATTATACTCCAATAAAGATGTTAAAAAAAAAAGAAGAGGGTTTACTTTCAAGATAAAAGAAGAGTTTTGGTATGATTTGATATCTTTAGCACACTATCTTGGTTTATGCAAAACCAGGTTTAAACGTCTCATAATTCAAACTTCTTAAATTTTCTACATTGGTTTTATAAGTTAAATAAGTTAGTATTGTTTCCATAACTTGTTTAAATTAAAATTATATGTATAAAATTGTGTTCAACTAAACAGAATGAAAAAAATATTTTCAAAACTTTGTTTATGAAATTCTTAAAATGCTGTATACTGAAAGAATTCAGTGTGTTAGCTAAGTTGTAATTTCAAGATTCTTAGCTAATTTTAAAACCTTAGACCCAAGTTCATTGTAAATAATCTTTGGCTGTCTGGACAGTTCCAAAAAGAAAAAAAAAGAAGATACAAATATAGTTATATTCTTATTTTTTAATGGCAATCAACTAACAAAATATACAAAAGTGTTGGATGATATTTTGTACATTTTTTGCCTTCTAAAACTGTTAAAATATGAAATAATTGTTCATGGAGACAAACATAGCTAAACAACTTTTTATTTTCTGTTCTCTAGTTTTCTCTCATGTTTCAGGAAAGAAAAGTTCACTACTTTGATTAAAGATAAGAAAATATAAATGGTTAGTTATACTTGGTACAGTAATTACAGAGAAATAGAAACATGTATAAAAGATAATGGATATCACTTTCATTTTGCTTTTTAAAGAAGCTGTAATACATACAGATGGCCAACAAACACATGAAAAGATGCTCAACATCACTAATTATTAGAGAAATGCAAATCAAAACTACAGTGAGGTATCACCTCACACTGGTCAGAATGGCCATCATCAAAAAATCTACAAACAATAAATGCTGAAGAGGGTGTGGAGAAAAGGGAATCCTCATGCATTGTTGGTGGGAACGTAAATTGATACAGCCACTATGGAGAACAGTATGGAAATTCCTTTAAAAACTAAAAGTAGAACTACCATATGACACAGTAATCTCACTACTGGGCATATACCCAGAGAAAAACCATAATTCAAAAATATACATGAGGGCCTTTCCTGGTGGCACAGTGGTTAGGAATCCACCAGCCAAAGCAGGGGACACGGGTTCGAGCCCTGGTCCAGGAAGACCCCACATGCCACAACTAAGCCTGTGCACCCCAACTACTGAGCCGCACTCTAGATCCCGCACGCCACAACACGCCTACAGAGCCCACATGCTGTAACTACTGCCACACGCCTAGAGCCCATGCTCTGCAACAAGAGAAGCCACAGCAATAAGAAGCCCGCACACCGCAATGAAGAGTAACCCCCGCTCGCTGCAACTAGAGAAAGCCTGCGGGCAGCAGTGAAGACCCAATGCACCAAAAATTAATTAATTAATTAAATTTTTAAAAAAAGACACATGCACCCCAATGTTCATTGCAGCATTATTTACAATAGCCCAGACATGGAAACAACCTAAATGTCCACCAACAGAAGAATGGATAAAGAGGATGTGTTACATATATACAATGGAATATTACTCAGCCATAAAAAGGAACAAAATTGGGTCATTTGTAGAGATGTGGATGGACCTAGAGACTGTCATACAGAGTGAAGTAAGTCAGAAAGGGAAAAACAAATATCGTATATTAAAGCATACATGTGGAATCTGAAAAATTAGTATAGACCATCTTATTTACAGAGCAGAAATAGAGACAGAGACATAGAGAACAAACGTATGGATACCAAGGATGAAGGGGGTGGGGTGGGATGAATTAGGAGATTGGGATTGACATATATACACTATTGATACTATGTATAAAATAGATAACTAATGAGAAGCTACTGTATAGCACAGGGAACTCTACTCAGTGCTCTGTGATGACCTAAATGGGAAGGAAATCCAAAATAGAGAGGATATATGTGTACATATAGCTGATTCACTTTGCTGTACAGTATAAACTAACACAGTATTGTAAAGCAACTATACGTCAATAAAAATTAAAAAAATAAAGAAGCATTCATAGTTATTTTAAATGATATGTTTCATTTAACATACTAAGTTAATTATATATAAAGCAATAGTTAAAAGCTTGAGATTATTACATATTTCCATATTTATATATCTGTATATGCATAAGTGCAAATACATAAAGGTGTATTAATAAATTCTTTATTACAAATTGTTGCATGAATAATGTACCAAAGGAGTAAAATTAGAATTTGGGTCTTTTTTTTTGTAGAATGACTAAGGTTTTCTGTGCCCAAATTAGTAGAGGTTCCTTTTTGTCCCCAAATTATTGTTAACTCTCTGAGCTTTGTGACATAGTCTGAAATCATTTGTTAAAGATTCCTTTTTTTTAAAAAAAAGTTAATTTCCTAATAGATGTTGTTGTTTATCACTGGGTAATTTTACCATGCTAACTATAAATATTTTTGGCTTTAGATATTTATGACTTATACCTAGTCCCTTCTAACAACTATTCTTAATTTTGCCTTTCCCAAATGCAGAATGATAAAACTATTAAAATATCTTTTACGTCTAAACAACCTTTGGGTTTCCTAAAGTGAGCATTAAGTAACACAAAGATTTGCCCATTCATCCTATAAAAGAAAGGATAATAAGAATAATTAGGTTTGCCTAATTTTCTCCAACTTTTGTCAAACTATTATGAGAACTTTGTCTCCCAAACTTAGTATTATAAATAACCTGAAAAATTAAAAATAGAGTTTATCTTCCAGATATGTAAAATATGCAAATGTAGATATCTTTCCATGTTGAATAACTTTCAAGTTAAAATAAACATACTAATATTTAAGCACAAAGACTGATACAATACCTGTCTGTCAAAAGATTTTTCCAGGATTCTAGATTGACAAACCCTTTTCCCCTTTTTGTTCATAAAGTTTCTGGATAGGCACTAGGGGTATGTAATAGCTTAATTCCACGGGAATGGTCAGAGGTATATTGCTTATTTTGGTCTTTCATTAGATCCAGTAGCTGAGGCATAGCACCTTGTCTAAGAGCTATAACAGCAATAGCAAAAAATGTCAAAACTTCAATTGCTTTCCCTGTCACACTCTCTGTGGCTGTGACACTTGAAACCCAGTCAGCCTCCTGCATTTACTTGAAGAAGGAAAAACCTACAATTGCTTCCTTCTGTCAGGAAATTCTCTATATCCTATACACACCTTCAGAGAGGCTTCAGCCTGCTTTGCAAGAACTGCTCAATCTGACTCAAAAAAAAACTATATTAACTTAGAAGGATACAAAATGGGTTCACTGCTATTGTCACAAATGTCACTTTTGCTCCCAATATAGTCTGTGCCCCACTAGGGTACTACTTCATATGTGGACATCAGAAATCACACTAACTCATCTTGTATATTCAGGATAATTTTTAGAGATTTAAAATTACCACTCCTCCAGAGGATCATGTTTCTCTAGAAATAATTTTTAAATTACCTCCAGATTACCCAATCACCTCCAAAATGAGGCATATGCAAGCTACTTTGGAGAACTCCCAGAAGGGATAACTGATTGTCTCTTCATGTATACTATTAGAGCTGTGATTCCCACATTAGAAATAATAGAACTGGCAAAGATGATCCAAAACTTGTCTCTGACCCTAGAAAAAATCTTAAATAATATAAGCTCGACTCTGAAAGCCCAACAACCTAGTCAAAATTCAGTAGCCAGGGCTGTTATAAACAATCACATTACCCTTGATTTTTCTCTTAACTAGTCAAGGGGAATTTTACACTATAGCAAATACTTCTTGCTATGCCAATACACTACGAGATAAGTAAAACAGCTGGGAGAATAAAGGCCACTTGTTTCCTGGACTAATCATCATTGTGTTTCTGATAATTGTTAGTATTACAGTTGGCTGATGTAGCCTGGATAGAGTTAGAAATGCTACTGTACAACCATTGTCACATTGGAGGACTCAACAACTCATCCTGCAGCAGAGTAGACTAACATTAGTCCTGCTACAGACTACATTCTCCAGACAACCTCCTGATCAGCAAAATCTTGGCAAAAGTGAAAACCTGGCTATCATTGATTAATGTTCAGCAACCCAACTTCATCTGCCCTTGGCTATAAGGGAGGCACTAAGAAGAAAACAAACAGCCCCTCACAGCTAGGACCCAGCCTGGTACTATCAGCTGGGCCCTGCTGTTCTCCTGCTAAACAATCTCACAGAACATCAAAATCAGACAAGGCCACTCTGTGACCATGATGGATCAAAACCAAGAAAGACCACTGTGGGGGCCGAAATAGCTCAGCAGGAGAGCATGCTACTGAAAAGGCCACTGTGTAATCAGATCTGAACAGAGACAAAATATGAACATTATGTAAATCATAGCAATGACCAAACTCTACCTTCCCCCCAATTCTGGCTAATATGAGTGACTGCTGCTTCTTTAATTACATCTTTATCTTTGCTCTAATCTTCCCTCTTTTTAGATAAGATTTATTGAGATATTCAATTATAGACTTACTCCTGATTCCTGACAGCATCCAATCCAGAGCAAATCTCCACTTCTTTAAACCCCCTCCAAAATCACTGAAGTCCAAATCCTGAAGCACCCCATGATTCCTGATGGTGTGCATTCTCTTTTCACTGCAATAACACGTACATTAACGCACTTTTATCCCACAGGAAGAAATTACTATCATCACCATTTTGCAGATAATGAAACTAAGACTCTGAGAATTTAAATAACTTTCCCAGGACTACCCAGCTAGTAAGCAGGGAAACCCACACAAGAACACACAACTTGCTCTTTGCAGTATGTCATGCTGCTTTTAAAAGATATATGTATAGGGGCTTCCCTGGTGGCACAGTGGTTGAGAATCTGCCTGCCAATGCAGGAGACACGGGTTCGAGCCCTGATCTGGGAAGATCCCACATGCCGCGGAGCAACTGGGCCCACGAGCCACAACTACTGAGCCTGCGCGTCTGGAGCCTGTGCTCCGCAACAAGAGAGGCCGCGATAATGAGAGGCCCGTGCACCGCGATGAAGAGTGGCCCCCGCTCGCCGCAACTAGAGAAAGCCCTCGCGCAGAAACAAAGACCCAACACAGCCAAAAATAAATAAATAAATAAATAAATTTTTAAAAAATAAAAATTAAAAAAAATAAATAAAAGATATATGTATATGTATAGCTGATTCACTTTGTTATAAAGCAGAAACTAACACACCATTGTAAAGCAATTATACTCCAATAAAGATGTTTAAAAAAATTTAAAAAAAAGATTGCTTGAACGGAGATTCTATTAGGTTCCTGGCAATTCCTCTAAAGAAAATTCCATTTTCCAACAGGGTACATCTTACTCTTAGTTGACATATTGGTATATCAACCCCTCCCTGGCTATTCCCAGCCACTTTGAATGCTCTCATTAACTTGCACACAGTAGTTGATCACTAAATTGTGTGTGTGTGTGTGTGTGTGTGTGTGTGTGTGTGTTGTGGTTGGATGGGTTGTGATGTATTTTAATGTGTCCTGTGATTTGTCCTGGGGCCTGCACCTGGTTACTTGAATCACCCATCCATTTCTACACAGAACAAAACCAGACAAACTTCTTTCTTCAGGTCCCTTCCAGGCTCGGGGGCTGAGGAGCTCGCAGGCTGACCCAGCCAGCCTGGTGAGGCTTCTAACTCAGCGCGGGGGTTGTGAGTGCATGTGAAGGGAGGAGCCAGAGCTGCCACTGTGGGGCTTCTGACAATTTAGTGCTGACGGTGGCAATGGCAGGGGCATCAGTCTCCCAGCAGGGATGAAGTGAATTCCTCCTGCTTTCAGCCTCCTGCCCACCTCGTGCCGGGTGCAGGGGGTGGAAGAGGGGTTTCAGAAGGGATGTAAGATATGGCTTCTGCTCTGGGGAGCTTACCTTAGCCTCCCCCAGCGAGAATACCTCCTGCTTCCTCTTCTCTCCCTCCCATCCAGTGCCACGTGTTGAGATGCTAAAGGAAGCACTCTTGCAGGGAGTTGCAGATGCGCTGGCTGTTGTGGGCATGAGGCACAGCCCTGAGAGCCCTCAGATGGAGAAGCATGTGTGTTCATTGACCTAGGCATGTCTGCCTTCTGATAATTACCAGTCAAGAAAATCCCAAGGGATGGTGAGGAGGGAGGAGAGGAAGGAGACAAGGAACAAAGTTCTAGCCATTTTTATGCAGCAGGGGTTTAGGGACAGTGATCTGAAATGTGTGTTACGGGAGCAGGGGAATTTGCCTGGAGGCTGCATCTGCTTAAAGGTACTTTATTTGGATTATACTTTCATTGGGGGTGGCATGGTCAGCAGGTGGCAGCTTACAGCAGCATCAGTAGAGCTGAAGCTGCTCCAAGTCATCCCTGCTTTCAGGTGTGATGAAAGGAGCTCCTTCCCTGGGCCAGCAGGCAAGAGAGGAAGCCAGAGAGATGGGATCAAGGAGGAGGGTCTGGAGTCTTGAGAAAAGGTGAGCAGGGGGCAAAGTGTTTCAGAGACAGTGGCTCCTTCCTGAGAATCAGGACAGTGGCTGTCTATGAACTGCCCAAGACCATTGTTCATGGCTGGTCTTTATTAGATAATTAGAGAATTTTTTCCCATACCCACTCACAGATTTAAGAGGGGAATAGAATCATTGGAGTGATCCATGGCATTCTTGAGATTGGATCCTCTGAACTTTGACCTGGAAGGTTAGAGTGGGGGGCTGACTTGGTCCATCTGGACATCCATTGTCTTGTTTATCCTACAGCCACCAGAGCCACCAGCCCAGTTTCTGCTCCTCCTCTTAGAAAGCCCCAGCTTCCACAAAAACACAATAGCTCTTTCCCTGTCCCCAGCAGCCCAGCTGACACAGGCTGGCATTTTAAAAAAAGAACCTCCCTTCACCCCTGCTCCAAATAGGCGGTAATGAATAGGAAAGAAAGCATCAATAACACCAAATGGAAATATCCTCAAAGCACTGACACTGTTCATTGGAGTCGCTCACTGGAAGGAGAGTGGAGTTTCCCAAAGCACGTTTCAGAGAATGCCAGTTCCACTCAATGCTGAAAGGTGGCTCTAAGGAGGAATCTGCTTGTGAAAGGCTGGGTTACCCAAACTTAAAAATAAAAAATGTTTCTACTTTGAGACTTCTCAGAACCTCCAATATACTAATGTGCATTATGGCCTCTAAAAGATGGAGGGAATAGAGTTTGCCACTGGATGCCATTTATCAAACGCTTACTGTGTGCTAGGCTCTGAGCTAAGTGCTTCACGTGTATTAATCCTCATGTAACCCTCATCACATAAGATAGATGCTACTGTTCTCGTCATTCTAGAGGTAAGGTAACTGAGCCACAGAGAGTTTAAGTAACTTCATCCAAGGTCACAAGCTATAATTAGCAGATTTGATACTTTGGGGAATTGCACTATAGCATATCAGATCTGTGTGGCAGAGACTGTACAGATGCTCACCAAACCCATTTCCTCTTCTTAAGGGCCCACCACCAAATTACATCACCCAGGCTCCCTTGCAACGGGGTGGTCAGTACTTACCTTTGGAATGTGAGCAGAAGTGATGTGTGTCCCCTCCAGGCTGAGACCAGTAAGAATGGGTGTGCCTCCTCCACCTTCTCGCTTTTCCCTCACCTCTCGGCAGAATGCAGAGGATCCAGTAAAGGACTCCAGGGACATAAAGGTGGCCAAGCCACACTACAAAATGAGCTTGGGTCGCTGGATGTCTGCGTAGATCAGAGCCTCCCAGCCCAGCCCACACCCACTCCTTCCAAGCAGCATTGACCGTGACATGGATAAAAAATAATTGTTGATTGCATTAAACCACTGAGATTTGAGGGTTGCGTATTACAATATTTATCCTATCCTATCTGGACTAATACAATCAAGAAATTCTTTTTCCCTAGAGTGTTTCCTGGAACAAAGATTCTGAGGAGTTGACACTGCGGAGCATCTGTGTAGTATAATGAGCACCAGCTTCAAAGTCAGACAGAACTAGATTCAAATCTCAGTTCTGTACAAGCTATGCCACTCTGGGAAAGTCACTTAACTCTTCTGAGCTTCTGTTGCCTAATTTAATAGTGGACATAATAATGCCAAACTCAAAGTGTCATTGTGCAGATTAAGTGAGATCATGAACAGAAAAGTGTCTGACACACAGTAGGTGCTTGTTAAAAGGTAGCTATTATCATTTCAGGAAAGCCCTGGCACTCTGTCTGACACATAATAATAAGGACCTAAAAGGGAGAGGACTGGGGTTGGCTGCGTGAACACAGCCTGAAGGGGGCTAGTGCACCACAGCTAGCCGGTAAGGAGTCCGGGAAAAAGTCTGGAACTCCCTAAGAGGCAAGAGACCATTGTTTCAGGGTGCGCGAGGAGAGGGGATTCAGAGCACCACCTAAACAAGCTCCAGAGACGGGCATGAGCAGCGACTATCAGCACGGACACCAGAGACGGGCATGAGACGCTAAGGCTGCTGCTGCAGCCACCAAGAAGCCTGTGTGCAAGCACAGGTCACTATCCACACCTCCCCTCCCGGGAGCCTGTGCAACCTGCCACTGCCAGGGTCCCGTGATCCAGGGACAACTTCCCCGGAAGAACACATGTCGTGCCTCAGGCTGGTGCAACATCACGCCGGCTTCTGCTGCTGCAGGCTCGCCCGTCATTCTGTACCCCTCTCTCTCCCTGGCCAGAGCCCCCTAATCAGCTGCTAATTTAACTCCGTCCTGTCTGGACGGGGAACAGATGCCCTCAGGCGACCTACAAGCAGAGGCAGGGCCAACTACAAAGCTGAAGCCCAGGAGCTGTGCGAACAAAGAAGAGAAAGGGAAATCTCTCCATGCAGCCACAGGAGCAGCGGATTAAATGTCCACAATCAAATTGATGTACCTTGCATCTGTGGAATACCTGGATAGACAACGAATCATCCCAAAACTGAGGTGGTGGACTTTGGGAGCAATAGTAGACTTGGGGTTTGCTTTCTGTATCTAATTTGTTTCTGGGTTTATGTTTATCTTAGTTTAGTACTTAGAGCTTATTATCACTGGTAGATTTGTTTATTGATTTGGTTGCTCTCTTCCTTTTTTTAAATATATATATATATATATATATATATATATACTTTTCCCTTTTCTCCTTTTGTGAGTGTGTATGTGTATGGTCCTTTGTCTGATTTTGTCTGTATACCTTTGTTTTTACCATTTGTCCTAGGGTTCTGTCTGTCCACTTATATTTGTTTTTTTGTTTTTAGTATAGTTTTTAGCACTTGTTATCATTGGTGGATTTGGTTTGGTTGCTCTCTTCTTTCCTTCTTTCTTTTATTTTATTACTCTTTTATTTTTAATAATATTTGTTTTATTTTTTATTTTAATAACTTTATTTTTCTTTCTTTCTTTCTTAATTTTTCTCCCTTTTCTTCTCAGCCATGTGGTTGACAGGATCTTGGTGCTCTGTCCGGGTGTCAGGCCTGAGCCTCTGAGGTGGAAGAGCCAAGTTCAGGATATTGGTCCACCAGAGACCACCTGGCCCCACATAATATCAAACGGCAAAAGCTTTCTCAGAGATCTCCATCTCAATGCTAAGACCCAGCTCCACTCAACGACCAGCAAGATACAGTGCTGGACAAACTATGCCAAACAACTAGCAAGACAGGAACACAACCCCACCCATTAGCAGAGAGGCTGCCTAAAATCATAATAAGTTCAGAGACACACCAAAACACACCATTGGACATGGTCCTGCCCACCAGAAAGACAAGGTACAGCCTCATCCACCAGAACACAGACACCAGTCCCCTCCACCAGGAAGCCTACAAAACCCACTGAACCAAACTTACCCACTGGGGGCAGACACCAAAAACAATGGGAACTATGAACCTGAAGCCTGCAAAAAGGAGAGCCCAAACACAGTAACTTAAGCAAAATGAAAAGACAGAGAAATACACAGAAGATGAAGGAGCAAGGTAAAAACCCACCAAACCAAACAAATGAAGAGGAAATAGGCAGTCTACCTGAAAAAGAAGTCAGAGTAATGATAGTAAAGATGATCCAAAATCTTGGAAATAGAATGGAGGAAATGCAAGAAATGTTTCACAAGGACCTAGAAGAACTAAAGAGCAAACAAACAATGATGAACAACACAATAAATGAAATTTAAAATTCTCTAGAAGGAATCAATAGCAGAATAACTGAGGCAGAAGACGGGATAAGTGACCTGGAAGATAAAATAGTGGAAATAACTACCACAGAGTAGAATAAAGAAAAAAGAATGAAAAAAATTGAGGACAGTCTCAGAGACCTCTGGGACAATGTTAAACTCACCAACATTCAAATTATAGGGGGCCCAGAAGAAGAAGAGAAAAAAAAAAGGGACTGAGAAAATATTTGAAGAGATTAGAGTTGAAAACTTCCCTAATATGGGAAAGGAAATAGTCAATCAAGTCCAGGAAGCACAGAGAGTCCCATACAGGAAAAATCGAAGGAGAAACACGCCAACACACATAATAATCAAACTATCAAAAATAAAATACAAAGAAAAAATATTAAAAAGCAGCAAGGGAAAAGCAACAAATAACATAAAATGGAATCCCCATAAGGTTAACAGCTGATCTTTCAGCAGAAACTTGCAAGCCAGAAGGGAGTGGCAGGACTTATTTAAAGTGACAAAAGAGAAAAACCTACAACCATGATTACTCCACCCAGCAAGGATCTCATTCAGATTCAACAGAGGAATTAAAACATTTACAGACAAGCAAAAGCAAAGAAAATTCACCATGACCAAACCAGCTTTACAACAAATGCTAAAGGAACTTCTCTAGGCAGGAAACACAAGAGGAGGAAAAGACCTACAATAACAAACCCCAAACAATTAAGAAAATGGTAATAGGAACACACATATCGATAACTACCTTAAATGCAAATGGATTAAATGCTCCAACCAAAAGACATAGACTGGATGAATGGATTAAAAAACAAGACCCGTATATATACTGTCTAGAAGAGACCCACTTCAGACCTACGGACACATACAGACTGAAAGTGAGGGGATGGAAAAAGATATTCCACGCAAATGGAAATCAAAAGAAAGCTGGAGTAGCAATTCTCATATGAGGTAAAATAGACTTTAAAGCAAAGACTATCACAAGAGACAAAGAAGGACACTACATAATGATCAAGGGATCAATCCAAGAAGAAGATATAACAATTGTAAATATTTATGCACCGAACATAGGAGCACCTCAATACATAAGGCAAATGCTAAAAGCCATAAAAGGGGAAACTGACAGTAACACAATCATAGTAGGGGATTTTAACACCCCACTTTCACCAATGGACAGATCATCCAAAATGAAAGTAAAGAAGGAAACACAAGCTTTAAATGCTACTTTAAACAAGATGGACTTAATTGATATTTATAGGACATTCCATCCAAAAACAACAGAATACACTTTCTTCTCAAGT